>NC_061117.1:126098833-126218787 GCF_002878395.1 Capsicum annuum
TTAACTTATTCTTATGTTGCCACTTGACTTCTTGTCTTACTTTTAGTTTTGTTTTTGTATATATATATGTGGATTTGGCTACTAGCTATTATCTCTTATTAATAACATTCACACATATATACATCACATGACATCCATATTATATAACACTCTCCCTTAGATGTACATTAATAAATAATGTGTCTCGTTAAAATCTTACTAAAAAAATTCAGTGGGAAAAAGCCTAGTGAAGAAAAAAGAATATACACATCTTGTAATATGCCTTTAGTGTTGCATCATTAAAAACCTTATCAGAATCATCCGATTGGAACAAAATCCTGATTAAGGAAAAAAGTGTACAACACATATTTTGCTCCTCCTAATGAAAAATTTATTTAATATTTGTAGACGACGCATGCCATCTTACATCTCGACTTTTTAAATATTGATGTTGACAATGTCTTAGTGACCAATTTCGTCAATGTATTAGTTGATCAGATTTGTTGAACAGTTGTTTCACCTTTCTTTTCAAGATCACGAGTGAAGAAGAACTTTGGTGAAATGTGTATTATTCTGTCTTCTTTAATGTACTTTCTTCAGCTAAGCTATACTTGCAATATTATATTCACACATTATAGTTGGAATATTCCTTTCAAAGGAAACATATATTTTTTTAATATGTTGGGTTATTGATATCAATCAAATACACTTCCGTCTTGCTTCATGAATGACTATTGTTTCTGCAGGATTTGAAGGAGTGACAACTATGTTTGCTTCATCGGACGTCATGATGTAGTTGTATCTTCATATGTAAGTAAATGGTCTATCTGAGATTGAACTCCATATAGATCAAATAAATACATTTTCAATATATGTTCATTAATGGAGAAATATTTTATCATCCAATAATATGCATTGTTAGTTGTCTCATTAAAATCCTTGCTAGGAAAATCCTATGAGATAAAATCTCAATTAAGAAAAATAAAAGTACAATGTGTATTATATTTGCATCGATTAAAACGTCACTTTACTCTTGTAAATGATGCTTCGCAAGTCTTAAGTGCACCAACTGCACTAAAATATGGTACTTACTAACCATTTGACCTGTTTTCAAGTTAAGTGATCTTATAATCATTAGGGTATTCAATGAAACCGCTTTATAACCTTTAATCTTTCAAGGATTTTCATTAACCTTGATCATCTAGCTAGACATGACAATAATTCATTACACATATTCAAACTTGTCAATATTACCTAACTGAAACAAACCTCATTTCATCGACCATAGGAGAAAACTTCTCCTACAATAATGTCAGAAACTTTGTGAAACCTTTATGTCCCAAGGCACAATCATATTTTATATCTTACGAATTTTACTTTTCACATAATAACTCATTTGTAACCACTGGCATTATACCTTTGGTATTTGAATCATAAATTCAAATATTAACTTTTCAAGTGAAACAAATTAAACTACTTGAATTATGTACTTTTATTTGATCAATAATTTACCTATCCATACTCTTTGACAAATTTGTATTCAAGATCCTCGATACTATTTATAATGTTAAATACTATATTATATCAAAGATACCATCAACAGTCATTTGATATCGATTTCAATAAGACATAACTTATGAAGCTCATTACTAATCAAGTACCTGAATCTTTGCCAAGATTTTATAAAGTGTTATATCGATTCTCTTTCAAAGCACATGTCTCCTTATCATGACCATCTTGATAATTTGTTCCTTTCCTTCTTCAAGGAGTTTTATCTTTGGATCTGATTGGTCTATCACGCTTCAGGCGTGCCACAGACTCTGTCTTTTTATAGACTTTTTATTGGAGCATTTACAGGTGAATTATCATATAAAGTCAGCAAACACATCTAACAATTAGTTTGCAATATTTTGTAAATGAATTATCCCTTGAACTTCAAGTTAACAAATATATTTTTATGAGGATGTAGATGATTTATTCATACATAATTTAGTCGCTAATCATCTCTCCCCCTAATGTTAGAAAATCTAACATTTACCCCAATCTTGTTTTGAAATCCATCTTTTTGTGTTGGGGTGGAGAAATTAAACCATATACTAGCACATTTAAATTTTCATATGGAAATTATTTAATTCCTGACTCTGAGCCAATAGTAATCAGAAAGCTTACTGGCTGAATGCATACAGATGCTTCTATATTTTAAATGACACATCTTATATCAAAATTCTTTTGAGAAGTTTGTTCTCATAATCAATGATTTAACTATAATTGGAGGCATATAATTTCTACTAAACCAACCAGCATTATCAACATATTTATAATCTGAAGTTGTACTCTTAATTTAACAATTTAAGAAAATAACTTTGCAAAAATCAAATTGCAAGTTAAGAGAAAAGCACATGTGAACATTTCATAGATGCATCTATTAAATTATATAATAATAATCGGTCCACATGACAGGCATACGGGTCCATATTTACTTTTTATATGTTTCAAGAATTTAAGAAATACATACCAACTTTAGTTGGTATGATGATTAATTCATTGTGAAAACAAGCATCACAAGAAAATTGATGAAGAATTTTTTATTTTTCCAATATATAACCACATGAATTTTTAATTATTTTTGCATCACATTTGAATTTGGATGGTCAACCATCATGTCAACTGATATTTATTTCAGTAAATTTTTAATTTATTATTGCATTTGATTCTATCATTATGCTCATATTTGTGTATTACAAATAGGAGAAAAAAAGCAGGGTAATCTTTTACATAAAGATTTATAATGCACTTCGATTGTAGTAATATGAAGGTATAACATTCTTTCATTATTTATAGTCTCAATATAATTTATTTTTGACCAATGTCTTTGAAACTTAATAAGTTTCTTTTGAGACTTATTACAATTTCAATATTATGAACAATCTCATTCCTTCGGATAGTAACACTTACGCATTTTTAGAGCTCTCAATTAATCATTATTACTACCATATATTTCACACATCATTCATATGGAAAACATCTCCTTTAAGGAGAAAATCATATAATTACGGTCATAATCTAAAACATTATATAGGCAGGACTTGTTTCTTGCCTTTTCTTTGGTAATTCATGTAAATATATCAAAATATTTATGGCATACTACAAGTATGCAATCAATGACTGTTTATGTTAAAATAAAATTTTCTTTATTCTTTTCAAACCTCCTGCAGAGGTGAGATGTGACATTTATCCAACCATGCATGAGCATGCCCTTATTCATAATTTTATCGCATCTCGACACATTTACTTTCAAGGATGATCGACCATCAATGATGCTTATCACAAGTCTCATTCTCTCCAAGAAAATATAATCATATATATATATATATATATATGCTTCATACATTTTCTTAAAAAGCTCGTTGTCTTATCTTTAAATTTATTATATTTACATGACACACCTCAACATCGGTTTGAAAGGTCAAGTGCATCACCACTTTATATTTCTTTATTTTAATAGAGAATTTATAAAACTTATACGAAATTAGGTTTCATGCAATCACGTGCCCAATGACCTTTCATATCATATCCATTAGTGGTAAAAATTATCTTCACCACTTTATATTTCTTTTCTGTTATGCTGTAAGCTTTAAACTTTAAGAGATTATCTTAAAAATTGTTCTACAAGCTTTTACTGTTAGGGAGGTTCTTCTAACCGACATAAACTATATGAGCTAACATAGAGTCCAATATCTTGTTCCCATATGAGGAAAACCTCACAATGGGGAGAGGTATGATACTCTTGCCAAGGAGTATAACCGGAGCTAAGTGATCACATTTGTAACTATCATCCATATAGAAATGGGAATAATATAATAATCTATACCTACGTTGGCTACGTAGTTCTGTGAAAGATAGGGTACACTAATTCCAGACTACCTATTTGGTGCTAAATACTACTCTCTTTAATCTATATGTTCATTCTAATGGAAATCCTTTTTAAAAACAAGCATGAGTTTATTTTGAAACCAATTATGCATTTATCTGATTAAATCTGTAAGTAAAGCTAATTTGATTTTAGTAATCTGTAATAAATTTTTAAAGTGGATTTTAATCTTATCTGAGGATCAAAAGATCAAATTTTTACTGAAAATCTAAAAATAAACTGATCATAAGATGTTTAAAGCATCATCTTTCTTGAAATATCAACATATAAACTTGGGCTTAGTAACCCATGCATCAAGTTCATGTCAAAATATCATAGTGATCGTGCTTGGTAATGAAAATAATGATAATTTACTTCAAAATATGGAATTTACTGCAATAGGCAAGTAAACATGAAAACAGTCATGCAATTCAACCTCTAAAATACTTGAAATCTCATAATCTTGCAAATAGCAATAATAGGTATGAACCCCAATTTAGAACTCATGTATAATCATTCAAAATCATATAGATTTGAAATAAAAACTTGGTTTTGGGAACAAGGATGAAAGAGGATCCTTGTTCATAACCCCACATACCTAAATTGATGAAATCTTTAAGAAGCTTGAAATTGAATCTCTATTTGTGCTCTTGAAGATGAACTCTTGATTATCTTGATTTGAGAACCCATAATTTAGAGCTTTCTTGGAGAAACAATAGAGGAATTTGATTTCTTGGTGAGTAGGATTTGAGATTTTGGGTTTTGCTTTGAGAGAGAATGGATGAAAAATATGCATAATAGGCTTAGAATGGATTTAATCTTGTGTAATTCACAAATTGGGGGCTTGGGAATTGATCAAAGTTCCCTTTTTAAAATTTTAATCGAAACTGAAAACAATAAAATTTTTTCAATTTTACATGCCACCATGATGTGTGAATATCGCGATGGCTCACTGGAAAAGGAGAGTGGAAACTGGAATTACAATGCGACGCGGAGCTATTGCGATACTCTATTGAAATTCTATTTTGGTCATCACCACGACATGCCACCGTCATGGTGAGACACTGGAAATTGACAATTGGAAAATTGGACCTCACTACGATACGAGCTTATCGCGGTGATCCACTGGAATTTGACAAATGGTAATTTAACCCTCATCGACATGCGGTGTTTGCCCAAATGGCATACTGCTTTCCTAAAAATGCCGTAACTTCTCAACCGAGTATCGGATTTGGGTAAAATTGGTATTGATGGAAAGCTAATTCAATTTTCTACACAATAGAGGGTTTGAATCTAGAAAATTCTACATGTAATAAAAGTTATTCATTTTTGAAGCTAGCCTTTGAGATTCTAGGAGCGAAGTTAAGCTAGGAAAAGTATGGGGTATTATAATATCTCCCCCATGGGAACATTCGTCCTCAAATGTGGCTAGTTAAATTGAGAATACTGAGGAATCTGAGGCTATAAGCTATCATGCACAACTAAAATATTTGTATGACTGAATCTAAAACATAATGAGCTACTGATCTGATCTGTAAGTGCATGAATTTACATGGGAACAACTATATAGTTGAATTTGAGATTGGAAAAGAACTGAATGAAGAAAGACTATTACCTTCGGTTGAATCTGAGTTCATGGAGAAGAGATGAGGATACTTTGTATGCATGTCTGCTTCTGCTTCCCAAGTAGCACCCTCAACGAACTGATTTTGCCATAGAACTTTGACCAAGGGGACTTCTTTGTTCCTTAGTCTACAGATTTGATGATCAAGAATCTCCACTGGAACTTCTTCATATGAGAGGATATTCTGAATATCTGTACTTCTAGAGGGACTACAACAGCTGACTCATCCATGCACTTCTTCAACAAGGACACATGGAACACTAGGTAAACTGAGGATAAATCTGCAGGTAGCTCAACTCATATGCTGCCTTCCCAACACGACTCAAAATTCAAAAGGGACCTATAAATCGGGGACTAAGCTTCCCTTTTTTGCCAAATCTCTTCACCTTTTTCATGGATGAAACTTTCAAATACATAAGGTCATCAACCTCAAACTAAAGATCTCTTCTTCTTATGTCTGATAAGATTTTTGATGACTCTGAGCTGCTTTTAATCTCTCTCGAATCAACTGAACCTTTTCCATAGCCTCAAACACCATGCCTGGCCCAATCAAAGCGGCCTCACCCACTTTGAACCAACCAATTAGTGATATGCATCTCTGCCCATAAAGAGCTTCAAACGGAGCCATCTGAATACTAGCATGGTAATTATTATTATAAGCAAACTCAATCAATGGAAAATTTTCATCCTAACTACCTCTAAAATCAAGAACACATGCCCTCAACATGTCCTCTAGAGTTTGAATGGTCCTTTCTACCTGACCATCTGTCTGTGGATGAAAAGCTGAACTAAGATAAACTTGGGTACCAAGACCCTTCTGAAAGGATTTCCAAAACTAAGAGGTAACCTGAGTACCCCAATCTGAGATGATCGACAAAGAAACTCTATGCAATCTAACTAACTCTCTGATATACAACTTGGCATAATCTTCAGCTGTGTAAGACATGTGAACTAGCAAAAAATGCACTGACTTAGTCAATTTGTCTACAATAACCCAAATCGAATCATGCAGACGACTCGAAAGGGGTAATCCAGTCACAAAGTCTATATTCACCTCTTCCCACTTCCAAGTGGGGATACCAAACTCTTGCAACTTACCACCAGGTCTTTCATGCTCTACCTTAACCTGTTGACAAATTGCATACTTGGCTACAAACTCTGCTATATCTCTCTTCATACCACTCCACTAATAGATTTTCCACAAGTCGCGGTACATCTTGGTGGCTCCTGAATGAATAGAATAACACGCACCATGAGCTTCTTCCATAATCCGCTGCCTCAAATCATCAACACATGGTACTCACAATCTACTTTGGTATCTCAACACACCATCTCCTCCTTGGGAGAAAACCTCTACCTTTTGGTCTTTAACTGACTCCTTCAGCTTGACCAAACTAGAGTCCTTATCCTGCTTCTCTTTTACTTTTGAAACTAGAGAAGATTCGAAACTACTCTGAACCCAAACATTCCCTTCAGCTGAATCAACCAACCTTACATCCAATCTAGCTAACCGATGAACTTATTGAACTAACTACTTCTTATCATCCTTCACATAAGCAACACTGTCCATAGACAATCTACTAAGGGTGTCTGCCACTATATTGGCCTTGCCCAGATGATATAACACACTCATATCATAATCCTTCAACAATTCTAACCACCTTCTCTGACGAAGATTTAACTTTCTCTAAGTAAAAACATACTACAAGCTTGTGAGATCCGTGAACACATCAACATGAACCTCATAAAAATAGTGCCTCCATATTTTCAATGCAAACACAATAGGAGCTAACCCAAGATTATGGTTTGAGTAGTTCTTTTCGTGAGGCTTAAGTTGTATAGAGGCATAGGCTATGACCTTACCTATTTGCATCAAAACATAGCCCAAACCAATTCTAGAGGTATCACAATACACAATAAAACCATTTGTACCATCAGGTAACACTAAAACTGGGGTTGAAGTGAGTCGAGTCTTCAACTCCTAAAAACTCTTCTTATAGGAATCTGACTATTGGAACTTAACTTTCTCTTGGGTCAATCTAGACATAGGAGATGCAAAAAATGAGAAACCCTCAACAAAATATCTGTAATAGCCAGCTAAATCCAAGAAACTTCTAATGTATGACGGTGAGATAGGTCTAGGCCAATTTTCTACTGCTTTTGTCTTTTGGGGATCAACTCTAATTCCCTCAATGGAAATAATATGACCAAGGAAATCTACTAACCTTAGCTAAAATTCACATTTGTTGAATTTGGCGAATAACTAGTAATCTCTAAGAGTTTGCAATATAATTCTAAGGTGATCTGCATGATCATCCTCACTACGAGAGTAGACAAGGATATCATCAATAAAGACTATGATAAACATAGCCAGATACTGCTTAAATATTGTGTTCATCAAGTCCATGAAGGCTGCTAGGGCATTTGTTAGCCCAAAGGACATGACTAGAAACTCAAAATGACCATAACAGGTATTGAAAGCTGTCTTTGGAATATCACACTCCCTTACTCTAAGCTGATGATAGCTGGATCTAAGGTCTATCTTGGAGAAGTAACTTGCACCTTGGATTTGATCAAATAAGTCATCAATTCTAGGAAGAGGATATTTATTTTTTCCTATAACTTTATTCGGCTGATGATAGTCAATGCACATACACAAAGAACTATTTTTCTTTTGCACGAATAGGATGGAAGCGCTCTACAGAGAAACACTGGGCCTTATGAAACCTTTATCTAAGAGATCTTTAAGCAGCTCTTTTTACTCTTTAAGCTCGGCAGAGAGCCATACGGTATGGAGAAATAAAAATAGTATGAGTATTTGGGAGAAGGTCAATACCAAACTCTATTTCCCTATCGGGAGGTACCCTTGGCAAATCTTCAGGAAAAACATCAGGAAACTCATTGACTACACTGATCGACTGAACTGTTGGAGTCTCAGACTTAGTGTCTTTGACACTAACTAAATGATAGATACACCCTTTGGAAATCAATTTTCTGGCTTTAAGATAAGATATTGTAACCCCCCGCAAAAAATTCTATCCTAATCTGAGCCTTAGAGTGTGTTCTGTGAAGCAAAAATCCGGTCCCAAAAGTTTGAGAGGTTTCTTCCCAAGTGTGAAATACTTTGAACCATGTAGAATTTCTTTAATATCAATTTTTTATCATGTAAAGCATTGAATAATCTTTCCATCGATATCAAATTCTTCCAAATCTGACACTCGGATGAAGAGTTAGAGCCATTTTAGTGAGATAGTATACTACCTGGCACTTTAGCACGTCGTGGAGCCATCAAATATGGAAATTGTCAAATTCCAATGAGCCTCCGCAATTTCCACCGCATCGCAGTGTTTTGCTAGTTCGCAACCAAGGTGGCAACGCGATTGCCACCGCATCGCGCCGTCATGTAGTTTCCCAATTGTCCAATTTCCAGTGAACTAGCGTGATTATGGCGTGTCGCGCCAGCATATAAAATTGGGATTTTTTAGTTTAATTTCAAGGGTTTTTTATTCTTTTTCCACTCTTTTTTATCCCTTATATATACCTGATAAAAGGCTCTCAGCCTCATTTCCCATCTTTAATATCAAAACTAGGGTTTTACAAAATCAAAAAATCTTATTTGTTCTTCAAGAAAAATCAATAGAGATAAAAAAAAATCAAGAAATCAAGAATCTCTCCAAGGGCTTTCAAGAAAAGAGTTTCCCCAAGGTATGTAGATATTGATTCTTGGGTCCCTTTCATCCAAGAAGCTCAAAAACCCTTTTCTAAAATTTAAAGATATGGTGTTTATGGGTTTTCATGATTCATGTGAGTTGAAATTGATGTTTCTTCTATCATTGAGTTGTGATTCATGTTTGTTTACAAGGCTTTCAAAATTTGACCATAGTATGTGGAATTCATGTGACGGTTATGATAAACCCTCTTCAAGTTGCTTTCTATGTGATGTGTTCATGTCAATTAAGTGTAGAAATGGTTGAATAAGCAAAGCACGCTCCCCATATGTTTGATAAAATGCTTATGTGAAGAATTAAGGCCATTATATCATGTTGATTAGGAAACCCCAATTGTGTGCAACCCATGCATGCCTAGTGTTTGTTGAAACGCCTTAGTGAATAAGTTGAGACATGATAGTAGGAAATTCCCCAATTATGTGCTCTTTGATACATGTTAAGCCTCTAATACATTCTAAGTTCTTGACGAGTAAATTGTGACATGAAAGTATGAAGTTTTCCCAATCATGTGTTATCCAATACATGCCAAGACTAACCTACATACGAAGTGGTTGATGCAAGACCTTGTTGAATGGAGTATGATCCAATAGCATGTTCCCCCTACGCTATTACATGTTTATGATTCCTAAATTCTTGAAGTGATGCCTTAGTGATTGTGATGTGAAGATATGGTTATGATTCCTGGGGGTATTTATACCCGACAATTTAGTTGTTGTCTAGAGACCGTGTCAATTTTCATGATAATTCCAGTTGAGCCATGATTCTCGAAACTCAGCGAGTTATAGTACTCTGTATTTTTAGAAGATACAGAACTTAAGAAATCTCAGTAATCTCTATAATCTCCGTAATCTCAATAATCTTCATAATCCCCATATCGCTAGTAATCTAGCCTTAGTATTGTACTCAGCTCAGATATAGTTGTATTCAAATGTTCCATTTCAACCTCGGTAGTGACCGAGTAATCTATTCAAACTCTGTATCATCAGTCAGATACTGTGATTCAGTAGTATTTCATCAGATACGAAACCAAGTAAATTTAGCTTAACTCAATCAGATCATTTGAGAAATATGAACAGTATCAGATTTAGTTCAGTTTGTGTTCAGTTGAGAATTCAGTTTAGAGTCTTTCAATTGGGAGTAGGAGCTAGCACCGAGTGAGGGAAGGGATGGCGGCTCCCCATCAGAGAGAGAGGCTGAGTCATTAGAAGCAATCCCTGAACTCCAGAACTGCGTAGCCAGCACAAGATACAGGAGTCACCATCAGTAGAGGTTGTCACCCGTAAAGACAGGTTTGACTATTATATTGCCTTAGGCTGACTTTCTATGAGGGTCAACCACCAGAGAAGCTTGACCAAAGAGGTCTTTACCCATGGTCTGGTATTGACACCCTTCCAATTGGGGTTACAGGTTGGACCCCACCAGTGGGAGGTTGGGGCATGTCGGTTAAGTAACTACTTCCCACAGTTACAATTTTAGTATCAATCTTCAAAAATCAGGACGGTGAGGTATATTCATCTATCTCAGTAAGGAACTCAGATAGTTCCATTAATTCATGACCATCGGTCAGATAGGCTTGGTCTCATATACAGTTATTTGTTATCAGATCCAGAGATATCTCGATAGATAGGCTTGATCTCAGTCTCAGATTTTTTTGAGTATTCTTGTTGTCAAATTTGGAAATGATCATTTTCTTATCATTGATAATAGATTTTGGAATCATCCGTTAGAGAAGTTGATATCCTATTTCATCAGTCGAGATCAGTGAGCTCAGAATTCAGTCATTGATGTGAGTATATCCAGCTAATCAATTATCAGTATCAGATGATTCAGTGATTCAGTAACTCAGTGTTAGTGGTGAGTTCAGATGACAGTAAAGTAGTATGTGAATTTCAGTATTTAGAGTTGTAATGATTGTGATTATGGTTGTGCATTAATGTATGTGTTCTCATTCGGTACTCTCATGATTATTCAGTTAAGTAATTGTTCATGCATGAGCCCTTGCATTTAGCCTTACCTCATCTTCATACTTGGTACATTCCCGTACTGAAGCATTTGTGCTATGGTGTTTTCTTTGACACCATAGGTTCAGAGGCACGAGATCCAGAGTACCCTCAGCAGTTCAGTCCCAATCAGCAGCAGTAGGCATAGCAGTGAGTCTTCTTCATTCGAGGATGATCCTTGTTTTATTATTTCATTAGATTTTTTTTATTTTCAGTAGAAGGAGTTAGTTGGGGACATGTCCCATCAACTCCACAGTTTAGACAGTCTAGAGACTTTTCGGACAAATGTATCAGAATTTAGTTTTTAGTTTTAGAGTATTTTTAGATGTTTTGAACCCTATGGCCAGTTTCCGCATTTATTAAGTATATTATCCAGCGTTCAGGTACAGATATCAGTAGAGGGTTGGCTTGTGGTCCTTCAGGATCATGAGCACCGTGTGACGTTTTGGTTCCAAAAAAATTGAGTCGTTACATATATGAAATGACTCTTGGGAGACACTGAATTACATTTCCACTCAAAGACTGGCTCATCTAGAAACTTAAGCTTCACCACTCGGGTACGATAATCTATAGATGTATAACAGGAATGAAGCCAATCCATACCAAGAATAAGGTTAAAGTCAACCATATCTAACTCTATTAAGTCTGATAACATGATTTTATGAAGGACAGTGATAGGACACTTTCTATAGATTCATTTGACAACAACTGACTCACCCACTAGGGTTGAAACCAAGAAGGGCTCAGGGATCATTTCAGGACTTATTTCAAAATTCACTGCACTAATGGGGTCACATAGGAGAAACTCGACCCAGGGTCTAACAGCACATAAACATCAAGATGAAAGACACGAAGCATACCAGTAACAACATCTAGTGAATCCTCCTGCTCCTGATGGTATGGTAAAGCATAGAATTAATTTTGGCATTGACCACCACCGGTACTGGTTGATGCGCCCTGGGGAGGGATTGGGCGACCTAGAGGAGCTGGTGCACTAGTAGCCTGAGTCTGGGGACGAACATCTCTGTTTCCCTGCTTAGTATGCGGGCAGTCTCTAATCCCATGAACTAACTTACCACAAGAATAACAACCCTTCTGTCCAGTCAAGCACTCTCTAGGATGATTCTTACCACACTTAGGACATGGAGGATAACTGGTCCTTCCACTCACACTATTCTGAGATCTGGACATAGAGGACTTACCTTACTGCTCCTGCCTAGCTCTAGGAGTAGAAGCACTAGCTAAAGATGGTGCTGGCATAGATGAACGATTTTTAAACTGTGAATGATTTACCCCTCCAAACCTAGCCTAGACATACTCAAACTGCCCTATTCTAGCCTTTTTATTTCTCCTCTCTCTTCCCTTCAACTTCTCTGCCTCAATCTACTGAGCTTGAATTATCAATCTAGCAAGATCTGTGACCCCAATAAGTATGGTAGTCCGACACTCCTTGACTACCAAGCTAGATACGCCAGTAACAAACTTACTCATACTTTCCCAAGGATCAGCCATTGTATCAGGGGGCATACTTAGACAACTGATTGAACTTAAGGCAGTACTCCTTCACTATCATTGAGCCCTGCCTCAAATTCACAAACTCCTCTATCTTATCTTCTCTCATCTCACGCGGAAAGAACCTATCTAGAAATATATTCTGAAATACTTTCCAACTCACAGGAGCTGCATTCTCACCTCTACCAATCTTCCACTTAACTACTCAATCATACGCTACATCCTTCATTTTATAGGATTATAACTCTAGACTCTCCTATTCAGAAACATGCATAATCTGGGTGATCTTCACCTCATCTAAATAAAGTTGTGGGTCCACACTTGCTTTTGATCAAAAGAACTCTAGAGGATTCATTCTCATAAAGTCTTTAATTCTGGCTGCTGCTAAATCACCATTCTACTAAAGTGGGACTACAGCCTGATGGTTGCCCTGAACATTGGCAGTCACTGCCTGGGCTAACAGCTAAAAGGTAGCCCAAAACTCAGCATGGCATACGTTCTCATTCAGAGGATCGGTGGACTGTGTGGCTGGTTATCATTTCTGCGTGCGTTAGCTCGACGAAAAGGCATATTTAACTATCACGTAAGAGCACGAGTTAAAAGTAGATAGAGATACTGTAAGTATGATAGATCAAGAAAGAAAGAGATGGTTTCCTAAAAATATCCCATAGCCTCTTGCACATAAATATGGTGCGCTTCACACCCATGATCAAGACTCTACGTAACGTGGCTTGTCTGACACCCTAGGAATTTTATATACCTTAGACTCTGATACCAAGTTTGTAATACCCAAAACCTGGTCTTGGTGAGTCCTCATACTACTAGTAGCCTTAAGCTAACCCTGTCTGCCTGCTACTAAGTCTGAACCTCATAATAAAGGAAACATAGACATAAGAGTCATATCATATGCAGAAAACTGTCTGAATATAATATCTGAAAATAATGTCTGAAACCTCAATACTGAATAATCTAAATCAAAACTAGCAGTCTGACAAGCCTCTTCTACTAATATCTAAAGAGACATTAGGACAAATCCCCAACTGACTCGAACTGAACTAAAAGTAACTACTTAAATACTATGAAGTTGGAAATCTAAATAACTAAGTCCCCAGACTATGAGGACTCACCAATTGTCAGGATAGAGATAGAGATGCTCGAAATCACTCTCGCTATTGAAACTGAGCACCTGAACCTACATTATGAGACAATGTAGCACGTAGATTTATATATGGATCAGTACTTTGAGGATGTACTGGGTATATAGGGTTGAAATGCATACGTAAGAAAAACAGTATATCAACCATCATCATCATTTGTAAAACAATGCATGCCAAATGTAAATGACTCACATAAGCTTGAGTAACTGAGAAACTAAAATCTGTAATCATGAGTATTAAAGCATATTGAATAAATCTAGTGAGTCATGAAATTTAATTCTAAAATCTATGCCAGTGATCTGTCTGTAAATCATATTGTCTAAGTGTAGAAAGGACTCACTTTAATATCTGAAAGCTGAAGTTTGTAGCTAATATCTTTCTATAAAGTATAATCTGAATAAAGTTGTGAGCCTTTATACTTAATTTTCTAAAAGCTTTTCTGTTATTAGTTTTTGTTATGTTGTAAGCTTAAAACTTTAGGAAATTATCTTTAAAACTGTTCTACAAACTTTTACTGTTAGGGAGGTTCTTCTAACCAACATAAACCAAGTGAGCAAACATGGAGTCCAACATTTTATTCCCCTATGGGGAAAACCTCACGATGGGGAGAGGTGTCATACTCTTGCCAAGGAGTATAACCTGCTAAGTGATCACATCTGTAATTGTCATTCATATAGAAATGGGAATAATTTGTACCTACGTTGGCTATGTAGTTTTGTGGAAAATAGGGCACGCTAATCCCATACTTCCCGCTCCGTGGTAAATACTACTCCCTTTAATCTGTATGCTCATTTTGTTGGAAATCCACTTTAAAAACTAGCATAAGGGTTTATTCTGAAAAACCAATTATGCATTTATATTATTAAATCTGTAAGTAAAGCTAATCTAATTTTTGTAATTTGTAATAAATCTGTAAAGTGGATTCCAAATTTTATCTGAGGATCAAAAGATCAAATCTTTACTGAAAATCTGAAAATAAACTGATCATAAGATGCTTAAAGCATCATCTTTCTTGAAATATCAACATATAAGCTTGGGCTTAATAACCCATGCATCAATTTCATGTCAAAATATCATAGTGATCGTGCTCGGTAATGAAAACAATGATAATTCACTTCAAAATATGAAATTTACTGCGATAGGCATGTAAACATGAAAACAGTCATGCAATTCAACCTCTAAAATACTTGAAATCTCATAATCTTGCAAATAGCAATAATAGGTATGAGCCCCAATTTAGAACTCATGTATAATCATTCAAAATCATATAGATTTGAAATAAAAACTTGGTTTTGGGCACAAGGATGAAAGAGGATCCTTGTTCATAAACCCCACATACCTTAATTGATGAAGTCTCTAAGAAAGCTTGAAATTGAATCTCTATTTGTGCTCTTGAAGATGAACTCTTGATTATCTTGATTTGAGAACCCTTAATTTAGAGCTTTCTTGGAGAAACAATGGAGGAATTTGATTTCTCAGAGAGTAAGCTTTGAGCTTTAGGGTTTTGCTTTGAGAGAGAATGGATGAAAAATAAGCATAATAGGCTTAGAATGGGTTTAATCTTGTGTTATTCACGAATTGGGGGCTTGGGAATTGACCAAAGTGCCCTTTTTAAACTCTTAATCAGAACTGGAAACAATAAAATTTTTCTGATTTTACATGCCACCACGACGCCCCACTATTGCAGTGGCTCACTGGAAAAGGATGAGTGGGAACTAGAAGTACAATGCAACGTGGAGCTATTGCGGTACCCTATTGAAATGCCATTTTGGTCATCACTGCGATGCGCCACCATCGCGATGAGCCACTGGAAATTGAAAATTGGGATATTAGACCTCATCGCGACATAAGCTTATCGCGGTGGTCCACTGGAATTTGACAAATGGGAATTTAACCCTCACCGCGATGCGGTGTTTGCCTAGATGGCATATTGCTTTGCTAAAAACGCCATAACTTCTCAACTGAGTATCGGATTTGGGAAAAATTGGTATCGATGGAATGCTAATTCAATTTTCTACACAATGGAGGGTTTAAATCTAGAAAATTCTACATGTAATAAAAGTTATTCATTTTTTAAGGTAGTCTTTGACATTCTGGGAGCGAAATTAAGCTAGGAAAAGTACAGGGTATTACAATTGCCATAGGTATCCCTGTTTCAACCAGCACTCTCATTCTACTTCCAAAGTAACGAACTCAACTTAACTGCTAACTGGCATCCAACTGAACTGAAAAGGATGATGCATACACATCTTAATCACATCACGCTGATGCCATCCCTATATCCACATAAATCAACAAAGGCTCTTCCAAGCCAAAAGCAAACCAAGACATGAGTCATAAAATCAACTCCAAATCCTAAAATAAGCTTCCTTTATATTTTTGTACCTGCAATCTGCTCCATGCCAGGAGGAAAATTACTTGAGTCTCATCCATACAGTCTCATCACAAAGAACTCAAAGAACTGAAGCTGATCCGCTGAAAGTTCATAAGGCAAACATGAGAATAAGCTCATAAGGCATTATCTGAGATACAAATGGAGATAATCAAGGAATGTAATCCATGCCAATGCTGCAACCAGTCCGAATGAAATCAAACTAAAATCTCAAAATCCAAGGTATAACTACTCATCACTAAATATTCCACTCCTCGGTGTCTCATCCACCGATAATCAAGACATATCAAATCCAACTCGAGAATATTAATCCCACTGAGTAAATCATCCAAAATTACCAAAGAAAGCTGAAACTCGAGGTCAAAACTAAAATAACCAACACGGGGGCCCATGCGCTATCATTTGAACACTTATCAACTATAATCCAGCCAAAGTCTAGAAGACCGAATAGGCAACCACAGAGTAGGCTCGAACAGCCTATAAACTAAACTGAAATAAGTCCAAAATGAAGGTTGCACAACAGCTCTACAACACCAAGCTGAAATATCAATGCAAAGGCTAAACCACTCAATCTCAAATATTTAAATCAAAACTAAAAATGGGTAGGCATTAATGCTCTAAATCTATCATACTTCCAAATCACCATTCCAAGGAGTCAAAATCCCAAAACTGGGATAATAAGGCTATATCAATGTCAACTATCTCAAATCAACTCTAGTATCCAAAATTTGGCATATCCGAGATAAACCATACCAAGCCACAGTCGAGAAATATCTAGAGAGCAAAATCACCATACGGATAACCACTAACTGATAACATAAGCAACCAACTCTATATCAGCTGGAGGGAATGAAACATAACTGCAAAATAGGAGTCATGCCGAGGAAAAAATTCACTGGTTGAAAATGCATATAACCCACTCCATATCCGTGGAGGGCATGAACTATCCAAACATACCCAAAACTTCTTAAGAATAGAAACCACACTAGTGAAGGCAAAAAATTTAGCAACTCGAAGAACTGCAACTTAAGTTGGAAACTAACCAATGTAATACTCCATCTAGGCAAAGAAATAGCCACAAGATCATATCATCGAGAAGAATCACTCCGCTAAGCCTCACTAGGTCGTACAAATGATGAAATGGGGATTTCCTGAATCCATCCAAGAACAACATCAAAGAAGAAGAAATACCAATCTCAAAACCAAGGTTGAAGTCATGAGCATCACTAGAGAACCAACAACCCAAGCTAAAAAGTTTTTAATTTTCCAACTTAAGAAGCAATCATAGGAAATGCCACCTGTCTCTAACTTTCCAACTCCACAAGGCAAAATCATATCACAACAACAAAGGAGCATCTAATCTCTACAATAAAAATAAGACAATCCATCACGAGGTAACGAAACCAACATACCTATGAGATGAATCCATGACATCTAAACATCAACATCAAAATCGCTATCGAACGAAGAAATAATCACAAATAAAGAACGAACCTCAAACTGGTCCATCTATCAAACGGGTTATACAAGAAGGGATAGCCAAGAATAAATCCTTCACAACCCAGAAGGCAAGTCTAAGGATCTCAAACTCAAAAACAGGCAACATAACTAAATCACCGACTCAAAGTCCACTAAAACCATGAAAGGTCACTTACCTTCGATACCACAACACATCCCCAAAATCAATTTACTATAGCTAACCAAGAGGGAACATAGTCAACCTCGCCGCGCTGGGGAAAAATCATCAAATCAGGTTATATCTACTCAAGCCACCAAATAGTATCACAAGAAAATAAAAGTCTAACTAGATAACACTAGTCTATACAACTAACCAGCGAGAATCAAATTCATCTTGTAACAATATCTAGTAATAACATAAAGTAATATCAATAACCTCACACAGTGGTAGCAATAGCTATAGCTATATCAATATCAACATACTGAACAGGCAATACCAAAATGAATATTAATATTATGTACCACTCAATGGCCACAATAGGGCTAATGTGCCAAGATAAATGGGACTCAAACCCAAAACCACACCCATTGGGGAAAACATCAATATAGATTTACTCCATCTACTACTAAAAAAAATAAACCATGGAGTAGTAACATAATCATGAATTCAATAATAAGGCACATAATGACCGATATAAATTCATCAAGGCATATAATCATCAATTGGTATAAAAACCCCTATATACCTAATAAGATATAAATGCAGAAAATAAATGCACACCAATCATGGTGACATTTGCAGTCACATGCCTGACGAATATAGGAAAATAAATCTAAACGAGTCCAACTCGGACTGACCGGCTGAATCATTAACTTAGGCGCCAAGAGCACCATCTCTAACTGAAGATTTCACAAAATCATAAGCTGGTCTAAAGAAGATGAATGACTGGAATCTCATGTCAGGGACACTCTCTAGACTAGTAGTCGATCACTTTGTAGTCATAGCAATTCCTGAAGCATCAATATAGAGAGAATACAAACTGAACCCAAATGGTTGGCCAACTGATGCTAAGAAAACTTCAAAAAATTATGTCCAAACTTTCAAAATCACAGCCTGTCTTAGGAACTCTAAGCTGGTAGAGAATACAGGCTAACTCTAAATGATCACCTTCTCATACTAGAGGCATTCTTTGAAACAGTGTCTCATCACAACACGACCAAACCAACATCCTAGAATACTTTAAGATACTGCCCCTCATAATCCAAAATAGTCGCCATGTCCCAAAGAACCATACCACACTCCCATGTCTGATGGGGACTTTTTCTAAAAAAATTTTACTGCCGCTGAGGATCATCTATATCCATCTCTGACCCTCTAGTCCGATGTTACACTGAAATTCTAGAAACGTATGTTGAAGTCTCATCCGTATTTGTCGATAATATCGTATCGTCCTTCAGGGATAGAATAAAGTCAAAAAATGTGTTCAAGGTTTATAGAAATGCGGACACATAATAAGGAGTCATGAAGTGAATTTCCTAAAATGTCACTGTGGCCTCCCAAAGATAGGTTACGGACATCTCCGCATTGATCCGTAGGACTCTATTAACACTTAGCTCTTATACTAATACAACGATGTAACCTAGGCTCTAATACCAATTTGTCATGACCCAATTTCCTCAGATCATGATGGCGCCTACCATAAACCACCAGTAGGCAAGCTAACTCATAGTCTGAAACAACTGATAATGGACTACTCAATAATATAAGAAAAAAATACAGAATATATAAAACAAAGATCAATACATAAAAGAAACCTCAAACCTGGTGGCATCAGTAAAAGAGCTTATAATATAAAAAGAGTACAAAAGTAAAATATCAAGAGAAATACAATAATACAACTTATCTCTAAATACAACTTAAAGACTAGACTAATACATAAGAGAGAGATAAGTAATGCTCCAAACATTAGGATCTCACTCTAAGTCTCGGAACCAGGGCTGCTCTGTACGATGCACACATCAACGGTGATAACCCGTACTATGATCTACGGGCTGCAAAAGTAAAGTATGAGTACCAAACAAATGCTACTCAGTAGGCTATTGCCAACTGAGCTTCAAATATAAAGTAGATATATACAAAATATAAACAGAATAGAAACTACACCCAAGAGTCCAACAATTATATGACAAGTCAATGAGATAATAAAGAACAACTATCTTGTTCATGTCCAAGAGTCTAACATAATAAAACTAAGTATCAAGGTGAACTAGCCTTTTCTAACTACATTCAATATACGTCAATGCTATACCGTATATCCCATGTCAAATATGAATAAAGATTGAAAAAAATATAAATATAGTAAGATACAAGGTGAAGAAATGCCTATACAGTATGAACAATGAAGAAAGGCATATACGGTAGTTCATAGCATCATATAGCTAGATATATATATATATATATAGGTATATGTACATATAAACATGAGGTCATCAATACTTCCCAACTACTCGTTATTAGCTAACCAACACTTATTATTATAAAATCACTAGTTCGCTAGTCATCACATAACCTCTTGATATTATCCTAAATATTATCCTTCACATAATCTTTATTCACGGGATAGTAACTAACCACTATTTACTTAACAGCCAGCATCTAACATCTAGTCAAGGTTCATTACGAGATCAAACCGCCATTTATCCACCATTTATTATTATCAACTAATCATCCTATATCATTTAATCATTACTAGACAACACATTACTACTTGTCACCTAACCATCTTTTATTAACTGACATCATTCATTAACTAACCATTGTTAGCTACCATATTTTAGCTAAGTAAGATTCATTAACTAATACATTAGATTACTAGCCATCAAGTATTCTAGTCCCTTAATAGACAACTAGTTACCACATAGCTTAACCGTTTAACTAGAAGAGCAATCATAAGGTCACATCTCAGCTATAACCATATGATTTATAATGGTAAATAATCATGACATACCAAATCTATGCATGCCATCACCAGCATTTAATCAGTGGAATAATAAGCATCATAACGCATCTTCCTCCATCCCTTATCGAAGAGATGTGTATATAAACATATACATATTCATATTTATAAACTATAATCATATCAACTATAATGATAAACACATCTCGGCTATTTAATCAATATTATAACACGACCCTAGACTATTAATTTATCCAAAATAATCACAACATCATAATCACGGCCTTAGGACCATACACGTATTCAGGACTCATATCAATAATCATATTTGTAAGTCATTGGATATCTCTAATAATCTCACATATAAGAGGCATAATATCAATAAGCATGTAATCATCTCTTATACAAGAGGCATCTCACATATAGGAGGCATAATGTAGATATACATGTAATCATATCTCACACAAGAAGCATTTCATATCTAGGAGGCATAATATTAATAGACATGTAATCATCTCTCACACAAGAGGCATCTCACATCTAGGAGGCATAATATAGAAAGACATGTAATCATCTATCATATAAGAGGCATCTCACACGTAGGAGACATGATATCTATAGACATGTAATTATTTATGGGATATCTTATATCAATAGGTCATACATTATGACTGTAAGGAATATCACTTCTCTAGGCCAATTTACATATCTAAGAGGAGCATAGTCTATATAGGTCCAACAATCATGACTAAAGGAAATAGCAACTCTATAGGCCAATCATCAAGTCTAAGGGGAAATAGTATCTCTATAGGCCAGTCAAAATGTCTAAGAAGAAATAACATCTCTATAGGCCACATAACTTATCTAGGAGGAATATCATATCTATATGTCCAATACCACTTCCACAAGGAGTATCATAACCATAACTCAAAAGCCATAATTCTAGAACATTAATACAAGTTACCAAGTAACCTTATTCTAAGGTTTACTAGCCTCATCTATGTCTAACATCTGCACTAAGTCTATAAAACTTAACACAAGGTTAGGCCTAAGTGGGTCAAACGATCCCACTTCTAATCCATAATTTCCATAATTACGCATACTATGCGCCAAACTAAGATAAGGTATCTAGTTTATCTTTTAGATATCAAGTAAGCCATATTCAAGCCTAAGATAGCAACTTCGACTAGAAATAAGGGTACTCAATTCAACTCAACACAACTTATGGTTTTAAGACTGCCACGCTAGCCCAATAAGGCTAAATATACAAATCATACTTCAAATGCTAAAACCATATACAAAACATAGCATTATATCATATCCATGCTATAACTAATCTAAACTAAAAAGGAAAGGCAATAGGATACAAAATGGTTTTAAACATGTCATCTTACGGGTCTAAAACCCTCATCTAATCCCTAAACATCAATATATCAAGGCCGTGTTATCCTACTTATAATCAAGCCTAATATCCATATTCACACGTAATAAATATCACACTTCATCTATGTAGAAAAGTATACAAAATCCGACCTCAAGGAAAAACCATAAAACCTCACTTCATGCACCATATGCCTATCTTCACTTTACAATCCTCAAAATGTCATCACACTATCAAAACCATAATCTACTCATCAATACGAGTCTAATGATACCTATGTTACATTATTATGTTGCGGGTTCAAAAGCAACACCAAAACCCTAAGTGGGTCCCATATACGAAAAATGAGTTTTTAAGACCAACCCAATATTCACACATGAATAAGGAATCATAACCCTCAAAGAATGGGTGAAAACTAAGCATGAGCTAAAATCAATCCCTAAGCTAAATTGGGGTTTTGGGTTCAAACTAAGAAATTCAAGCATTAATTAAAGAAATTCTTACCTTAATCTTAAAGATAATCGCGATACAAGATGATAATTTAGCTCCCAAGTCACCCCCAACCAATTTTGAGTTATTACACTAATTTTGGTGTTTCTACGTCTAAATGGTGAAGGGAAAATGCCCCAAATGCATCTTAGGTCCTTTATATAGCCACTACAGCTAAAGAGATGTTGCTTTTGTGGTCATACAGGTAGCAATCGTGCTACTCGCAATCATTACACTCTTGGCTACAATTACAGTTGCACCAGATAACACCAAACTCAAAAATAAGTTTTTGACCCTCGAAACTCATCCGGAATCCAAAGAACATGATCCAATGAATTTTTAGTGTAAATCACATTTCAAATCCATTGGAATCATCAAAACTTTGATCAGTTATCATATAGACAAAAATTGGGGCCTATACCAATTGTTTTATCACTCTTTTTAAAATTTACTCAATAGCCTAAAATAAGTCTGGGAGCCTTGGGATATGAACCGGGGGTCTCCCTAGACTAAAATCGACATTCCAGACATGATGACAAAGTCAAATTTTCAATTCAAGATCATTTCAACTAAATATGGGTCCCACACCTATCTTTCCCAATTATTAACTTTTTGACCAATAGGTCAAAATGATTTCGGGTGTATTGGGACCCAAACCAAATATCTAATAGACTAAAATTGATATTATAGATCTGCTATCGCAGTCAAAATTTCTATCTGAGATTGTTTCACTGAAGTTTTCACCTGGTGGCCACTTGGATCCAGCGAAGACTTTAAAACAGGGAATTGGCTCTAAAAACCAAACAAACTACCCGGTAAGCAAACCGTCAGTCCCAGAAAGTCATAAATGACTTGATAAAGCTATGGAGAAGCTCAAATATTGAAAATAAGCATAACTATAGAAAATGACCCAAAGGGTCATTACAACTTTTTTAGCTAGGGAAGAGCTAGGCCCATATAGCTCGTGGGTGCCTTATTATGACAATTATGTTGCACGATCCAGGTTAATAATTTTTAAGAATATGAAAAGCCTTGTTCCCTACCATGACATCTTATCTATGTATATGATGATGTTCACATGGTTTTGAATGGAAGTTGACTTGACATTATTTTATCCCCTATCCATGAGTTGCATGCTAGTACACAACCCACTAACTATCTTCGAACATTGTATCCCTGCATGATGCAGGCACTGGGGGTACTTTTACTTTTCCTTCATAGACTTAGATAGATTGACACAGTTTGTCGATCGATTATGGTGAAGTATGATAAGTGGCAAATTTGTCACTCATTCATATCTAGATTCATACACACTACGATGAAATGATTGTGTACATGAAGAAAAATCTCTATTGAAATATACTGAATCCCATGGTTTGTGTGTTCGCAGGTAATTGGTTGAAAAAAAGCTGAAGAAATATTGAAAAGAAAAGAAAAAGACCAAAATCTACAAAAGCTAAAAATCAGGACCAGGGATTGACCCTCAAGCCGTGATCGCGATCCAGAGCCAAGTTATACCACGATGATTGCGATAAAACTACCATGATCACGGGAGTCATGATCGCAGCCAACATACAATGATCACGATTGGCCAAAAATTTTCAAGGGCAAAAACATAATTGCACATTACTGGATCCCATATCTTAAGGGTTCAAACCCATCATCTTTTATCCATCTCTCTACCCATTATCTATTTTCCATATTATGGGAAAAACTATTGTAGTACTCTTGAGTGAAGAATACATTAGAGTAATTTCTAAGTGAAGGATTAGCAATTTTCATTAAAGATTTATTAAAATTTAAAGTTTAGATTTGCATTCTCTTTATCTTTGGTGAAAATTTGGTATATCTTTTTTTCTATCTTTATGAGTAGCTAATTCTTCCTCTTGGGGTTATACTTGAATAGGTAGTAATTAGTGCATGGGTGTTGCTTATTTATTTACCTAATTAGCTATTTATTATGGGTTTGCTTTACTCCATGTTTAAACTAAAAATTGGGAATGAAAAACCCAATTATTTTAGATGTCATACCATTCTTGAAAGAGGGGTATTGGGTGAGGAGTATTTGCAAACAACACCTTAAACTAGTTTGTTTATTAGCACTATCTTAGAAATAAGGGTATTAAGTAAATTGGCTAATTTCATAAGCATCATCTTAGAAATAAGGATGCTAAGTTGAGGTTATAGATTGGTAAGCTTCTCATGATCATGAGGTGTTCAAAAGAATCCATGAGTCAAATTTAGTGTTTTATTGAAAGATTGACACTAATACCTCTAAGTCTAGCCTACCCATGACTCTAGCTAAATTTGAATAAATTTGCAATTACCCATGCATGAATTCGTGCCTAGAAAGGCATGCCCCAAGATCCGCTCTTAATTGATTACCCTATAATTATTCTTAGCCTTGAGTTATTCCTCTAGAAGCCCTAAAAATTGTTATACTTTTGAAAATATTCGAAAACCCCCAAATATTTGTATCTTATAGTTGAATTTAGCAAGTAGATTTTATTTAAACTTACTCGATCACCATTCACATTGTTCCTCATGGATTTGACCCTGACTCAAAGTTAGATATTATAATAACAATGATTGCTTTGTACTTAAATCAACGTATGAGTTAAGCATTATCAAATAATCGTATCGTTTCCAGGGAACAATTTGGCGTATTGAGTTAATATGGAATTTTATCTTTGATTCAAACTTGTGAATATGTGTTTGTGATTTTCTTTTGTTTCTTGTATTAGATATATTTTTATTTTTGTTTACTTGGTACTATGGTATCTTGGAATGAATATGAATTTGGTTGCTGCAAATCTTATCTAGATGATCCATGTCCTTATTTTGGTGGACCTTACTTTTGGCAAAATTACAAATATGATCCTCGAAAAAAGGTGTGTGCACCATCTCAATCCTATTGTGAGTATGATTGTGCTTTATGTAGTGGTCGAGATGGACATTGGAGTGGTTATCCAAATGCCTCCTCCCCTAGTTATGCTAACAATATTGCTGGTTCTTCTTGTGACTTTGATAGGTCTCATGATGTGATAAAGGAAGAACAATATGTCAAATACAATAGTGTTGAAGCAATACTTCCAACTATCTTGCATAAGGTGACAACAGCGGGGGAGAATATGCATTTCTTGCATCAATCCATTGCAATATTTAGAAAGAAAATTAAAAAGAAAGGAGAAGTGGGTAAGGAGACCGACATTTCAAGTACCGTAAATATTCCCAATCTTCAAAATGAGGTTGATAAAGAAAACATATCAAGCCATGTGGTTGATAGTGAGCATGATGTTGAAGAATTCTTGGTGATTTTTCAACTAACCGAACCAAAAATAATGAAGTATGCCAAGGTTGAGGAAATAGTACTAGAGTTGAACGAAAAAGCCAAACAAATCCTTTGTAAAGGCTCTGGTTCATTTTGGGGTAAGATTTTCAAGAAGAATGCGACTCCAAAATTGGGAAGACAACCTTATTCCAACCATTTTTCGACATTATGCTTGGTGGATGTGATGAAAGTTGAACCACCCAAGAAATGATGAACTTTGGAGATGAGGCACAAAATCCTTATATTTTTTAGTTTGTCATTCCAAAAATTCAAAATGACACCCCTTACTTGAAGTCCAAGAAGTTCTAAATACGATGTTTAGTTAGTGCTCTATTGATTTTCTCACCAATACCTAACGAGCCTATTCAGAAGATTGGTGTGAAGATAGGTAAAAGGTTCAAGTCTTCAAAGTGGTGAGATAAAATATGTATTATTGTGCCCTTACCTTTGCCCAAAGTACCTCAAAGATATATAGATTGAAAGTTGAGCCAATGATTCAAATCCTCTAAGTGGAGACATAAATGATAGTCAAAACATGCCATGCCATAACTTTAACTAAGGATCTTAATGGGAGGCAACCCACCGGTTACATGTTTCTTACATTTATCTTTAACAAATTCACTTAGTTGTGCTGCTTTGCAGGAATTAGACAGATTGAAAGACCTAAAATCAAGGGAAAATCGAGTTGGGAAATTAGTATCCATGTAGAAAAATAGGGCAAAATAGGGGAAAATCAGCTTTAAATATCGCGATCGTGGTCCATGGATCGCGATCACAGTCACCCAATCGCAACTCAACCTATTGTGCTCGCGGTTATGTAGCAAATTTTAACCTATGTTGCAGGTTAAGGGAGCCCTATTTACCCTTATTATGCTTTTTATGATATGCAATGAGGGAACCACAAGCCTTTAAGTTGCGGGTGTGTGTGCCCATGTTTTCATAATTCACACTTAGTTAGTAATATGTGAATCTAGTTCACACAAGATATAGAAACTTTATGAATTGATTGTCATATTTTTAGCTTTTTATGCTTCTTAAGCCCTCTTTTAATAATGATAGTGTACGAGTATTCCCTATGATAGATTGAGTGATGACATTCTTAAAGGAAAATCATCATATTTTTGGGTTTTTGAGCCATAGATGCAAGGAAAATCTAAGTACCCATGGAATTATAGATTTGGGATTGTCCTTATTCCTATGGAAAAGTCTGAGTAGCCATATGGTATGCCCTTGAAAGATCCCAATTGTGAGATAAGACTTGATTTGGTGCTAGCGATAGCCATATTGCGTGGTGAAATACGAAACACGCATCCCTCTTCGTCCAAAATTTTTTGTGAAAATCAAGGGCATGGATGTGAATAATTATGTAACTATGCTTTACCCTCTTTTTGTGACTCCAAATTCTTTAGTAGGTAGTGCATTGTAAATAACTTCTTTTGTCTCTAGTAGGAAATACAGTTGATCCTCCTTAAAGTGTGCATTCCATGTGCAGTGAGTGTAGTTAATTTATTCTCATGCTTACTTGTGTCATCTAGAACTTGCCCCGTTGGTCTTTCAAAGCTAATTTTGATTACGTATGGTTGGTGAAATGATCTTAGGCCTTCTTTATGGACCTACTTTAGCCTAAAGAGCCTACCCGTACATAGATAGTATCCCTAGTCACTTATTTTGAGCCTTTAAACCTTTTTTTATCAACTGCACTACAAGCCATGAGCTATTTGAACTTTATCCCTCTTTTGAACCCTACCTTCTTTGAACTTTAAAGTGCAACTCGAGGCTAAAAGCCTATGTTGAGGGTGGTGAATCTTAAAAGAGGTAACTTTGGGCCATGGGATTTTAAGTGAGTGCCTAAGAGCTAAATGATGGGAACAAAAGAATAGGAAAAAGAAAAGGATTCAACAAAGGAAAGAAATGCATGAATTGTACAAAGAAAAGAGATGAGAAGAAAAAGCTTTCAAAAGATGGGTAAATCAAGGTAGTAAAGGTAGGCACTTGTGTGAGTTGAAAAGAAACAAAGTGGACCATGAACCAAAGTTTAATTAAATAGTGTGTTATGTAGAGTTCAAGAAGGGTGTAATCACTTTGATCCCAAATATTTATCTTATTCTTTCCCAAGCCTACATTACAAGCTTGAAAAAGTCCTTCGAGATCTCCAACCAAGTGTCTTTAATTTAGTGTCGAGTGAAAATAAGGGCAAGCATATGCATGACACTTTTGTGAATTGTGAGGTTCTTTGTAAGAATGAGTACTTTCACTTTGGTCCCTTCTTGCATAATAGATACTTTGGTGTGTGTGACTTTCTTTTATGAGGATGCATGTGGACTAATTGAGGCTGGTGAAGTTGTCATCTTCTGAAAATGAGGCAAAAGAGTGTAGTTGAGTCGCTATTGATAGAGAGACACTTCTAGAGAGTTAGTGGTTGTTGCTTGGTTGTTCATAAAAGTCTTGTACATCTTTGAAAGTGTGATTGATTTTAAGAAGAGTTGTATGAATAGTTTTTCCCATGCTAGAGGGATAATTATTGGTGTTAATTGAGTTTGCAATCATTATGATCATTTGGTCGTATGAATGGTCTTATATAGAAGTAGTCTCATTTAATATGGAGTAGTGTTTCTTGAGTACAAGCAAAGTTTTAAGTTGGGGGTGGCGATGAGTGGCAAATTTGTCACCCATTTATATCCAAATACATGCACACTACGATGAAATAATTGTGTATATGAGGGTAAATCTTTATTGAAATATATTGAATCCCATGGTTTGTGTGTTCGCAGGTAATTGGTTAAAAAAGAGTTGAATCGATGTCGAAAAAGAAAGAAAAAGACCAAAATCTGTAAAAGCTGAAAATCAAGACCAAGGAATGGCCCTCAAGTACCGTGATCGCGGATTGAGGGTCGCAATCGCGATCCGTAGCCAAGTTACACCATGGCAATTGTGAGGCGACTACTACGATCGTGGGAGTCGCGATCGCGACCAACGTACAGCAATCGCGATTGGACAAAAAGTTTCAAGGGCAAAAACATACTTGCACACTGTTGGATCCCAAATCTTATGGGTTCAAACCCATACCTATCTCTTCACCCATCATCTATTTTCTATATTTTGGGGAATAGTATTATACTACTCTTGAGTGAAGAATACATTAGAGTAATTCCTAAGTGAAGGATTAGCAATTTCCATTGAATATTTATTGAAATTTAAAGTTTGGATTTGTATGCTCTTTATCTTTGGTGTAAATTTTGGTATATCTTTCTTTCTATATTTATGAATAGCTAATTCTTCCTCTTAGGGTTATGCTTGAATAGGTTGTAATTAGTGCATGGGTGTTGTTTATTTATCTACCTGATTAGCAATTGTTGTGGGTTTTGCTTTGCTCTATGTTTGAACTAAAAATTGGGAGTGAAAACCCAATTATTTTGGATCCCATACCATCCTTGAAAGAAGGGTATTGGGTAAGGAGTATTTGCAAACAACACCTTGAACTAGCTTGTTCATTAGCACCATCTTAGAAATAAGGGTGTTAAGTGAATTGGCTAAGTTCATAAGCATCATCTTAGAAATAAAGATGCTAAGTTGAGGTTATGGATTGGTAAGCTTGTCACGCTCGTGAGGTGTTCAAAAAAATCCATGAGTGAAATTTAGTATTTTATTGAAAGATTGACACTAATACCTCTAAGTTTAGCCTACTCATGACTCAAGCTAAATTTGGATGAATTTGCAATTACCTATACATGAGTTCTCACCTAGAATGTCATGACCCCAAGGTCCTCTCTAAATTGATTACGCTTTAATTACTCTTAGCTTTAAGTTAGTCTTGTAGAAGCCCTACAAATTGTTATACTTTTAAAAATATTTGAAAACCCCAAATATTTGTATCTCATATTTGAATTCAGCAAGTAGCTTTCATTTCAAACTTACTCTATCACCATTCACATTATTCCTTATGGATTCGACCTCGACTTAAAGTTGGGTATTATATTAACAACGACTGTCTTGTACTTAAATTAATGTGTGAGTTGAGTGTTATCAAAGTTGTGAGCTTTCATTATATGGAAGACTTGATCATTCCACTAGTTTCTTTCCTTTAAGTAGAATTAAAAACTTTACGTCACCATTAACATTTTCATGTCATTGTTAGGGTCGGGAGCATGTCTCAACTTAGATTGGTTTTCAGTTTCGTTTAGAGGCTTTTGTTAATATTACTGAGGATTAGGCTGTTGTGATGATTGACACTATTAGTTATCTTGATTTATTATTCTTTATTTTGTTTATGTTCGGATTGCATTCGTCGCTAAGTGTGTTATGCCTTGTGTTGTTAGGCAAAAAAGGGGTGGTTTTCGATCCTCGGTAGACTTGACATACCCGTCATGGCCAGTCCTTGGTTTGGGTTGTGACAAAGTTGGTATCAGAGTCTAGGTTTGGTGTTATTGGGTGTCAACAAAGATGTGTCAAATAGAGTCTCTTTTACGAGTGTGTAACACGCAACACTTATAAGGGAGAGGCTATAAGGCATTTAGGAATATTTATCTTTCTTGTGATCTACTTTCAGGTTATAGAGTATAGGGTGTTGAAATCTCCTCTGATGCTAGTTTGTTAGCTTTCTAAATCATACCTTTCAGGAGATCTGATGCTCGCAGAAACTCATCTGTCCCACTTAAGGATAATGTGGACAGGGAGCGTCCTATTAAAGAAGTTTAGACCCAGTCTAAGGTCGCTGCTTCTAATTGCCCTAGTGGAGTTCCACAGGTCCCCCGATCCTTCTTTCACTAGTAACATTCATGTGGTCACCTACAGGAGATATTACTAACGTTGAGTTCTACCGTTTCATTCATCTGTTGACCCAATTGGTGACATCTCAGTCACGTTAGTCGGGTTCTGCTGGTGCTGTTGTGACTTTTTATTCTGAGGCCACTAAGGTTGGTAAGTTTATGAGGCTGAATTCACTGATCTTTACGGGCTCTAAGGTTGAGGAAGATCCTCAAGGGTTCATAGATGAGATGGAAAAGATTCTTCATTTGATGCATGATTTTGACTCTGAGGGTGTGGAATTTGTTATATACCAGCTGAAAAATATGGCATATCAGTGGTATAAGAAGTGGGATCAGTCTAGGGGTGATAATGCGAAGTTGGCAGTATGGGAGGATTTCTTGGGTGCTTTTCTTGATTGCTTCTTTCCTCAAGAGTTGAGGAAGGCAAAGGATGAGAAGTTTGTAAACCTAAAGCAATGCAAGATGATTATGAAGAAGTATGCCTTAAAATTTCACCAGTTGTGTTTTTATGCTCCGGAGTTGGTATCTTCTATGAGGGCTCGACTGAGGAAATTTGCTTTTGAGTTATCCCATGATTTGGTGTTGGAATAAAATTCTGCCCTATTGAACAAAGACATGGATATTTCTAGATTGGTGGTATACATGCAATAGGTTGAGGAGGAAAAGAAGAGATAGGCTAAAATAGGAGAGAGGCAGAGCAAGAAATTCAAGTATTTTGAGTAGGGTGGAGGTCAGAAAAGTGGTGGTACAGATGGTAGGCACTGGGGCAAGAGAAATACATGGGAAATTTTGGTTCCTATTCGACGGCTAACGCCCTAGTTTAAGGCACAAGTTTCTCAATCTCTAATCAATAGGGCCTAGTCAGCTCCATCTTATCCCCTTTGTCATTTTTATGGTCAGGTACATCGTAAGGTTTGTGACCAGGGGAGGAATCAGTGCTTTAGTTGTGGTCAAATTGGTCACATGCAGTGGAATTTTACTTTTAGGCTTCTTTCTGGAGTAAATAAGGTTCATGTTGCTACATCTTCAGTCTCTGCATTAAAGGGTGATACTTCTGGCTCCAGCATTGGTCAGAACCATCTATATGCTCTTGCCACCCATCAGGATTTTGAGGCATCTCTCAGTGTTGTTACTGGTACACTAAAACTTTTCTCATGATATATATTATCTGTTTGATCCCAGGTCTACCCTTTCTTATGTGACCCCTTATGTGGCTATTCATTTTAGTTTTGATCCTGAGTGCATTCCAGATCCCTTTTCTGTGTCTACCTCAGTTGATGACTCTATTGTGGCTAGAAGAGTCTATAGGGGTTGCGTGGTGCTGGTCTGTGGTAGGGAGACCTTGGTAGACCTGATAGAGTTGGACATTATAGATTTTTATGTGATTTTGGGGAAGGTTTGGTCGCATTCGTGCTATGCATCTCTTGATTTTCAGACCCGAAGAGTCAGTTTTCGATTCCCAAATCAGCTAGTTATTGAGTAGGAAGGTTCATTTCTTATCTTAGAGCCCAAAAATTAATTTCCACGGGTGTCTCTACCATTTAGTACATGTTAAGAATTCAAGATTCGAAGGTTCTTCATTGCAATCTATCCCAATGGTCTGTGAGTTTTTTGAGGTATTTCTTGATGATTTTTCTGGTGTTTCTCCCTATAGAGAAATTGATTTTAGAATTTAATCTTCTTTCGGACACTCGTCCTATCTTTATCCCTCCTTACAGAATGGCTCCGAATGAGTTGAAGGAACTCAAGGAGCAGTTGAAAGATCTTCTAAATAAGGATTTTATCTATCTTAGTATTTCTCCCTAGGGTGCTTCAGTTTTATTCGTGCGTGAGAAGAATAGGTCCCTTCGGATGTGTATAGATTACCGCCAGCTGAATAGGGTGACTGTGAAGAATAAGTATCCACTTCGTAGGATTGATGATCTCTTTGATTAGATTCAAGGTGCTAAGTACTTTTCTAAGATTGATCTTTGATCAGGTTACCATCAGTTGAAGATTAGAGAGGTAGATATCCCTAAGACTGTCTTTCGAACCCGGCATGGTCATTTTGAATTTATGGTGATGTCTTTTGGTTTGACTAATGACCCGACGACACTTATAGATCGTATGAATCGGTTATTCCATCAGTTCTTAGATTTTTTTGTCAATATATTTATTGATGATATTTTGGTATATTCCAAGAGCAAGTCATGTCGATCACCTCTACCTTGTGTTGCAAACCTTAAAAGATCAGCAGTTGTATGCGAAGTTCTTAAAGTGTGAGTTTTGGTTGAATATTTTAACCTATTTGGGTCATGTTATTTCTAGTGAAGAGATCGTGGGGGATCCACAAAAAGTTACAGTGGTTAAGAAATGGCCTAGACCCACTACTCAAATCGATATTCAGAGTTTCTTGGGTTTAGTCAGTTATTATAGAAGATTTATGGAAAGTTTATCTTCTATTGCTGCCCCATTGACTAAGTTGACTTAGAAGAAGGTAAAGTTTATATGGTCTTGTGCTTGTAAGGATAGTTTTAAGAAGTTGAAGGATAATTTAACTTCAGCTTCAATTTTGACTCTACCTGAGGGTACCGATGGTTTTATTATTTATTATGATACATCCAGAGTAGGACTAGATTATGTGTTAATACAACATGGTAAGGTGGTTGCATATACTTCTAGGCGGTTTAAAGTGCATAAGAAGAACTGTCCGACTCATGATTTGGAATTGTAGGTTGTGGTCTTTGCCTTGAAGATTTGGCATCATTATTTGTATTGGGTTCATGTTGATATTTTCTCAGACCATAACAGTTTGCAGTATGTATTCACCTAGAAGGAGTTGAATCTCAGGCAAAGAAGATGTCTTGAGTTACTCAAGGACTATGACATGAGTCTTTATTATCATCCTGTTAAAGCTAACGTAGGTGTTGATGCTCTTAACAGGTTATCTATGGGAAGCTTATCTCATGTGGATGAAGAGAAGTGAGAGTTGGTGAACGATATTCACCATTTGTCTAATCTTACAGTTCATCTCTTGGACTCTGGGGATAGTGGTGTGATTGTGTAAAAGGTGGTAAAGTCATCTCTTAGTGATGAGGTAAAGAAAAAATAGATATTGGACCCTATCTTGATGCAGATCAGGGATGACGTGGGTCACCAGAAGGTGATGATATCTTGAGGTACCAAGGTAAATTATGTGTTCCAAATATTGATGGGCTGAGATAGAGGATCTTAGCTGAAGCTCATGAGTCGAGGTACACTGTTCATCTTAGTTATACAAAGATGTATCATGACTTAAGAGAAATTTATTGGTGGAATAACAAGAGAGATGTGACTAATTTTGTGGCCAAGTGTATGGTTTGTCAGCAAGTGAGGTGGAGCATTTGAGGCCTGGGGGTTTTCTCAGGAGATTAAGTTGCCTGTTTGGAAATGGGAAATGATTAATATGGATTTCGTTACTAGTCTTCCACGGTTTCACCATCAGTTTGATTCTATTTGGGTCATCGTGGATAGGACGACTAAGTCAGGTCACTTCTTACCAGTGACAGACTAATTATTCGGTAGAGGATTATGTAAGTTTTTCATTGACGAGATTGTAAAGTTGCATGGTGCTCCAGTTCCATTATATCTAATCAAGGTACTTATTTTTTGTCTCACTTTTGGCATTCCTTTCAAAGAGGTTTGGAGAATAAGGTGAACCTTAGCACCGCTTTCCAACCACAGACGAATGGACAAGCAGAGAGGATGATTCTGACTTTGAAGTATATGTTAAGGTTTTGTGTGATCAATTTTGACGGTAGTTGGGTCAACCATTTGCCTCTCATTGAGTTTGCGTATAATAATAACTATCACTCGAGTATCGGGATGGCTCCTTTCAAAGATTTATATGGTAGGAGGTGTAGGTCTCCTATTATGTGGTTCGAGGTTGGTGAAAATAATTTGTATGGTCCCGACTTGGCTCACCAAGCCATGGATAAGATGAAGGTGATTCGGGATAGGCTTAAGGCAGCCCAAAGTCGCCAAAAGTCCTATACGGATGTAAGGCGAAGGGACTTGGAGTTTGTTGTGGATGATTTGGTGTTCTTGAAGGTGTCTCCCATAAAGGGAATAATTTTGTTTGGAAAGAAGGGAAAGCACAGTGCTCGTTATATTAGTCATACCGTATTTTATGCCGAGTAGTCAATGTGGCTTATCAGTTGGAATTGCCTTCGAATTTGGGTTTTGTTCATTCGGTCTTTCATTTTTTGATATTGAATAAGTGAGTAAGTGATCCTTCCTTGGTTGTTTCTTTGGAGAGTGTTGGTGTCTCGGATTCCTTATCATATGAGAAGGTCTCGATTGAGATGTTAGATCGGCAACTCTGCTGGTTACGAGCAAAGGACGTGGCTTCGGTAAAGGTTCCATAGAGGAACCAAAATTTTGAAGAAGCTACTTGGGAAGCCAACATGAAGTCCAAATACCCATTCTTATTTTTCGATTTGAATAATCGTGCATGAGGTATGTGTAAACCTTAACATCTTTGTTTTCTGTCTTTGTTAAAGGGAATTGTGATTTTCTTGATATTTTTGTTTTTTGTCTTTGTTAAAGGTAATTGTGGTTGTGTTTGGAGTCAAATCATGCTAATAAATGCCATGTCCAGTCATTCGAGGACGAATGATCCTAAGGGGAGAGTATGCCACACTCAAATTCTTGGACCTTGAAAATTTCTGAAATTTTATCCTTACTGCCAAGACTACGACTTCCCTTACGAGTCATAGGGATCTTGACGAGTATTAGGACCTTATTTGTAGACTGGACAGTGTGTGTGGCTAATATTCCTGTCCTGATTACGAGTGGCTTCCAACGAGTCGTGAAAACTCTATACGAGTCGCATAGTACAAATCGTAGGGTAACCAGTGTGAGGTCTAAATGGTTCTGTCTTGGATACGACTTGGACCCTATAAGTCGTAGGGTTATGATACAAGTCATATGATGTGAGTTTTTGGGTCAACAGTACGTGTGCCCTATGACACTGTCTTGACTACGACTCATGGTAACGAGTCATAAGGTGACTCAACGAGTCCTCATGAGATCCATAACGACTAGCGATAATTTTTCAGTTTTTTAAGTAGAGGGCACTTTGGACATTTACTTCTTTACCCACTTAATACCCACGATCATAAAACACCCTTGGGATATTATTTTTAACACTTTAGCACTCATATCTCTCTCTCAAACTCTCAAAAATCCCCAAGGTCAAGATACTTTGGGTTTCCAAGAAATACGTCATCCAAGGGCTCAAGGGTTGATTTCTCTCTGTAAATTCTGGTGTTTCAGGCATGTTACTCCTCCCCTATTATTACTTTATGAAAAGCATGTGTTTTACATGGTTAAATTGTATGGATTTGAATATGGATTTTCAACATGGTTGAGGGTTTTGGAATGGTTTGTTCTTAAATTATTTTTCCATGATTTCTTATACATTGTTTATACTTTATTAATGGTTTTGAACTTGTGGGGTGCATGGGTATAATGAATAATCTAAGGGGTCATGGTTTCCCCAAAAAATTAATGCTTTGTAATTGAAGTTGGTTTTGAATAATTGTGTTCCCTCAACCCGCTGCAAATGGCTTTGAATTGTGAAATTGTCACTTGGTTTGACTTACTCACTTATGTTAATGCATTGCATAAATGGTAAACCAATGAACATGGATTTTGAAAGCCTTGTTGGCTAAGCTTTTAATTAATGAACAAAAGGGATTGAGTCATTTCTCCAAGTTAATGTGATTGTTATGGCATAGAAATAAGTTTGCAAGTATAAGGGTATGACGATACCCATGGTGTGCCTTAACGATTAGTTTTTTGGTTAATAAATGGGTTATGTTAAACTTGTTTTAATTGGGATTTAATATGGGTTGTGTGGTTGTGCTGTGAAAGTGGAGGTCCCGAGGGACCAATACTAGAAATAGCAATTGCCAACACGGGATTCTAAATGATTGGGAGGTTCGAGTCCCCCATGTTATTGACGGAGTGCTCAAGTCACTCTTGGTATATGACGGGAGGTTCGAGTCCCCCACAGTGCATATAATATATGTGATTATTCTTTGGTTCGTGCAGCCATAAGCACTAGGGCCCTTTCAGCTAGGGAAGAGCTGGACCCATATAGACCGTGAGTGTCTTATTGTGATGGTTATGCTGCACAGTCCAGGTTAATAATTTTGAAGAATATGATAAGCCTTGTACCCTACCCCGATATTTTATTTATCTATGTATATGATGATGTTCACATGATTTTGAATTGGATTTGACTTGGCATTATTTTATCCCCCATCTCTAAGTTACATGTTAGTGCTTAACCCACTAACCATCTCCGAACATTATATTCTCATGTGATGCAGGCACTGGAGATACTTCTCTTTTTCTTGTGTAGAGTTAGGTGAATCGGCATGGGTCGTCGATCGATTGTGATGAAGTGGTGAGCTTCCATTCTCCGAAAGACTTGATCATTCCACCAGTTTCTTTCCTCTAAGTTGAATTGAAGACTTTATGTTATCATTAACATTTTCATTGTCAGGGTCGGAGGCATGTCCCGACTTAGATTAGTTTTCAGTTTTGCTTAGAGACTTTTGTGAATATTATTGTGGATTGATTTGTTCTGATGATTGACATTGCTAGTTGTCTTAAGTTATTATCCTCTATTTTGTTATATGTTCGGATTGCAGCCACTGCTAAGTGTGCTATGTCTTGTGTGTTTAGGCAAAAAGGGGGTGGTCTTCGATCTTCGATAGACTTGAGATACCCACACGGCCAGGCCCTAGTCCCGGTTGTGACATCCTATCAAATTCACCTCAGAGAATGGATCTGTATTTTTAACAATATCACCAAAAATAAAATATAATTGTGTCTTAAACTTATCAAATTATGATAGCTTAGAATCTCTTTTAAGATATTGCTCCTTCGTAAGAAAATAAAGGCGTACATATAATGTAACGAAAGATTTTGTCCTTTGCTACGACTATATTCATATTCATAAATTCAATTACATGTCTTCTTTCAGATAAATTATGCATTGTTGCCACATTCACTTTAGGAAATAAAGCATATTCAATGAGACATATTTCATGACTTTTCACTAAAATTTAGCCTTAGTCATTATTAAATCATCAATATGATGCATTAATATTCAAACACAACATCTTATCCACATATGGACATGTTAGGCCAAAAATCTATGAGACTTAAACCCAACATTTTATCATTTTGATTTATTGAAACTCTAACCCAATATCTTATCCTTTTAGTGCAATGAAATTTGATTCACCGCCTTATCCACTGGAATTATAATAGCTTATCATATATTGTGTTGGATCATTAATTAGCAAACATATGTTATTTATAAAATTAATATAGGATAGTAGTACACATTATTGTAAAGCAGTATAGTCTTTTACCTTATATATAATATAATATGTAAGGCTATATATAAATTAGAAACAAAAATTGAGAAAGAAAAAATTCATCTTATTAGCCATATACTTTATGTTACTTTAAGAATCAAGATAAGAAATTAGTAAAATAAATCAGATTTGCAAATTCTGCATAAAGCAACATGCTCTCTAATTTCATGAGACAACATCCAAATAAAATAACACCTGTGTGATTAATTTTTTAAAAATACGAGATGATTATATATGATGGATATATTTATATTCAAGTTCAATGGAATCAAAGAACACTCTTTAATAGAATACTTATGAACAATAAAAGGACTCCATTCTTGGGATTATGATAGAGTTGAAATTTAACCAACTATTGAGAGAGAAGATTCACTATCAAGATCTATTTTGCTGAGTTTTAATTGCAAAGTCTCGTACTAATAACATGTTATAAATAAATATCAAACCTAAAGAAAGGAGGCTACTTTAGAGAATTTTAGTAGCCGTTCGGCCATGAAATTTTTTTATTTTTTTTCTAAAATTTATTTCGCTTTAGTGAAAACAATTTGTGTTTGGTCATGAAAATTTCAAATACAATTCCGAAATTGTATTTGGAAAAGTGAAATGTTTTCACTCATACTTCTCTCACAAACTTACAAAAACAACTTTCATTTATATTCATGGCCAAACATAATTCCAACTCCAACTCCAACTCCAACTTCAACTCCAACTTCGAAAAATTATGATTTTCATGGCCAAACAGGATCTTAGTAGTACTTTTGTTTTACTACTTGGATCTATATCAAAATATACAGGATGACTATATATAAATCACCAAACTTGTACACTAAATATATTAAGCTTGACATCAATTTAACGGTTTAACTAATAACTCTTATCTCTAATTAATAAATTTTTTGCATATATATATATTAGTCTTAGTATACGCGCATTTCAATTAGTTCAATTTTATAAAATCACTTCGATGTCTATCTTTTGGCAAGAAGAAGTTTGTATTTAACAAATAAATTTAGAAACCACTTTGAAGCAACTATCAGTATTTGACTTAGTTTTTAAAGTGTTTTTAAATGTATTTTCCTCAAAAATACTTTTAGAACAAAATTAGATTCTTTATGTTTTTTTAATCCAATCACTCACCCTTGGTTGTTTCGACCAAATATGAGCCCTATACCAGAATCTTCAATTTATCAACTTTCTGATAAATAGGTGGAAATGAGTTCGGGTCCCCTTGAACCTAAGGTGTTTTCAAATATATACTTAATTTAATGTATTAATCTAGGCTTTATAATTAATTAATTTTTCAATGTGTGCTTTAACATAGCAATTGCATGTAAATGATGAATATGATTAATTGAGTAACAACTTAACAATTTAAACTCAAACTAACAAGAAATTTTCTAACCTGTAAAAAGAAAAATGTCAAAAATTGACCTCATAATCCTTTGCATGAGGTATTAACATACGTTATAATTTAATACATGCCCACATCCACGAAAAATTTCAATCGTTCTATTAACCAAGCACATATAAATATAAATATTTTTGTTCACAAGAAAACAAATCTGAAAATCACAAAATTGAAGATGCATTCAAAAAATTACAGCTCTAATTCATAAAGTCCTAAAATCAAAAATATATTCATAAACCTAGAAAATTGTTGAACTTAAAGTTGAAATAACATGACATTATGTGGCGCTTACATTACAAATATTCACAAAATAATAATTCATAAAGTTCTAAAATCAAAATATATTCATAAACCGAGAAAATTGTTGAACTTGAAGTTGAAATAACATGACGTTATGTGGCACTTACATTACAAATATTCACAAAATAAGATTACAAAGAAAACTATAATCAAAACATTATAAGATTTAATATGCTTTAGTCAAGTGATCTGCACATATCAAAAACTAATATTACAAACATAAAACTTAGAGAGAATAATCTCTTCAAACAAAATTCTTTACTTGTAGATGTATTGTATTATTTGTAGCAATAAAGAATTCTCAATTTATAGAAGTTCAAATTTTTTTTTCCCTCCCAAAAAGGATTAATCAAATATGAAAGAAATATTTTCAAAAAAGAAATATTTTTCATAAGAAATTTTTTTTAATTATGGTAGAAAATTTGAGCTCGTCATAGTTATCAAAGTACTATAAAAGGAAAGTACTGGGAAACAAATCAAAGAGGCGTACGTAAATTTATTTTAATTATGTTTACTCATCATTATTTGATAATCATGTAATGAGAATTTAATTCGTGTTTGACTAATTTAATTCTTTTAGCATTATATATCCTAAACCTTCCTTAATTAGAAAATTCATAAACTTCAAAAATAAATATTTTTAGTGTACGATTAATTAATATGAGTTTGAAAAGAAATCAAGTAGAGTAATATTTTAAATTTATCATATATTTTGCTTTTTCGATGTTTTTAGGACTCTTTAAACTTTTAATAATTAAAGGAAATATGTAAAAAAAATAATTTTGATAAAGGGCAAAAAATTTAAATCATTTTCTTCTATTCACAATTTTAATATATTATAGATATACATGTGTGTATATATATATATATATACAACGGTGATAAAATAAAAAAAAAAAAAGAAGGAACTCATGGATTTGCAGAAGTGGGTGGCAGCTAATTGTGGACAAAAACAGTCAAACTACAGTAACGAACGGATGACAAAAAGCGACAAAAAGAAAAATATAATAACAGAATAAAAATTTGCTCATTTAAAACAAATTCAACAAATAATAAGAAGGAATCTAAACTCAGCTGGCAAAACCAAATAAAGTTGGCGGGTAATAATACATAGTACAATCCAAACAAAATAATCTTATTTTTTTAGTTGTTGAAAAGGTAAAAATGCCTTTTTTGTCTACAAAGCTAGATACTAGTTTTTCTTTTGGGTGAAGAACACAAAAATATTTAGTTGTATAGGAGTATTAAAATCCAAAAAAAAGATTACTTTTCTTTTTTTTTTCTTTTCTTGTTTTCATCATTGCTGTCTAAAGCAATTAAGCAAAAAGCCACTAGATAATAGTGCAATACATGGAATTTAACTACAGAAATTAGTTAATGCCAATGATTTTATGATTTGGGGTTGTTGTTTAGTGACTGGAAATGGAGAATTCTGTTCAAGAAATGCATCAAACATCACCTGAATTTGATTCTTCTGCTCATTCTAATCCAGTAAGTCTCCCTCTTTTCTTTTTATCTTTTTTTTTTGGGGTTTTGTTCATTTGGTCAGGGTGGTTGTGTGCATAAAGTTGCTAAAGAAATGGTTTTTTAAAAAAATAATTATGGGGTTTTCTTGAATTTAATGTTATTTGATGATTGGTGAAGGAAAGATGTGAAATTTATCAAGTGGTGGGAGTTGGAATGTGACAGATTTGATTATTTTTTCCTTTTTGATAAGTGAGTTTGAATGACTTGATGAAGTGGTTGGTTTGAGATTTTTATGAGATTTAATTACTTAAGCTAGTTTGGAGCTTCAATGGGTTCCTTTTGCATTTCGTTGCTTTATGAAGTAGATGAATTTAAAGGAGAATATAGTCAGTGAGATTCTTATAGCCGATCCTGACTTGTATGAGACTGAGGTGTAGTTGGTGTTTTATTCTTCTTATGAAGTAGTTGAAAGAAAAGAAAAGGAAACAAATACTCGTTGTGATGGTATCAAGGAGGACTGAAGAGTCTCTATTGAAGGTCTGAAGCAATCCTCCACGATACCATGCCAGTGTATAGATATACTGTGATATGTATGCCAAGAAGGCATAGAGTCTCATTTTGCTAATCTCTATTAGTATTTGTGTTATACTTGTCATTCAGTTTAGCATATTTAATCTCTATCCTGTGTTTGAAATATCCACGGCTCTTCAGAAGTAAAGGTTCTAGACAAAGTGATACCAAACTCCCCAAGAACACAACAACACAAACACCAAAATCAGTCCACTAGTTCAAGAACTATGGACCCTTTTGATGACCTCTCTCGGATTCGCAGGAAGAACAATAAGGGAAGTGATATCAAGAGTAAAATACACTAAAACAACAACAACATTTGATGAACAAGATGCAATAACAACAACACACGGTTACAAGACAAGAACACAAACGGATTACACTAGATATAGACAAATGATTACAAGAAAGTAAAGATAGATAGATAGATGGACAAAGGGATGGTATAATATTAACAACCCAAAAGCTTATTCCACTTTTGGACTTTTAATATCACACACAACCTAAACTATCTCTTACGTGACCTCAAGGGAACCAGAATTCCCAAGCAATCTCTGTTTCTAAGAAAATGATCAACACAAGGATTCCACCTTATCCAAGGATTCCACCTTGCTAAAGACTCTCAAAGAGGCTACAAAATATATTTTCCAAAAATCCCCCAAAAATGACCTAATGAGGTTCTATTTATACCTAGGTTAACTTATTACAAATGACTAAAAAACCCTTGCAAAGGGCGGATGAACAGTGAACAGTTTTGGAGCTTGTGGGACTTCTTCTCTACACTTCAAAGCTTGTTCCTTGGATGGGCAGCCCCCCGAGCTCGAATCTTGACGCATTGGACCGCGATCATGATTGTACCCGTATCATCCTCCCCTCCTTAGAAAGGATTCGTCCTCGAATCCGAACCTTGCAAAGCAATAGGAAGGGCAAGCAAACAAAAGTTCCTCAAGGTATGAGGGTTAGGATTAGTGTAATCAATCATAGCATCTTGCCAAGGTGGCTCAAACTTCACATATACCCAAACATCCCTCTTACCTGAATACCCTACCAAGGGAAAATCAACTAGTTTATCCACATAAGTGTGACAAAAAACAAGGAACAAGCGTCGCTTATCAAGTGGAAAACATAGACTCTTCTTGGAACAACAATTAGACTTGAAAGCCGAGAGAGGACATCCATACATTCCATGCACATTCAAGTCATTCCAAAAGACATCCTCATCACCATACTTTAAATGATCACCGAAATCAAATGGGTAGAGTATCCATGGGCACGGGTTGGGAATACGCTTCCTTACCCCAATACTACTACAATAATGATCAAATGTCCCCTCTATACTATCATGGTCAATAACAAAAACAACTAGAGGGTCATCCTTAGTCATTCGGCCAACATGTTCAACATCATCATTTTCACACACAAGTTGGTCTTCATGACTTCCATAAGACAATGTACTACCAGTTTCCACAATGGCTTCAACACTAGGTGAATCAACTAGTGTATCCACAATCTCAAGTTGTACATTATCATCACAAAAGGAAGGCACATTCGGCTCACTTAAAGACAAACTATCATTCACACTTAGTTGGCTATTATCCTCATTCACTAGAGTGCAAAAGTTAGTTTGATTACCTTGTAGCTCATGTGAAGGATGGCCACTCATAGGAATTTGATTAGGAAGGCTTGGATGCTCCATCAAGTTATCCAACTTCTTGCACAGAGAGCCTTCCGTCCCTTCCAATCTTCCTTCCATTCTGTCCATTGTTCGTCTATCTATGGCATCAAGTCTTGCCATGATGGATTTAACCCAACTAGGCATTTCAGCTTCATTCGCCATTGTACCCATCAAGAGCTACTAAGCAAACAACACGAAAACAACAAACACATTAAAGATTAGCAAAAATCAGTGCACAATTCGTCACAAAACAGTCCACAATGCGTCTCAAAATAGTCCACAATCCCTCACTTTCATACTTTGGATTTTTCACTCTATTAGCCTTACAAGTGTTGATAACTCGCTTATACTCCAATGAGGTTACTTGGTCCCAATTGTGGCTCGAGGTCGGAGTAGATTCTTGTTTGAAACGACTCAAATAAGTAATGTTCGAACTTGAACCAAAAAAGATACTACGACTCAAAAACAAGAAAAGCACACAACAAACAACGTTACCACGAAGAACGTACACAAAACTAACTTACAAGCTAGTAGGGTATTACTAGGTTGTCAATTAGTGTCGAGCAAACAAACGAAACTAGGAAACAAAAAAATGAAACTAATCTAAAATTTGAACTCAAAAATGTTGCGTGAACAGTACTTTAGTGACGTGGCAGTCCACTATTGGCCTCGAGTTTTATCAAAATTTTATTTCCCAATTTCAAGTCTTGATCAATATACAATTTGGAATTGGTGGATTTGGTTAATGGAGGGAAAAGTGGTTTTGGAGCCTTTTTGTTCAAATTTCAAAAGCAAAACTTGACTTATTTGAACTTTCTCCTTGAAACAAGGTCCTTAAATCAAGGAAAAGTAGATGAAAAGTCTTTTGAAGTGATAGGGACAAGTCTTTCACTAACAACTACTACAAGCTTGTCTTTCACCTTTTTAGATCTAGTTTGCTCTTTAAGGATTAACAAGATGATGAAAGGGTGAAGAACCTTAAGAACACAACAACAACTCCAAGAACAACAACAATTTCAGTTTCCAACTCCACTACAACAAGATCATCAAATCGGCCAAGGTTTAGGTAACAACAACATCCAACTCGGCCACACGAACAACTTCAACAAGTTCAATTTCAATCTTAGATTTGGACACTTTTTAGTGTTGATGAGAAAGAAACCAACACTAGAAACACTCTAAACAAATAAAAGACTACAAGTTCTAGACACACAACAAACAAATCTTGGCCAAGATAACAACACAATTTTTGGCGAAGAACACAAAATGGACAGATTTGCACTTTTCTGGAATTTTTTTTCAGTTTTCAGCTTCTTCTTTTTTTTTTTGAATTTTCGTCCAAGAGAACCCAAGATTGGTAGTGTAGGAACACAACCAGCCTTGCTCTGATACCAAATGATACCAAACTCCCCAAGAACACAACAACACAAACACCAAAATCAGTCCACTAGTTCAAGACCTATGAACCCTTTTGATGACCTCTCTCGGATTCGCAAGAAGAACAAGAAGGGAAGTGATATCAAGAGTAAAACACACTAAAACAACGACAACACTTAATGAACAAGATGCAATAACAACAACACACGGTTACAAGACAAGAACACAAACGGATTACGCTAGATATAGACAAACGATTACAAGAAAGTAAAGATAGATAGATGGACAAAGGGATGGTATAATATTAACAACCCAAAAGCTTATTCCACTTTTGGACCTTTAATATCACACACAATCTAAACATATCTCTTACGTGACCTCAAGGGAACCGGAATTCCCAAGCAATCTCCGTTTCTAAGCAAATGATCAACACAAGGATTCCACCTTGCTAAAAACTCTCAAACAGGCTACAAAATATATTCTCCAAAAATCCCCCAAAAATGTCCTAATGAGGTTCTATTTATACCTAGGTTAACTTATTACAAATGACTAAAAAACCCTTGCAAACGGCGGATGAACAGTGAACAGTTTTGGAGCTTGTGGGACTTGTTCTCTACACTTCAAAGCTTGTTCCTTGGATGGGCAGCCCCCCGAGCTCGAGTCTTGACGCATTGGACCCTGATCATGATCGTACCCGTATCAGAAAGTTGCAGCTTACAAATGAATTTTCATTAGATAACTAAAACATGTTTGTCAACTCATTATGATCTATGCGTCTCAAACTGCTCGTAGTGGATCAGTTTGTTAGTTCTTGCTTTTCTGTTATTTTTCGTGTCTTTTGTGTACTGAAATTTACATCTATGGAAAAAGAATGGAGAGAGAGAGGAAGCTACATTAGTGCGGCAGCAGTCAACAAGACGGCCAAACCTCTCATCTCTGCAAATACCTACAAGATCTTTGGAAAATGTGTTATCCAGCTTTGCAAGAATAGATGTTCCAAGTCCCAACTCTTCCAGATCAGGGTTGCCCCCAAGGCCCCACTCCGCCAAGTTCATGTCATCTATGAAGAATCTGATTCCACAGAAAAGCACTAGGGCAAAAAATGTAACTCTGGATGGCGAAAAGACAGTTCTCATTATCCCAGACATGCCACTTTCAGATAAGCCTTCAACTTCAAGGTCATTTTCTCTCAATAAGGTTTTGTTCTCTTCAACGACAAAATCGATCCACTCTTTACCAGAGACACCAATGGGAACTGAGGCAAAGCCCGCAGAAGACAATTGTTTGAATGCTCATTCAGAGTTAATTGTATGTCATATGTCCTAATATTTACTTATTTGGATGCACTATTTTCGTGTGTACTCTTTCTTACTTTTTCTATTTGTACTATTGATTTATTTACTGACAGAAACCTGAAGCTCAACAGCATATGAGGCGTTCATTTTCTGTGCCTATACAAGTTAAAAGCAGAAGCTTAAGGAGGACAGATTCGAATGGCGGTCTCATCCGTGTAATTTCCAAAGTTGTTCGCGCAACCACGGATTCTGATGCCTCAGCAGATATACCACAAGAAACAGAAAATGGTATACCAAATTTTATTGCATCCTGACTCTTACAATTTTTTTTATTTTTTTGGATGAAGTAATAAGAAATTTCATTGATGACATCAAGAAGATGCAGAATAGTACAAAAAAGTTAGAGAAAGACAATAGTACATTAGCTCAAAAACCAAAAAGGTTACACTAGTACTAGGGAGCTAACAAAGTTCAAAAAGTTTTCAGGGGAATCTATGGGTGAAAGGTTATGCCAACTATATAGATACAAAAGACACCTAGCCTTACGGGAGTGTTTGGAGTTGATAGGCTACACTCTTACAAATTTTATACTTACTTGTCACTAGCTTCTCCAATTGCATAATGCTACACGGTTGAATTCAAAAGTGCGTCTATGGTAAATTGTTTTGATCATTTTCTAAACTGAAAAGGTTCTTGCCACAAGCCTTCAGTACTAACTAGTTCTTCCTTACATCTGGATCATTTAATATACCTTTTTGATTTTGAATAAGCACCTTACTTAATGTAACAATTCACATATGTAAGTTGATCGTCAGCAGCTTTCTTTTAGTTATCAACATCTTGAATCTCTTACCAAATGAGGTAATGAATTATTTCCATAGGATTGCATTTTATGATCAATTTTCTCTATTGGTTCATTTTGATAGGGTTCCAGATGAGTTTCGAGGGTCGAAAATGATTATTAGTGAGAAGAACAATTATCGAGTCTATTGTCTCTGGTGTTCAGTAGGTACTTAGCTGAAGTTTAGCGCAAAGGTTACCCGAGTTTGGAAAATAAGCTGTATACACAATCAATCTTGAACAACTACTAAGATGCATGTTTCTCTGTGTGTATTGGGAATTATGACATCCTTTTATGGTTATAACTATTTTTCTTTGCTCATTTTTGATCGCCCACCTTATACCAAACTCTTCCTATTTTTGGTAAATTTCAAACTGTTTGACACCATTCCAGAAGTATTACTTCCTCTGATTCATTTTATGTCTCTTAATATTGATTGGGCACGAAACCAAATACTGTAAAATACTTTTGAATCTTGTGGTCATAAAGTAAAGGTGCGTATAACATATCAAAGATTGATAAAGAAATCGATATTGGCCCTAACTCAATCCCAAAAGCTAGCTCATGAGGAAGGAGTCCTAGTAACCCATACCCATCTGAAGTTGGAAGTATACATATAACAACAACAACAACAACAAACCCAGTGTATTCCCACACAATGGGGGAAGTATACATATAAGAGGATAAATAATGCTGAATGGTGAATGTGCGTAATTATGGCAATTACTAATTTATATTTGGTCCTGGTAGATAGAATCATGTACGTATTAGGCCTATTTATACTTCAGATGGGTAAATAATTAAGTGTAAAAGGATATGACCCCTTCTGTCTCCTCTCCTTGTTCCAGTACTTTCTGTGGCATCTTAGCCGATTATCTCTAGATGAGTGTAATGGCTTTTCTCCTATGCTATCTACAGCGACAGATAATTCTGGGGAAGATATTCCTGAGGAAGAGGCTGTTTGCAGAATTTGTTTTGTTGAACTTGGTGAAGAAAGTGAACCATTTAAAATGGAATGCAGCTGCAAAGGAGAGCTTGCACTCGCTCACAAGGACTGCACTTTGAAGTGGTTTAGTATTAAGGGTAACAAGATTTGTGATGTTTGCAAGCAGGAAGTACGAAACCTCCCTGTAACATTATTGAAAATTCAAAATCCTCCAACTGCTACCAGAAGGTCCCAAGCTGTTACACAGCAGAGAGAAGTGCCTCGCTACAGGCAAGTCCAGCTGATAAAGTTTTGTGGCTTCCTTTACTTTCACTTGAATTTTATGTGAACCTCAAACTTAAAAGATGTCTGATAAATATACGTGACAAAAGTTACAAGGTTTCTTCACTAGTGTAGAACAAATTTTAAATGAGATTAAACTAATTAGTTTCGATCTATCCTTGGGCATAAGATACTTGAAGATGTGGAGAGGGGGGCAAGGAGATGTTGTGGAGTCACAAATTTTGGTGCCGTCTTCCATGTTGCTTTAGCCAACAGGGAGGAAAGTGCAAACTGCAAATAATTTTATTTGGCGGGCATCTCCTGCAACATAAGCACCATAGACTTGAGAAGGGAAAGATTCTAGAGGCCAAGTTGAAAGTACATGCATAGAAAGTGGGTTAATAGCAACGCCAACAATGGAAGCTTGAGCGGAGCCGTATGAATCTAAAGTCTCACGTAGAGTTCTTTGAACCTAATAAAGTCACCACTAGCTGGACCAAAAGAAAAACGTCAAGCAATTGTGTGATAACGTTTTCATCTTCTCAATCATTCCTCCTAGGCGAGCTAGAACGAGCTGCTAGACTTCAACAAAAGGTATAGACCATGGTCTACTCCTCTCATGGGTCCAAGTTAGGTTCCGCCTTCAGCTGAGGAAGGAAATTCAAATCAATAGGCAGTCAACCCAAGCTAGTAAAGATAAATTGAAGATTGAGAAAGGAGGTCTAATCAATTCAGTGAGATTTAACATACTGAAGAAAGAATTAGACTACTGTGCTTTGGGATACTCTATACATCTCTTCCATTCTGTTCTTATTTTCTTTTCTGCTGCATTAAGGGTGAACTGGCATCTTTTATAGCTTGGCACTAAACCCTTTGATTTCTGAAGATTATACATATAAATCAGCAAACTAAACTTGACCTGCACTTCATTGTTTGTTTGGTACCCCAATAGTATTTATGCCATGATCATTGGTGTCAATTGTTTCTCATTTATTTGGTGGCACTTTTAACCAGGCTGTTCTAAATGTTGATGAGTGTCACATGGAAATGGTTTGCACACTTATTCGGGTATTGCCATTTTCTTTTTTTGTCAACAGAGTGTGGCAAGACGTACCTATCCTTGTCATGGTCAGCATGCTTGCGTATTTTTGCTTTCTGGAGCAGCTTCTGGTATTTTCCTCTTGTTTCTTTATTATTACCTCTCTTCTTATGTGAGTTAAAGTGCTGTTATGATCCAAGTAAAATTTTACTACTTGTTTTAGGCCAAGTTACCTTTTTGATACCTAGTTTATAACGTGGTACATTTTTGTCCTGCTTTTTGCAATGTTTATTTTTGTACTTTAATCTATAGGGTTTGTGCAACTTGTTTGGAATAGGCACATTCCCATATAATACCTCAAAGTTTCAAAAATACAAAAACAGGACTTCCTATCATTAATCTTTTTTGACATAAAAAATTCATGTGCAACCTGTTGAATTTTTTTCTTTTTTTTTGGGGGTGGGGGGGATTAAGGAGTTTACCTCAGTAAAGAAGAAGTCCCATTTTAAAACATTTTTTAGGAAGTCTGGTCATTTGATTGCTGGTTGGATTTATGCGGGGTTTAGTTATGCATGATTTTATTATTCATGTATTAGTTATTCCATTTTCTATCCTGTATAAAGCAATACATAAATTGACTCGTGACTTATACATGTTCTAATTATGTTGGGATTATAAAGCGATAACTAAACACCGTACTTGGTGTGCTGAATTTTATACAAAGTAATTAAAATGCTACCAAACAACGCCATAGGGTTTTATGTGCACATTTAACAAAAAGTTTGACAGAAACTGCACAAACCCTATGTATCAAAAGTGCACATTTCAGAGAAGTATGTCAGAAGACCACACGACTCCTATAACGTAGGTTACTGATTGCAATTTTAGCTTTATTTATTCTATGATTGATTCCTTTGTCATAACCATCATGGTGTTCATATTTGGCATTCATGTTATTCAGTTTTTAAGTGGAGTATAGAACGACATGTTACATGATGAACTTGAAAGCGTAGACGGAGTAGTTTGGTATTTTCTTATCATGTGTCGGGGTAAATTGCTGCAGCTCATTGTTGTACTTGTCATTATTTGGTATGTTTCTAAAAATGACTGGGTGGTGAGTCTCTTATGAGTTATGTCAAAGCATGGAGCAATGTTTAAAGCTGTCCAAATATACAGTACTCCCGTTAAAACGACTGCCATTTCTTTGATCATATCTCACTTTGCATTCACATTGTGTTTTATGTAGAATATTGTATTTATTAATTTCTTTTCTTGTATTGTGGCAGGTGTCTGACTTAGGTGCTCGTGCCCTTGCTATCTCTTTACCTTTCTCTTGTGTTTTAGGGCTCCTTTCTTCTATGATAGCTTCTACAATGGGTATGATTGTTTTTCCCTTCTATTCTCTTCTAAGTCTCCTATTGGATGTCATCACTAAAATGATTCCAACTTAAACGTAGGATAAGAATGCACATTCAACACAATAATTCTCCTTTTGCACTTACCTCCAAATAAATTGTGGCAAGAGAGACAAAGGAACCTGTCATGTTAGATTTTGTCTCTTTAGATATCAAAATAGCAATGAACTGTAAAATCACTGTGTATGCAATTTAAAAATTATTACATATATGCAATTTCACCATTTCCTAACTTGAAGTTGACTCAGTATATGATAGCATTTACACACCGATATATTAGAATTTTGATCTTCAGTATTCATGGTTAACGTTTTTGGATAAATAGTCCTGTCCCATTAGCCAAGAGCCTGCTTGGCTTTATCTATTCACTGATTGGTTCTTTTATCTTACCCAAGAGCCTGTTTGGACAAACTGTTAATAATGCTCTAATACGTGCCCCATCAACAGACTTGAGTATAGTGAAATTGACCTGGCAAACAAAGAAAGTGAACAGCTCGGTCATTGAGAAACTCAACATGTTTTTATTGTTAGCTTATTCCTTATATTCTTTACATCATTATTTTTTTTTTTTTTGACATATTTTTGTGTTAGCTCACTCCTTCACATTTTCTGCACACTCCTTTAGATATTTGTTTTCCTTGGAAGGATGAGTCTTTCTATTTAGAATTTTAATTACATTCTTTGGCCATTTGCAGTCAGCAAGAGTTATATATGGGCTTATGCTTCATTTCAGTTTGCAATTGTTATCCTGTTCGCCCATATATTCTATGCAGTGGTAAGAATCTTTCATTCTTTAATTTCTCATATTATTTCCCAGCTTCCTTTATTCTTATGCATGTTGGCGCGCGGGGGGTGGGGGGGCATGTTCCATTTGTGTTTCACATGCAAAAATAACCGATACATAAAGATTTGCGTAATTGCTAATGTGCAGCTTAATGTTAGTGCACTCCTATCGGTGCTGCTTTCCTCCTTCACTGGGTTCGGTATTGCAATTAGTACCAATTCACTCCTCATAGAGTATTTGAGGTGGAGAGCAAGCAGACGCCTTCGTTCATCCCCTGCACAGACAATTAGTGCTATTCAGCCGCACAGTCTGCCTGTTCAAAGATATTATGGCTACATCGACAACCCCTCAGGACAACATCAGCACAACCACCGCCCCTATAATAATCAGCAGCAGCAACAACTGTTGCATCCCGTAGTTGGACAATCAGAAAATCCAAGGCTGCCAGAGATCAGGCTCCCGATTACTTAACTCAGAGTTCAGATGTTTTTCATAGCATTGGGTAAATAGTTCAAAGTCAAACCTGTATGTGATGCTAGTAGTAATTTTGTATCATGAGGAATTCCTCATCTTGTGCTTCATTTAGTAGTACCATGAAAATTTACTTGGTACCTAGCAGCACAAGCAATAGGCATATATATATGCCATTAAGGTGGAAAGAAATGCAGAAATGGGATAGCATAGGAAGCTTGTAGAGCATTTAATCATCTAAGTATTTGGAAGCATGTACGATGTAACTTTAAATATTCTGCTACTTTATGAAATACGAAAAGGGTCTATCCGTAAAAAAAAATTCTAGTTCCTTCTTGGACTTCTTGATCAACAAAATCTGCAGCATTGTCATCATATCGTGTTATTACTCCGCTGTCACGTTTGAGTTACTTTCCTGGTATGCACAATTACAGACTACTTCTGAGCTTTCTAGGGGCATATTTGGAACTGCCTCTTGATCAAATTATTATATCGACTAGTAAATGTAGAGAATAATATTCAAGTTTATCATTATACTGTCAGCTCCAGCATATTTGAGTGTCCTAATAAACACCTGGTGCACCAAGTTTCTGCCATTTATGGGGTTCAATTTCCAACTTCCTCTGTTTCTAGAAAGTGTGTGCTTTCCTTTTTTAACGTATCTGTATATGGTTCAGAATAACAAAAGAAAAGTGTGGGGGGTTTTTCCAGTAGCCAGTGGTCATCCTAGGACGTTATCTAGGCCAAGAGCCATAGTTGTTTCCATTTTGTTTTCTTCCCCTTGTTGATATTGGCAGAACCCCCCAGATGGCCATTCCAAATGCTATTGCTAGATCGAGATCTGTATGAGGCAGGGGTGGGCATAGTACGGTACGGTATTTTAAAATTCGGTATGGTAACTTTGATTTTCGGTATCTAAAACAATATCATTACCATATTAAATTAATTCGGTATGATTCGGTATTTTTAAATTAAATTCGATTTCGGTATTTTATGATATAATAATTCGGCAACCGTACTTTATTTAATTTCGACTTATATATATTCATATAAAAAACTATAACTTTAAACTTTAAAAACGTCTCAATAATATAAGATTAACAACTACCTTTGCTAATCAATTACACAAAAAGAACATTTCAATCACGTTTGAGTAGTCCAAGATGCAAACTCTGAACAACATTACCTAAATTTAAGCATAGCACTCCTAAATAATAAGCTTCCCAAAAAATTTATTTCTAAATAAAAAAATTACTTTTATGTTCAACTGGCTGATGGATGATATATAAATATATTTAATAATCTTAAATATAATATATATGAGTTTTATATATTATTAAAAAACTTCAGTGCGGTATATAGTATTTCGGTATTTATTGCATAAATATCAAATATCGTACCAAATACCAAAATAATTTAAAACTCTTACCAAATAACATATCAAATACCATAATATCTATACCATGGTATAAAAAATTTTGGTTTCGAAATGGTATTCGGTATATACCATACAATGGCCACCTCTAGTATGAGGAGTGGTAGATTTAGTGTTTGTTGGGATTGCTTATTTTTCAAAGAAAAGCACTTATTCTGAAAAAAAGGTATTTGGTAAACTTCAGTGTTTTTTAAAAAAAACAGAAGCAATTTTTTTGCTTCTGGAAAGATCGAGACCTGTATAAGGGCCTTTCAACTGTGTTGTGTCAGATAAGAAGGAGTAGTAGACTTAGAGGCCGTTTGACCATGAAAATTATTCACTTTTTTCGAAATTTCTTTTTTTACTTTATAAAATTTGTGGTGTTTGGCTATAGAAATTTCAAAAACAATTTCAAATTTATTTTCTGAAAAGTGAAACAACAAAACACTTTTTTCCAATTCCAATTTCAACTTTTATTATTATTAGTTTAACCGCACGTGTCTTGCACGTATAAAATTAAATTATTTTATCTGTTGCGACGATTTTTAATCAAGTGCAGAAGTTCAAATCACTTTTCAAAGAACCTTTACACTTTAGCATAATAATGTAAATATAAATATATATTTTAGTGTAAACACGTGTATATTTTACTATCAAAAGTTCCAAGTGATTGATGGATCATCACTTTTTGTATTTGTCATGCAGTAGCTCTTTCCCTTGCTGCTAGAGACTAAGAGAGACGCATCAATTTGAACTATATTTGTAGTACGATTATTTTTCACTTTTTTTTCAATATTTAAAATCTTTCCTTATTTCTAAAATCAAATTTTTACAAAGTTATTGATTACATTCGTATTAAATACTTAAAACTTTTAAACATTTGGTACTTTTAAAAATTTTCTTATTTTAACGCTTTTATATTTATTTCTAGATTTTTCAAATCTTTTTAAAACCAAATTTAGTTGATTTAGAATTCTTAAACTAATAAAAAAAAAAAGTATTTAGTTGTCATTAATTCTGATGGCTTCTAATAAGGAAAGGTTTTACCATAAATATATTTAATTAATTTTTTATTCTTAATATTAGAAAAATAGTGAAAAGACGATAATAAGGAAAGATTTTACCATAAATATATTTAATTAATCTTTACCTCTTAAATATTAGGAAAATAGTGAAAAGACGATTTTGTCTAAAATAAAGACTTTTAATGAAGGACAAAAAGTTAAACGATATTTCTAAGGCCCTTCACACTTTTAATATAGTATAGATATAGATAGATAATACATATAACTCCCTTTTTTTTAATAATACACAAAGCCCTTCTTATTAAATGCAGTTATCCAGCCGCCAACAACCATGAACAAATGCGTAACTACTATCTATTTTGACTCGTGCTAAAAGGGGAATACCCTTTCATGTACTATTTATTTGAGGTTAATATTTATTTATGTTGTCAACAAATTTTGATCTATCAATTTTGATGATTTTTTTTTCTCTCTTTTCACCTTTGTTCATATTGAATCAGCTACGCAATAGAGAAATACCGAACAATATTTGTGTATTAATTTAAATTCGTGTGGTCTCAGAATTTCAATGTCTTACTTTTTTACTTTTCAAGAAATAACCAAGATTTGTCAATTTGTTCTTTGCTTTAATTTAAAAAAAAAAAGTGCAAAGTATTTTCATTTGCAATTCACAGGTGAAATGAATATAAATTATATAGGGGGATCAGGAAAATGTTGTCAGATTGATACTCGCTGGTCCCTGAAGAAATGGCCAAAAAATAACGCATATATGATGCCCTTACAAGAGGCCATTATGATGACCTTGTTAGTCATAAAAGCTATTCACTTTTATATGAAGTAATTTTTTATTGTACTTAAAAATTAGTGTTTAATAATAAAAACTTCATATTCAACTTGGAATTGTATCTCAACCTGTTTGTTGATTCATTTTTCACTTTTGATTTATTTTTCACTTTTGAAATTTTATTTATGTTTTTTTATTTTTTGAAGTTGGAGTTGTGTTTGACAATATCTATTTAGAAAGGCTATGTTGAATTTATAAGAATCACATTTGGTTGTATGTTAGTAGGTAAATTAGTTATTTGGGCAATTTTGATAGTTTTTAAAAGGTGGGGGCATAAAATTATATTTAAAAAAGACTTTTCAAAAGTCAAAAAAAATCATTCAAAAACATATGACCAAACACAACTCCAACTTCAATTTCAATTTCAAAATTTTTTAATTTTTATGGCCAAACACCTACTTAGTAAGGCTCAAAGTTAAAAAAATCACGACTATGACTTACAATATCACAAATGTGAATGGTAAAGTTCAGTTAACAAAGAAGGGCATAATATACCCTTCAAGTATAGGCTCTAAAATATTCTTTCACTTGGCGGATAAATGATTAGGTTTCTAACTTAATACGTGACAGTTTGGTTGAAAATTTAATTAATTAAAAACTAATTATTCTTTAAAATCCAATCTGATTTCGATTTAAATTACCCGATCCAAATCTGTTTCCACTTATTAGCTGGAGTCGGGCAATATGAATGAATTTCTCAAATTAGTTACCACTGATGATATGAGTTATTCACTATCCACTGTCAATCTGAACTACTCACAAGAAATGATACTTCGCTAGCTTGGTGACACTGAAAATGTCAAATTGGGTGATATGCTCCATGTCTCTTGTGTTGAGCGGTATGAATTTGATCTTGAGTCTCCTTATATCCATCTGCAAAGGCGTTATCTTCTTCTCTTTGAGTGTGTTTGGTACGAAGGAAAACATTTTCACCTAAAATGTTTTCTAATTTTCTCTTATTTGATGCTTAAATATTTTTCAAATCAACTTATTTTTCTCATATAAGGAAAACATTTTTTTTAAAGAAAAAGTAAGGAAAATATTTTTCAATACTCTCTTTCAACCCACTTTTAAGTTAAAATTTTCATACAACTCTCAAATTCATTCACCACATCCCTACTCCGACCCCCAATCTCCTACCCCCACCCTACCCCTAGAACCTTCCATCCAAAAAAAATATTTTAAACTTTTTTCTTACCTTATTCCTTACCCAAAATCCAAACTCCTTACACCCCCTCCCTCTCCCCCCAGCCCATCCAAAAAAATAATTTTTTAAAAAAAAATTCAAACTTTTTTCTTAACCCCTCTCCCCCTCCCAAAAAAAATATTTTAAAAATTTATTTTTTAAAAAATTTCAATTTTTTCCTTACCCCATCCTTACTTCCCTACCCCACCCCTACCACCCTCTATCCAAAAATAATATTTTAATTTTTTTTACTTACCTCATTCTCTTCCTCAAAACTCAAACTCCTACTCCCTCAAAAAAAATATTTATTTTTTTAAAAAAAAAAATTCAAACTTTTTTCTTATCCCCCATATCCGACTCCCCCTACCAACCTCCACCCCTCCCCCTCCGGAAAAGAAATTCTAAATTTATTTTTTTAATTTTTTTCTTACTCCACCTTCACTCCCCTACCCCGACCCTCACCCACGACTAACCCCTCCCCCACCCCCACCCCCATCTCCCCAAAAAAATTATTTTTTAAGAAAAAATTCTTGCCCCATCCCTACCATCTATTTTGCTAACCCCAACCTCCACCTACCAGCCCCCTCACTAAAAAATCAAATTAAATTTTTTCATTTGTTTTTAAAAGTAATTTAAAAAAATTCTTATCCCGCCGTTCTTATGTTATTTGTTCTCATTGTTTTTGTTAAATATACACAAATACTTTTAGAAAATATATACTTACCCAATTTACATAACGAACAGAAGAATATAAGTAAGAAATAACTTATTTTCCTAGAAAATATTTTTCCTCCTCTATATCTAACACACCCTAAAAAAAAGTATTTTTTGGAGTCAAAACTTATTTTTTTAAAATGTATTTTTACACTTTAACTAAACATTAAAATGGATTTTCTGGAAAAAAAAATCATTCACCAACCAAACACTAGAAAATATTTTTTGAAAAATATTTTCCACTTGCCAACCAAGCATAAGTAAATAAGTAAGAAACCAACTTATTTTTCATGAAAACATTTTCCTTCATACCAAACACACCCTTTATCAGGGCTTATCCTCTGTACGCTTTGGGATGAGGACCTAGCCCTTCAGATTTTAAATCACAGTGCAGTTAATTCCTTAACACGTATTTTAAACCTGGAATTGCAAACTTCAAAGGGCCTTTTGGATGTGCGAGTTTGGTCTGTTTTTCAAATTTATAGGATAACTAGATGTCGGGGCCCGTATTTTTTAGTCTCAATTTATATGACATAAATAAAATGTAGATAATCAATCATATTTTTAGTATGTTTTGAATATTCTAAATTGTTAACCATCGTAATTTATAATATTTTTTATGTAATTTTTAAATAATACATGTACTCTCCTTGTTCAAACTTTTGTAACATCGATAACCAATTATACTTTAAAAATAATTTAACTTTTTAAATTATTCAGATTTATAATACTTTTTTATTTCAAATTAAGTAGCACTAATATAATTTCTATAGTCAACCAAATATTTTATATCCTTACAATTTTTTAAATTATTAATTATTATGATTTGTAGTACCTTTTTAAGTATTTTTTTGAAATATATAACAAATTATTTTTTTTGGATACTTTAAACTGTCAACTATTGTAATTTGTAATGCTTTTTATATGATTTTCAAAAAAAGACATGTTATTCTCCTTGTCCTGGCTTTTGTGGCGTTGAAATTTAATTATATTTTTAGTTATTCTAATTTAAGTGGTACTGATATAATTTTGAGATTAAAGTAAATATTTTATATCCCTTAAATTTGTTAATTATTATGATCTATAGTATTTTTACGTATTTTTTAAAATATATAATAAATATTTTTAGATATTTTAATTTGTTAAATATTGTAATTTATAATAAATTTTATGTAAATTTCAAATAATATATGTTACTCTCCTAGTTCAAAATTTTGTAGCATTGATAGTTAATATATTTTATAAATAATTTAATTTTTTAATTACCGTGATCTATAATATTTTTTCTTCTATTCCAATTTAAGTGGCAATGATATAATTTGAAAAGTCATCCAAATATTTACATGTTTTAAATTTTTAATTTATTAATTATTGTGATTTACAGGGATTTTTTTGTATTTTTTTTGAAATATATAACAGATTAAAAAAATTAAGACAAATAAATTAAAATAGATTAAAAAACAAAGGCAAAGGAAAGGACAAATGAAGTTGTGGCAAAGAAGTTAGATCGACCTCTAAACATTTTTAGTTGTTAATTATTGTGATGTATAGTATTTTTTACGTATTTTTTAGAAATATTTGGCAGATTAATATTTTTTTTAGATATTTTAAATTGTTAACTATTGTAACTTATAATACTTTTATTATACTCTCTCCGTCCAAAATTTCTGGCATTTATAGTAAATTATATTTTTAAAATAATTTTATTTTATTATTATAATGTATAATATTTTTTCTTCTTTTTCAATTTAAATGGCGCAATGCTTAGATGATCATACTAATTAATAAGGGGCAATATAATAAAATATGATTGAAGCAGCAAAGTAGACATGTATTGAATGAATTATAATAACTAATTAAAGTGATATAACAAAATTAATATAAAAAAATACTTTTGAAAAAAAATAAGTGGATCTCATATAAGACGTCAAGTTAATTTAATATTAAGTATTATTAATTTTTTAAAACTTAGATAAATTTATAATAATTTTTTAATATTAATTTTTAATACTTAGATGACTTATAATAATTAATTAGGGGTGATATAGTAAAATTACGTCGAACCAACTGAAGCAGACATGTCAAAAATGTTTGTTTTATTATTAATTTTTAATACGCAAATGACTTATAATAATTAATTAAAGGTGATACATTAAAATTAAGATTGAAGCAGCTAAAAAAAAATTCTCGAATAATAATAAGTGGAGCTTTGAGGAACTTAGTAATGATTTTGAAAACTATTCTTTTATTAAATATTATTAATATTATAATATTTAAATGAAATAATTTATAATAATTAATTAGAAGCGATATAGTAAAGTTACGCTTGAAGCACAGCTGCTCAACATTGCCGCTTTACATATAGAATAAAATGCCCATTCCTGTTTCCAACATTTTACCTATTTAGACTTAAAATACTAATCCAAATTACCATTCATCAACCTATACTTGTAATTTTGTTTCGTTCATACTTAATAACAGTTTGAGATTCATCCATACTCCCAGACTCCAACTAGGGTTATGGAGAATAATTAATTTTTAATTAATTAAACTTCTAATCAATAATAGGCTATCACGTGTTAAGTTAGAAACCTAATCACATGACGATATTCTTAAACCATTTTCAATACTTCAAGATTATATTACACCCTTTTGCGGTTAATTAATTGAACTATAAACCCCTGAGATCTAGACATGCATTTCCCTCGCTTCAAAAAAGGAGAAAAAGGAAGAGAAGGCCTTTGTCTGATCAGATTCTTCCTCTTCCCAGGAATGAAGAATTTTCTATCCAAATATAACTTGATTTTATATTGCTCTAGAAAACAAGAATCGAAACTTAGAGAAACGAGTTAAATAACACACGAGGGAATCAAAATCTTCAAGGGTTTTTGAGTCCACGAACTTAGTTATGTGGTAGGCACTTTAACCAGACTTCTATGTACAAATGCTTTTATTATGGATGGACCGACTGGTAACTAACTATTGATTGCCACAGTCTCGCATTGGCATGTCCAGAGATGATCAGAATCACTATCGATACAATGTGTATGCAAATAAGCTCAAGAATAGGTTCGATGTCCACCCCTAATCCAAGTACTTACAAGTACTCAGCCAACTATTATCATTGCCAGAACAGGACCAAAAGATAAATAGGTTCGACTCAAATTTACCAAGACAACCGTAATAAGACATCGATACTAAATTTCTTAGTAATACACTAAATAAGACATCCATAATAAAGAAAGAAGCATCATGTAGAAGTCCATCTCACTCAGATCCACCACGCTTTTCCACAAAAATGGAGCAATAAAACCCGGAAGTGTTCATTTTCTTTGCACTAAAAACTAAATTATGTTACAGTAACCAGTGAGTAAATCTTTTCTCTGACTGCTAGAATGGATTGAGTACAGCAGGGCATACTTGTGTAAAGTGCTACCAAAATTAAAGGATTGAAAAACTAAGAGAAGAAAATACACAGGTAACATAATATACACAAGCCTCATTGATCGATCTTCCTTATAGCTAAAATGCCAACGTATAGTGCTAGTGCTCTGGGATTACGAAATCCTTCGACTGAATATTACTCTGTAATGCGATGTCATTAGGTAAACTTAAATTACCGCACAAGACTTCTGCTGTTTTTCTTCATAACTGCTTCAAGCAACCTGTACATCCATCTATCTAGCATGCCTATTATACAGAAACCATTATGTATGTGAGAATTTTGTGATTGGATAAAGATTTCCAAGGCCCAGAGTTTCTTAAGTATTTCAAGAATGTAGGATCAGGTTAAAGATTTCAAACTACATTCAGTGTCCAGTTCCTTAACTGCAAGAAACAGTTTTTAGGTTACTCCATTTCCAGACAAAACAAGATCTTAAGAGGAAGTCGAAAAAATCAGGGAAAAACATATTCATAATTAATCTACAATTAGCATTCTCAGCATTATTCTACAATTAGCATTCTCGGCTTTAGTTGTAAATAATGTAGTTTCCAATATTAAGCCACTCAGAAACCTATGACAGTAACAACCACATTAAGTCATCGACAGACCCTCAAACTTGTCTCGAAAATTCAGCTAGACTCCTCAACTAAGGCCTCTATACCTATCAGGCCCCTAACCCCCCCCCCCCCCCCCTCGAATTTTGATCCAATCAAGCATTTTTTGCCTAATCAGCAACAAGCATAGAGTGTGTGTAATACACTCGCCTCACGTGGCAAAATTAACCAATTAAAAAAAACATGTGGCAAAAAAAAATTATACGTGGAATTTCTGATTTTTTTCTATTTTTCTATTTAATTATAATTTAATAATAATTTCTTAATAAAAAAAAAAAAAAAAACACCCCCACCCCCCATAGTCGTCTTCTTCACCACCACCACCACCACCACCCCCCAACGTAATCACACCCACCCACAAATGACAACTGATCTACCCCCACCCCGCCTCTCCCTCCTCCATCAACTTCCCTTCGTCATCCTCTATTGAAGACGAAATCAATGGCATTTCAAAACTCAGTAACTCAAGATACCGAAAAAACTGAAAACTTTATATACTAGTAGTAACTAATTCAAAGAAGAACATGAACATCTTTTATCTTGTCACTTTTAAAATTACTACTAATAATTAAAGATTTCATTTTCATGCAATCAACACCAAAATTCCATCCTCCCCAGTTCATACAATCTCAAAGTACAAAAAAACCCAATTCTCAAAATCAGTTTAAAATTACTACTAATAATTAAAGATTTCATTTTTATTCAATCAACACCAAAAATCCAATTCATAAAATCTCAAAAACAAAAACCCAATTCTCAAAAAAGATTCAATATTTACAAGTAAAACCACAAATCTTGAGCAAAAAACCTGATCAAATGAAAGAAAGAAAAAAAACAATAATCTTGGCAAATCTAAAGAGAAGGAATTATGAAGAAAAGCAATGAAGAGCAAAAATTTGCAGATGCTTGCCTCAAGGGCTTAAGAGGAGATGCCGGTGTGGTGGCTTGTGCTTTTGTGACAACGGTGACGGGAAGGGGTGGGGTGGGGATGGGGGGTGGGGGTTGACGACGAATTGGGACGAGGGGTGATGAAGATGACAGTGATGAAGAACGATGAAAACGGAGGGGTTGGGGGGTTGGGTGCTTTTCTTTTCTTTTTTTAATTAAAAATTATATTAATAAAATAATTAAAGCATAAGTTTTTTAATTAAAAAAATTAAAATATTATTTTTTCTCCGATTCACGCGCCACTCTCCTTGCCAAATCAGCATTTTGTGCCCGATAGGTATCAATTTTAGCACTTGAGGTAGCCTTAGTTGAGAGGTTTAAGTGAATTTTTGGAACAAATTTAGGTGTCTGGAGATGACTTAAGCCTAAAAATTAGTATCCAACTAAAAAAACAACATACCAGGTGTAATCCTACAAGTAGTATCTGGTGGTGTGTGCGCCGCCTTACCCCTACCTTGTGAAGGTAGAGAGGTTTCAGATAGACCCTCGGCTAAAGTAAAGCATATCAACATCAAGTATTGAAAGAAAAACAATAATGAAAACTCATGTTAAATCTAAAGTAGAAGAGAACAGTAACAACAACTACTAATAAGATAACGGGAGCAAAGGAAATAACGGGTAACAATAGAATCGACGGATAAGATAGTACAAGAGTAAATAATAAAACTGATAAGGGAAACTGGACAACACTCGACTACCTACTAATCTTCTGCCCTAATCCTCGACCTCCATACCTTATTATCTGTCATGTCCTCGAAAAGCTATAGGTATGTTGTTTCCTGTCTCACCTCTCCCGATGGCCTACCTCTACCTTTTCTCGTACCCGCCAATCTCCATAGCCCATAGCTAACCCCTCACACCTCATCACTGGAAATCTATGCATCGCCTTTTCACACATGTCCGAACTATCTCAGTCTCGCCTTCCTCATCCTATCCACCACAAAGGTCGCTCCCACCTTGTCCCGAATATCTTTGTTTCTAATCCTATCTCTCCTACCTAGTATGCACGCACCCATCTCAACATCCTCATTCCCGCTACTTTCATCTTCTGGATATTCGCCCTATACAAAATAGTTGGCCTGACAACTACTTCATAAAACTTACCTTTTAAGTCTTAGTAGCACATTCTTATCACACAAGACATCGGATGCGAGCTTCCATTTCATCCTACAGAACCAATTGATGTATAATATCATCGCCAATCTCCTTATTACCTTGATTATTGAAATACTTGAAACTTCCTCCCTTTGGGAAAACATGTATAACATCCTCACTTACACCTCCACAACGTGTGATATTACTTTTACTTGCACTTCACGTACTCTGTCTTAGTCTTCAACCTAGGTCACTGAACATCATATGTAAGACCCTATTCCTCTTTCGATATTGTTTCTTCGATCTCCTTATGATATGAATGGCTTCTGTAGTTGAACACCTTGCCATGAAACCAAATTGGTTTTCAGTAATAGACACGCCCTCTTTACCGTCACCCTCTCCCAAACTTTCACGGGTCGTTTGGTGTGAGGTAGTAGAGCAAATAATCCCGGGATAAAATAATAGTCCCGGGATAAACTTTTTAATGCATCGTTTGGTTGGTAATACTCGGAATAACTTATCCCGGGACTAATAATAGTACCAGGATAATTTATCCCACACATTTGGTGGTATAAGTTATCCCACCCTAATTTATCCTTGGATAACATTATAAAATGACAAAACTATCCCCAAAACCTATGATTTTCATTTCACACATATATATATATATATTTTATTTATGAATATATTATACGTTAAATTTATTTAAATAATTATTATGTTTATTTATATATTTTAATTTCTCTAAAAAATAATTAAAATGTCGACTGCATTGTTGAATTACATATTTTAAATTAAATAGTTTTTTAATCACTTGAAAATTGATATTGTATATATCAATTAAAATGAATTTTAATATTCTACATTATATGAGTGATATGTGTTTAAATAAAGTGACATAAACAACAAATCTTCTTTACTTTAACAAACTTAAGTTGAAAGTTTTTATTTCAAACTAGATAAGATGTAGTAAGAATTTTTTTAAACACACACGGCATAATCATGGGGAAGGCACACACAAAAGAATTAAAGCTAAATAAGATGAAAGTTTTATTTTTAAAATACACACGATATAATGACACTCGAGGGGGTGTGAATGACACTCGAGGGGGTGTGAATGACAAATTAGAGTTGTGGAGGCAAACTCTGGAGTCTAAAGGGTTCAGGGTGAGCAGAACCAAGACAGAGTATGTGGAATGTAAGTTTAATGACGTGAGGCGGGAGAATGAGGGAGTAGTGAGACTAGAAGCACAGGAGGTAGGGAAGAGGGATAAGTTCAAGTATCTCGGGTCCGTGATCCAGAGTAACGGTGAGATTGACGAGGATGTCTCGCACCGTATTGGGGCGGGATGGATGAAGTGGAAACTCGCATCGGGGGTGCTGTGTGATAAGAAGGTGCCGCCCAAGCTTAAAGGCAAATTCTATAGGGTGGTAGTCCGTCCGGCCTTGCTGTATGGAGCGGAGTGTTGGCCAGTTAAGAACTCCCACATCCAAAGAATGAAGGTGGCAGAAATGCGGATGTTGCGCTGGATGTGTGGACTGACCCGAGGGGATAGAGTTCGGAATGAGACTATCCGGGAGAAGGTTGGTGTGACTTCAGTGGAGTGTAAGATGCGGGAAGCACGATTGAGATGGTTCGGACACGTGAAGAGGAGGGGCATGGATGCCCCGGTCCGTAGGTGTGAGAGGCTAGCGTTGGATGGTTTTAGACGGGGTAGGGGTAGACCCAAGAAGTACTGGGGTGAGGTGATTAGGCGGGACATGGAACAGTTACAGCTCACCGAGGACATGACCCTAGATAGGAAGGTCTGGAAGATGCGAATTACGGCAGAGGATTAGGGCCAGTTCGGGTCGCTAGTGTAGGGAATTAATTGGTGGGGGTGTATTCCTGTTATGATTCCGTATTCATTGTCCGTGTCCCGTGTCCCGTGTTCCATGTTTATTACGAATATGTGTGCTTTCCTCTGCTTTATATTCCTGCATTCCTGCTTTACTCTGTTTTATATTCCTTATGGGTGCCTTATCTATGTTACGTCATCTGCTTCTGTGCTGTACTATGTGTTTGTGTGATATCTCGTGACTTGAGCCGGGGGTCTTTCGGAAACAGCCTTTCTACTTCATCAGAGGTAGAGGTATGGACTGCGTACATCTTACCCCCCCCCAGACCCCACTAAGTGGGAATACACTGGGTTTGTTGTTGTTGTTGTTGTTGTTGTACACGATATAATCATGAAAATGCACACACAAAAAAATTAAGTTAAATAAAATGAAAGTTTTATTTTTAAGAATAAATATTTAAAGCTTGAAAAGAAATATATATATATATAAAAAAAAAGTTAAATAAGATGGAAGGTATTTTGGTAATCAATTAATTTATTCTTAGAAATTATACCACGCATATTACTTTGAATACAACAAACCAAACACTCAATAAAAAATAATCTCACCATAACTAATCTCAGTATAACTTATCTTATTATAACTTATCCCAGCATAACTAATTCCATCATAACTACATTCCCAACCAAACAACCCCTCATAGTGTTACTTAACAGCTTGATCCCCCTATATCTGTTATACTGTGAGAATTAATGGAGAAAAAAATATTATTGAAAATTGTGTGTTTACATAATTACATTAAGAACCTATTTATAGACACTATAGTACAATCCTTTTCCAAGTAGGATTTTTACTATTCCTATTTCTATTCATATTCTAACACTCCCCCTCAAGTTGGTGCATACAAATCATATGTATCTAACTTGTTACAAATGTAATTAATATAAATGTTAGTGAGGGACTTGGTGAAGATATCTGCAAGTTGATCATTTAACTTCACAAATTTTGTAACAATATCTACTGAGAGTATCTTCTCTGATAAAGTGGCAATCAATCTCTATGTGTTTAGTCCTCTCATGAAACACTGGATTTGATGCGATATGAAAGGCTGATTGATTATCACATTCAAGCTTCATCTTATCGGTTTCTCCAAATTTTAGCTCTATTAGCAACTGTTTGATCCAAATTTGCTCACAAGTTGTTACAGTCATTGCTCGATATTTTGCTTCCGCACTAGATCGAGCAATCACGCTCTGTTTCTTACTTTTCTAAGACACTAAATTACCTCCTACTAAAACACAATATCCGAAGGTAGAATATCTATCAGGGGTGATCTTGCCCAATCAACATTTGTGTATCCAATGATGTGCTCGTGACCTCGATCCTTAAAGAGTAGTCCTTTACCTGGAGCTACCTTTATCTATCGCAGAATACGAATAACTGTATCCCAATGACTATCAAGGGGGAAGTCATAAATTGACTTACAACACTCACAGGAAAAAGATACGTCAAGTCTAGTCACAATGAGGTAATTCAACTTTCCAACAAACTGTCTATACGTTTCAGGATCATTAAGTGGCTCCCCTGTCCTGGCAAAAGTTCAACATTTGGATCCATAGGAGTGTCAATGGGTCTACATCTTATCATTCCCGTCTCCTCAAGAATGTCTTAAGGCATACATGCGTTGAGAAATAACAATACCTGATCTGGACTAAGCAACCTCAATACCTAGAAAATATTTTAGTCTGCTGAAGTCTTTAGTCTGGAAATGCTGAAAGAGATGTTGCTTCAATGTAGTGATACCATCTTCATCATTGCTGGTTATAATGATATCATCAATATAAACCATCAAAAATACACAAATTTGGTTGAGAATGTCGATAAAACACTGAGTGATCGACTCCACTTTGAATCATGCCAAACTACTGAATTACTGTGCTAAACTTTTCAAACCAAGCTCGAGGGAACTGTTTCAGACCATAGAATGACATGTGCAATCGACATACAAGACCACTAGGCTCCCCCTGAGCAACAAAACCAGGTGGTTGCTCCATATAGACTTCTTCCCAATATCACCATGAAGAAAAGCATTCTTAATATACAACTGATAAAGAGGCCAATGACGAACGGCAACAATAGATAGGAAAAGACGGACAGATGTTATTTTATCCACTGGAGAAAAAGTGTCACTATAATCAAGCCCAAATATTTGTGTGTATCATTTGGCAACAAGGCGAGCCTTAAGCCGATCACCTGACCGTCTGGACCAACTTTGACTGCATAAACCCAATGGCAACCAACAGTAGATTTACCTGCAGGAAGGGAAACAAGCTCCCAAGTACCACTCGCATATAAAGCAGACATCTCATCTATCATAGTCTGCTTCCATCCTGAATGAGAAAGTGCTTCACCTATTGTCTTAGGGATGGAAATAAAGGAGAAAGATGATACAAAAGCATAATCGGGTGATGATAAACGATGATAACTCAGGAAAGTATAAAGTGGATTAGCATCACGAGTGGAACGCATACCTTCTTGAAGTGCAACTGATTGGCTAGGAGAAGGCAAGTCCGCAGTAGGAGCAGCGTCTGACACATGACATGAATCATCTGGGACTAATGGTGGACGCGGACGACGATGATAAGTGAAAAGTGGTGGCACCGCAGCTAGAGATATAGAAGTAACTGTTGATTCCTCAAAGGTTGGTTCGGGTAAGTCTGGAGATACGGGTAAGACCAAGGATGGTGCGGGTAAGAATGGAGATATGGGTAAAACCTCAGAGATATCAGGATGATCAGAAGATGCATAGTAAGGTCGAGATTCAAAAAAGGTGACATCGGCGGACAGAAAGTAGCGAAGAAGATCCGGTGAATAACAATGATACTCTTTTTGAACTCGAGAATAACCAAGGAAGACACACTTGAGAGCAGGAAGGGCTAATTTATCTTTTCCAGGGGCTAAGTTATGAACAAAGCATATGCTCCCAAAGACGAGAGGGGGGATAAGGTAGAGATGTGACTGTGGAAACAATATAGAATGGGGAACCTGATTTTGAATGGAAGATGATGGCATTCTATTAATTAGATAGCAAGATGCAAGGACTGCATAGTCCAAAAAATGCAGCGGTACATGGGATTCAATAAGAAGAGCGCGAACAGTCTCAAGAAGATGCTTATTCTTTCTTTCTGCTATACCGTTCTGCTGAGGGGTGTATGGAAAAGACGTCTGGTGAATAATTTTTTGATGAGACATAAACTCCCAAAACTGAGAGGATAAGTATTCTAAGGCATTATCACTACGAAAAGTACGAATAGAAACACCAAATTGAGTTTGTATTTAAGCACAAAAATTTTTGAATATAGAAAATATCTCAGAACGATCTTTCATTAAGAAAAGCCAAGTATATCTTGAAAAATTATCAATGAAACTAACAAAATAACGAAAATCTAAGGGTGAACTGACTCTACTAGGACCCCAAACATCAGAATGAACTAATGAGAAAATAAACTCTGAACGACTCTCAATACTACGTGAAAAAGTAGCACGGGTGTGTTTCCCAAGTTGACATGACTCACAATCTGATGTGGATAAATTAGACAAACTAGGCACCATCTTTTGTAGCTTGGATGACTCGAATGTCCCAAACGTTTGTGAATCAGGTCTGGAGGGTTTGTAACGGAGCATGTTGTGAAGGAATTTAAAGAGGTAAGATAGTAAAGGCCTTGTGATTCATGTCCTGTGCCAATCGTGTATCCTGTACTGCAGTCCTGCAGCACAAAAAAATCATCAAAAAAATTTATGCTACAATGAAGGGTACATGTCAAACGACTAACAGATGCACGATTAAAAGGACAATCAGGGACATAAAGAACAGAGTCTAGAGTGACAGAAGATAGGGGTTTGGCTTGTCCAACTCCTTTTGGTTTTGTTCGGATCTCATTGGCTAAAGCAATAGCAGGAAAAGATTGTGACTAAACAATATCAGACAAAAGTGAATTGTTACCAAAAATACGATCAAAAGCACCTGAGTCTACAACCCATGATCCAAGAATACTAGACTGTGAAACACAAACACAGAAATTACCAGCAACAGAAGCATCAGGCTGGGCAACCGAAGCTACTTGTGGAGATGTTTGCTTACTTGCTCGATACTGAAGGAACTCATCATATTCTGTTTGGGCAATATGAGCATTATTGGATAGTCGATTAGGCTGCAGAGATATCTACTTACTTGCTCGATTTCGAAGGAACTCATTATATTCCTTTATAGTAATAGGATCATAACTAGGTGGTGGACCATGCAAACTATGACATATATCCTGAGTCTGTCCAACTTTACGACAATAACTATACTTCGATCGAGATTTCCCAGAACGACCTCCTCCTCATCGAGTTTTCATAGGTTGATATGTTCGTTTTTCTATGATTTGAGATGCAAGAATAGAGGAGTCACCAGTGGGTGATGAAATTACTTTGTGACTGGGAGGCGCGGCAAGACGAAGCAGACGAGAGAATAACTCATCAATTGTAGGAACCGTGAGACTAGCTAAAATTTGATCACGAACAGCATCATGGTTAGTAAAAAGTCCAGCAAGTGTAAGAACTAAAAACAACATTTGACTGTGCTCTTGTTGCTTTTCCACATCCGCAGCGACGGGCATCAATGTATCTAATTCTTCCATGACTGCTTGTACTTGTCCCAAGTAAGTAAACATATCGGATTCTTGTTTCTTCAAGTTGGTCATTCGAGATATCACATCATAAAAACGAGATATGTCATTAGTGTATAAAGCACGAGTCTTTTCCCAAACTGAATAACATGTTTGGAATGGACGAAACAAGGGCATCAACTTGGAATCAATAGATCGCCATAAGAGACTACAAAATTAAGCGTCAACTTTCTCCTATTGTTCTATAGCTTTCGCATCTTCCGCACTAGATTTTTCCTTTTCATCTACCACACTAGCCTTGTTCTTCAAGTGATCTTGGACACCTTGACATTTGCACCACAACTCAACCGAGGAAGCCCGGGCTAAATAATTTGAACTTCTCATTAAAGGTGCGGAAGTGATCATAGGACTTGAACTTTCAATTCCAATATTTTTTTAGCCAAAAATATCATGCCCAAAAGACATCTTGAGAATTTGACTTGGAAATCCCAAGAGACAGAATCTGAATGTCTGAAAATTCCCCGAAAAAAAATATGAGGTTGCCGAAATTTAGGTTCCGACGATCGGAATCTTAAAAGATTTGTCAGAATCTGAAAAAGAGTAACTGGCCGGAGTCAGAATGGATCGGCGATCCCAACAAAAAAAGAACTCAAAAAGGCGACCGGAAATGGTTCACGCACCGCGCGTGACACAGATCTCGCCGGAATTTCAGAATTCCGGTAGACGCATGTGGGCTCGTGGATGGTATTTTTTTGACGGTTTTGGTCGGGTTTTTGTCGCCTGAGCTTCCCGATCCTCTTGGTGGTGTTATATTTTTCACACAACCCACAGAATAAAAAATGACACAAATCAGTCATCGGAATTGACGCACGGTGACCGAGTTTTCTTTTCAGTTTCTCACCAACTCTCAGATACCATGTGAGAATTAATGGAGAAAAAAATATTCTTGAAAATTGTGTGTTTACATAATTACATCAAGACCCTATTTATACACTATAGTACAATCCTTTTCCAAGTAGGATTTTTACTATTCCTGTTTCTATTCATATTCTAACATATACAAAGTCCAAATCATTGGCACATGCCAGGTTTATGCTATTTCAGAAAATATGAGAATGGAGATATTGTTTGAATGGAAGATCCCTCAGCTGAGAATGTATAACTAAACAACTTACCCAGTGTGATCCCACAAGTTGACTCTTCAAAAATAATCTCCCCAGGAATAAACGTTCCATTCTCAATATGTAAGAAAGGAACAAAAATAAAAGAAGCCTATGAATCATATTTACTGGCACCAAAATATATCCAAGCATTTTCCACACACCCGAGCAAATGATTATTAAATTCTTCACGCACAACAAAATGTAGAGCATCAAGTCCAGCTTTCAATTGAAAAGAATAGAAGTGCAAAAGGAGAGAATAGAATTATGGCAGGGACTTCTAGTTTATCAAAGAATTTTACCTTAAAATAAATCCTACAGCTAAATATTAGAGGCAAACCTGTCAGGGCAAAAGTACCACCCAGTACTGCACAGAGCCGAGTGATAAAGTGCAGAAAATTGCGACGTTCTTCTCGGATGGTCACAGTAATTGGTGATAAATCATATAAGAAATATACAGCTGCATGAAGTGAGAAAGACACCCAATAAGCGAAAAAATCATACAAGAGAAGAAAGAAGTGCAGCAATTGATGGAGGCAATTAGTCTGTCGAGTACATAAGACTTCAGAGAAGCACCTGGCCATGTCCGGTCAAACTCATTGATGGGAGAGAAGTATTCCGATACAGAGAACTGATTAGTAGGCAAAACTTCTTTTGATAGATATCTATATTCGGTGGGAACAATCTACATGACAAAAAGCAGAGCAGAACTTCAAAATGCAGAAAGGCAGAGGAGAGCCAAACAATTCAACACTAGCATTCTAAGAAAAACTTGGTAAGGAATCCACATAAGTTAACTTCCAAAATGTTCATTGCCACCATAAAAACAACGGGAATCCCTCAGTTTCTGGTCATACTTAAAGGACAATTTGACAGAGTACACTAGCAGATACAACAACCACAAAAACAACAATATGCCAAGTGTAATACCAGAATTGGGGTCTGGACACTAGCAGATACCAGGAAAAGAAATTACTCCTGCTATATAACTATGTAATTAAATAATAGCTCTCTGGGTCTGAATACAGGCGTCACATTTAGTTTTCACTCTACTACTAAGGTAAAATTTGAAAATCTATCATATTCAAATTAAAGTGGGTCCACAAGTGAAGATAAAGTCGGCCTTCAAAAAATTTGGATACTGTTATAAGAGTGAAAAATGGGTCCCAAAATTGACCTTTTTCTGATACTTGCGTAATTAAAAAGTACTACAACAATAGAAAAACAAAGTTCTAATTTCAAGTGGATACAAATCTTGAGACAACCTGAAAACGGAAGTAGGACAGGGAGGAAGCTGATGAATCTTTATGCAGTTACAATCATTCTTTTAGCTAAATCATTTATGTGTTGACAACCTAGATGAGGAAAAATACTCTACTCAATTTCAGTTCAAAGTGTAATGGAGATCATGCACGCTGTGAATGAGTCCAGAAACTACCATCACCCATTTAGTGTAGCTCTGTAAGCAGCACTAAAGCTAATTAAGTTGTTCTGGGATTATAATAACCAAAAAATTGAAAATGGTCACTTTAGGACTATAGACTTTATATTTGATGTTTTTTTGATAATTGAGAAATCCCCAAGAGGCAGTGGCACATGGTTTGAAACTCAACAATATGAGCTCGCCCCTCTAGCCTTCTATTTAATGTTGTTGCTCTATGGAGAATGCACCATCTCATGACCCGTATAAACCATAATTGGCACATATCCAAGAATAGGCAGAAAAAAAGATCTTGAGCTCCACAATTACAAAAGATGAGTTACCTAAAAATATTTTTAAAAAAAACTGGTAATGTTGACATAAGTTACCTAAATTTAGCTCATATCTCATTTCAATGTCCAGGAAATTGACTGTTAAAAAAATTAAAATAAAATACAAAAAAAAGTACAGAAAAATGACTGAAGTGTGCAGTTGCAACTTGCATATTCATTTCCTCAGTTCGAGAAATATCTCTGGCTATGTCCAAATACTGTAGTTTCAAACTAAACATGAAATACAATGTTCATAATTCCAAACAAGGGCTATAACTCAAACCTTAATGTAATATTTAAATGTTCCACTTGCCCCACGCAGAATTCGTTCTGTTCCATCAAGTGGGTTGTGACTACCTGGGTATTTGGGCCCAAATGATAAGTCATGGATGATATGGCTCACATTGACATGAGTAGTACCTCCAAAAATCTGCAGTGGTTAAAAACAGATACAAACAGGAGTAAGCAATTACTGGAAGCAACAAACAGGAAAACAAGTCTGATTTCTATAAGAACTTCCAATCAACCAAATCCTACCAGGTTGTTATTTTCAAGTCTATTTTAAGTTCCATTTTTAGGAGGAAGTTAATGCACTCCAAAAAAGGGACCAAAATTCATCCAGCAGATAGACTTAGAAAATGTGGTTTACTGCTTTAACAGTAAATTAAAAATATATGGCTTGCCATTGCAAACTATTCAGCAACTCAGTTTTGTAACTATATCATCATACTTAAGTAATATAAACACTTCTCTTAATGAAACTTAATTAACATCTAAAAACTAGCTTTGAGCATCACAAGTAAACAAGTAACATACAACCTCCAGCGACAAATGGCAATTCATTTTTAGCTGAACCACCAAGATATAACTCGATTAAACTACATTGGATTCTCAGACCTTTCAGAGGTTTAATTTCCCTATTTCCTCAAAAAATAACTTAAAGTAGAAACTCCTCAAAATCTAAAATTAGAATCTTCCAACTAGAAACCTTCAAAGACAGTAGTTTATATAATTAACAATACAAGAAAGAAAAGTTAAATGGATTAGTCAACATTTTCCAATGGGTTGTTGTATCACTGCACAAAACCATACAATAAAAGAACATATTCCAAGAGATCTAACCATTTGAGCAACAAAAATGTTTAACCCATGAACAGATATATGGAAATTTCCAGCAACGCGTTGGACATCCAAAACACCATAGACCTGCAATAAGAAAATACAATTATCATTGATTATTTAGCCGAAGGGGTATACCTAGTACTTCCAAGGATAAGGATACAAATTTTTCCTAATTTCTGAGGCATAAAAGAGAAAAAAGGTGTTTACAAATAAAATAACAAGCTAAAAATGAAAGAGGCACACACTCTGCATCCCTCCCCATTAGCCAATGCTTGCTTGACCCTCTTAATCATATTTTCAGCATCTCGATCGAACCCTTGCAGATGAACTTTATTATCTGAATCATCGTGATTGCCTTTATGGTCATCTGGTCAAAGTTATCATTTAAAACCATGCAATTAAACGTATCGTATGTTTTTTTAATCCAAAACAACAAATAATGCAAGTTCACTAATGTGAGGACAAAAAAGTCGCAATACCCAGAGTCAAGAGCAGAACAATAAAGGCATTACCATATTTATGTTCCTTTTCCACAAGGTCTGACAGATATTCAGTTCCAGTTATATGGCCCTCACTGTTCAAACGAAGCTGCAAAAACTCCTAACCATTAAGCAAAATGCTTTCATAACTCTGGGAAAAGGTAGGGACAGATAAAAAAGGAGAATATATGTGCTTGGACGGGCATAGGAAGTAGGTACTGCAAGAGGAAACAAAATTCTCATATGAAGTGAAAGGCAATAACAAAATCTCTAGTGAGCTGTGCAATAGAAGTCACCTACAAGTAACCGCAAGTTACCCCTGCAATTTTAGTTCTTTTATAAGGAATGTGGTGAACAGACAGAAGGCCAAAAGAGCAGGATGGGACTCAAGGGGATTGGGGAAGCCTTCCCCCGCGGAAACCTAATTAAGCCTCATTCTAATACTTGAGTTCAAGCTCCACGTTATGCCAACTCAGATTTTGTAAGTAAAGGAGGTCCACTAGTTCTAGATAGCTGTTTAGCATGAATGAGAGACATATAATCATAAGGAATATTCTATACAATATTTTAACTCTTGACTGTAAAGTATTCTAAGCTATGTCAAGCAGCACAGTTGTTTTTGGGATGAAGTGCAAGCTTGTAGCTTGTTACAATTTCAGACAACACTAACTTCCCTCTTATTCTCATAATAACTACACTACATTGCTGGAGTTCCCCAGATTCGTCTATTTTTGCACAACCCTCCTCACCTATAAGGAATACATCCACATCCGAAAAGAATAGAAGTTTTGAATTGGAAGTGTGGTTTAACTTAACACAGTATCTTTTTAACCTGCACTTACGTTATGTTTATTAAAAGTTTCTTTCTCTATTAAAAGTTGCAACAATTTCAAAACTAAGAAGCTTTTCTTTCATGTGGTTGCATAACTTTTTTTATGACGGTAGTGTCCGGAGCCAGCTTGCACGCACCTCAACTATTCCACCAGGTACCAGCTACCTCCCTCCAACACAAGTACCTATTAACTCTGCACACCATGGCTTTAGCACATAAGAAGAAATCACCTAGTGTTTTTGGCCTTTATTGACCACTAGGCTACATTTCTTGGGTACTTTTATGCTTGGATAACTTCAACATTGCTAAAACAAGTTACTAACGAATGTAATTTTAGAAGCTATAAGAAGCTCTCGTTGATTATGACAAACTAGAATAATTGTTGTCAAAGTGAAAAGCATAGAAAAGTGTCCGCGTATATCGGGGACCTTAAGCACAAAGCGCAATTTAGTGTAACAAAATGCAAATGAAGAAAATATAAGAAGTATGTATGTGTTGCAACTTGCAAGAAAGAAACAATAATATAGGAACTAAAACTTTGAAAGCAATTGAAAAATACCAAGAAAAACCTTTTTAATATTCTAAATGCTAAAAAACAATAAGTTTCTAATGCAAGTCTAATGACTAGTTTTCCTATACTAAATTTCGAAGAATCATATGATAAATCATGTTCCCTTAACAGCTGATACTCGGCTTGTCAGCTACATTTGTCCCAAAATGCATATGCCTCATTAATTCAATAGAAAAACAAATTCACATGGTCATCTGCCATTCCAACTCTAATTTGCATATAAAACCAGATTTTCTTCTTTTTTAAGTATTAATCAAGACATTCATTTGCTACTATTGTTGCACCGATGATTTTTGGCTCCGCTCCCCTTTATTAATGCATTTTGATGCTAGATATGAGTTTTGCAATCACCTTCTTCAGCCTCTCTGCCAAAAGTATTTAGAAATAATCTTATACACTTCACAATAGACTAATAATAATGCAAAATATATTGTATTAGTAATGTTTGTATTAGTTATGCTTGCATTAATTATGCTGCTATTATTTCTTATACACTGTTTGGTTTGATATATTAGAAATAAAATATCTTATATAATTATTAACAAAAAAAATATTTACAAATATACCCTCACACTTCCTTTGCAACAAAGTTCTTCTACAAAATACCCTCTACCTGTAGATTTTTACAAAACTTTACTGACAAGTTGAGGGGTTTCCTGCCACAAAAGACTACTTCAATAACTTGAGCAAAGAAGATAAGAATGATAAACATACAGTGCTCTTCAACATTTTTATGTTCAGCAGTGCCAAAATAAAAAAGGCATTGTTATACATCTGTAAAGAATCTGTATTAAGGAAATTGGGGTTGTCCTGAACTGGTGAGTATTAATTGGGGTTTGTCTTGAAAATTGGAGTTACAGATCTGTATTAATCTGTATGGAACAAGATCAGATATTGAGGGGTAAATTTGTCATTTAATAAGTTAATGCATGTATTAAAATCCTTTGTATTACTAATACATAGAAAAAGGTGGTATTAGTAATACATAGCTCAACAAACAATAGAGTGTATAACTGATACAGGCATTAGCTATCCATAGGCTAAGAAAAATGTACCAAACAAGGTACTAATAACACATAAGAATAATGCATGTATTATTTTCATTAATACACTACCAAACGACTCCTAATCGATCTAAATTCTTTAACTTCCACAACTCCTTTTTTATTGGGTACTAAAGCACTGGAAGTCTAAGTTGCTCGGACTCTTCAAAAATATCTACGGATATATGTCGGATCCTCCAAAAACAGTGTATTTTTTAAGGATCCGACACGGGTGCGGCAACATTTTTGGAGAGTCCGAGCAACTTAGTTGAAAGTAGCATTAAAGTTTCTCCAAAGGTATCATTCAGGTTGAATCGCTCCACCGTCTTCATTTATCATCCATGACAATCTTCCAACACTTTTGGAAGAGGAACATATTAAACCATATGGTTTAAGAGCCTTGTCCCCATCAAACTGCTTTATGGAACTTCTATTTCCTCTTCAGAAAATGGTCTTTGTACCCAATTTTTTCCTTCATTTTGTGTTTTTGTCTCCAACTGGTACCCATAAACACCTTGCTTCTGCCTTCAGGATGTCTCTTTTGTCCTTGCAATTTCCGTTCAGTATGAGGTGATTGTTTCCTTCTCAACTATTTACGGCATTCTCATCAGCTATGGCTCCATTAAAACGATCTAATTCTTCCAGCCTGTTCAAACCATTTTTCTTTCCTTTCCTCCAGCCAAAGATACACCTTATTGTTCCATTTCTTAATATCACCAGTCAACAACTTTAGCTTCCTGGCAAGAATAGTATCTGGATTACAACTCACCTTATTTGAATTCCATCTTCATCCACAAGTTCAATGAAATCATCTTTTTATCAATCCACATGCTTTCAAACTTAACCCCTTCCTTTGCTCAACCTATGTTACTCGGACTCGGCTGTTTTGCCGCCGAACCCGTCTCGACACGAGACTGAGGCGGGTGCTTCCGCCGTCTCCGATTCGATCAAATGATTTCGGAGACATTGACCAAATTAATGAAGAAATTTGAGGGGAAAATCGAATAATTAACCGGCGAGTGGCGGCGACTTACTGAAAAAACTTCGACCAGCGACCACCGGAAGAGAGACGGCGTTGTCGATATGCCACCGCCGTCAGCGGTGGAACACCTCAGTCGTCGTCGTCAATCGTCCGTCGTTGTCGAATCACCGTCGGCATTTTATTTGTTATATATATATATTTATTAATATTAATATTTGTTTAATAAAAACAAGACAGCAGCATTAGCATTTGTTTATTTGTTTGTGTTGTTATATATATATTTATTAATATTAATATTAACAATATATATTTTATATTCTTTCAACAACAACAAACCCAGTGTATTCCCACATAGTGGGGTCTGGGGGATAAGATGTACGCAGTTCATACCACTACTTCAGGAGAAGTAGAAAGGTTGTTTCCGATAGACCCCCGGCTCAAGACAAGGAGTAATAAACAAATACTTAATAAAGCATGGAACAAGATGTCAAGACATAAATACGTCACCCACAAGGAATAATAAACAAAGAATAGTAAACACATTCGTATAAAGCATGCAACAAAGTGTCCTAGCAAGAATAATACATCTACCAAGTAATGCCCTACCCCAACAACTCAAACTGGCACTAGCCTTCTACCCTAATCTGCATCCTTCAGATCTTCCTATCTAGGATCATATCCACAGTGAGCTGTAACTACTCCATGTCCCGCCTGATCACCTCTCCAGTATTTCTTCGGCCTACCCCTACCCCGCCTGAAACCATCCAAAGCAAGCTTCTCACACCTACGAACTGGGACATTCGTGCCCCTCCTCATCACATGCCCGAACCATCTCAATCGGACCTCCCGCATCTTGTCCTCCACTGAAGCCACTCCAACCTTTTCCCGAATAGTCTCATTTCGAACTCTATCACCCCTATTAAGCCCACACATCCAACGCAACATCCGCATTTCCCCCACCTTCAATTTTTGAATGTGAGAGTTCTTGACTGGCCAATATTCCGCTCCATACAACATGGCCGGACGGACTGCCACCCTGTAGAATTTGCCTTTAAACTTAGGCGGCACCTTCCTATCACACAACACCCCCGAGGCGAGCTTCCACTTCATCCATCCCGCCCCAATACGGTGGGAGACATCCTCGTCAATCTCACCATTCCCCTTCCCCTGGATCATGAACCCCAGATACTTGAAACTATCCCTCTTACCCACCGTCTGGAAATCCAATCTTACTAGAGGTGTCTTCCTGCCTCACGTCATTAAACTTGCATTCCAAAAATTTTGTCTTGCTTCTGCTCAACCTGAACCCTTTAGACTCAAGGGTCTGTCTCCACACTTCTAATTTATCATTCACACACACACACCCCGCGTCTCATCAATCAAAACTACATTATCTGTAAAAAGCATACACCAAGGCACCTCTCCTTGAATACGCCGCGTCAACACACCCATCACCAAAGCAAACAAAAACGGGCTAAGAGTGGAACCCTGGTGCAACCCCATCAAGACAAGGAAATGCTCTGAGTCTCCTCCCGCCGTCCTCACCTGAGTCTTAGCTTCATTATAAATGTCCTTGATTGCTCTAATATATGCTACCTGTACCCCACTCACCTCCAAGCATCTCCAAAGCACCTCCCCTAGGGACTTTGTCGTACGCCTTCTCCAAGTAGATAAACACTGTGCAGATCCCTCTTCCTTTCCCTATACTGTTCCACCAGTCTCCGCACCAGGTGAATTGCCTCCGTCGTCAAGCGCCCAGGCATAAATCCAAACTAATTCTCCGAGATAGACACTATCCTCCTCAACCTCAACTCGACCACTCTCTCCTAAATCTTCATAGTATGGCTCAATAACTTAATACCTCTATGGTTATTGCAACTTAGAATGCCACCCTTGTTCTTATAAAGAGGGATCATAGTACTCCATTTCCAAGCCTCGGGAATTTTAAACGACTTGAAAATGTCGTTAAACAATTCAGTCAACCACCTTAAGCCAGCCTCGCCAGAGAACTTCCAAAAATTCACAGGGATCTCATCAGGCCCCGTCGCCCTACCCCTACGCATCCTGCGAATAACCTCTTTGACCTCTTCTACCTTAAAATATCTACAATAACTAAAGTCACGACACTCCTCTATGTGCTCCAGCTCCCCTAATACAATAACTCTATCCCCTTCTTCATTCAATAACCTATCAAAGTACGACTGTCATCTCTTCTTAATATGACCATCCTCCACCAATACTCTACCATCCTCCCCCTTAATGCACTTCACTTCACCTGGTCGAGGTCACGACTCTTCCTCTCCCTAGCCTTAGCAACCCTAAACAACCTCTTTTCCCCTCATTTCTCCTCTAACACTGCATACAAGCTCTTGAACGCTACCGTCTTATCCGCCGTGACTGCTAACTTAGCCTCCTTCCTGGCCATCTTGTACTCCTCCCTATTAGCCCGTTTCTCATCTTCATCCTTACTCTCACCCAACTTAGCATACGACTCCTTCTTAGTCTCCACTTTCTTCTTAACTTCTTCATTCCACCACCAATCCCCCCGACGATAGCCGGCACAGCCCCTGGAAATACCCAACACCTCACTAGCAATCTCCGTATTTTATATTCTTTATATTATATAAAAAAATGTATATTAATATATAATTAAACGTAAGTTGCCCTAACATTGAGAAAAGGAAAAAGTACTCTTAATTATAGTTAACTTTTTATTTTTAGAATACCTTTATAACTCTATATTTATAATATTTGATTTTTTTTTAGCCGAATCCCCGCACCCGTATCCATACTTGGATTCGCACCCCCGAATTTATATTTTGACGAATCCGCACCCATCTCGGATACCCGCACCCGAGTCCGAGCAACTTAGCTCCAAACACCACACTCTGAACCAACTGTTTGATCAACTCAAATTGGGTGGGCTATATGAATACTCTGCACCTATTTCACTCTATTTAAATGCATTTATTCTAATACTAATTACTAAGTATTTATCTTTAGTGATTTACTAAAACTCAAGATTTTCAAAATCTCACAGCTATGCCCCTGCAGAAGAATACAAGTCTCTAGCCAGAAAAATAGTGAATCTACATAAACAAAAAACAGTTACTTTTAAACTGATCAAAAAGAACAACTAGGCGTTAAGCGGTTTGAGTAGAACCATAAACCATAAAAACACCCAAAATATTTTTAATATTTCAGTTCTCTTCAGAACCATGATCCCTCTTGGTTTGGTTCGTGGACGGGTTACCCATATTGTGTGGCCTCCACACAGAGTTGGTAAAGTTGAAAGAATGACACCGAAGAGCCTAACACATTTCTAATTGTATTTTGAATTTATCCTGAATTTCAACTTGATTGATTTTCTGCTTCTGTACTATGTGTTTGTGTGATATCTCGTGACTTGAGCCGGGGGTCTTTCGGAAACAGCCTTTCTACTTCATTAGAGGTAGAGGTATGGACTGCGTACATCTTACCCCCCCAGACCCCACTAAGTGGGAATACACTGGGTTTGTTGTTGTTGTTGTATTTCAGTTCTCTTCAGATACTAATATGTGATTAAAGCAACTAGCCAACATAAAATGCCAAACATGTCTGTCAGAAGAATATAAGCATGAAATACTAAGTGAAAACAGAATAACTGTTTTTTGTGTCATACCCCACTACTGCTGCATCTTATCTCTCCCCACTAAAACAAACACAGAAGAGGAAGAAAAACTAAGAAAGATATTGTTTTTAATCAAGAACTAAGCAAGATATTGTTACCAGATTAAATCTAATAATGGTACAAAAAGTTGCTAGTGAAAGCACGCTTAACATACTACAATCTACAGTTTTATGCATCATCTTACCACGCGAAACATTGTCACTTTCTTTTCAGTGTAAGGGTAGACCCCTTCTTTTTCTGATAGGTAGGGCAGAGCACTAATTTCTCAAATCAAATAGACCAATTACCTTCCATATGTTTGTATCAAGGTCGACTTCATGCTTCCCCGACATATCAATGGCATCCACGCTTAGAACTACCACAGTAGAACAAATTGGTCAACATCTGAAGCATTTAGATAATAGGTATTCAAAAAAAAAAAATGAAATCTGAAAGAGAGTAAGCAAACATAGACCGGAAGGGGGTTATTTGTCTTACCATCACAAGGTAATGAGGGAAATGTCATATTGATGTGTATGGGGAGATTCTCTCCACGTCTCAAGTCAACAGCCATCTGTCAAAGCATAATTCAGAGCAGAAACCTTTAAATTACTCTTAAATAGGAGAGAATAAAGTAAACAATAAGAGAGAAAAATTGAAGAGAAGAGAAAAACCTGATGGACAGTAATCGTATTAAGATAGTAACTCAGTTCATGCAAAAATAACGTTGACATGATAACCATCCCCACAATGGAAACTAGTGAGTGAAAAAAACAATAGTGTAAAGTTAGTAAAGAATCAGAAAAAAGGCAGCCCAGTGCACTAAAGCTACCGCTATGCGCGGTGTCCGAGGAAGGGCCCCACCACAAGGGTGTATCGTACGCAACCTTACCTTGCATTTCTGCCAGAGGCTGTTTCCAAGGTTTGAACCCGTGACCTCCTGGTCACATGGCAGCAACTTTACCAGTTACTCCAAGGCTCCCCTTCTTAGTAAAGAATCAAACTTAAAGAAAAATATTGTAAGCATGATATCTTCTAAATGACGATCCGAAAGTAACGCCAACTGAAATAACTAGCGACTGTTGCAATTTAGTGCTAGTCCCTTGGCATTTGACCACACGTGGGAAACAACCTTGACAAAAGGGGAGGAAAACCTTATAGAATCAAACAACCAAGGAACAACAAGACGTAGCATCAATAACTTTAATGAACAAAAGATGCATTTCCAAAAGTCATGGCATGTCTAAACAGTCTACAACCAACTAACTAGAGGAACATGAGCTAAAAACATATGAGCACGATTATGAACTAGCACAAATTGAACGTAGAGAAGCAACATATTTAAAGAAATGTAGACACAGCGTACATATAAATGAAAGTTTAGGATATTCTATTCATAGCCAACAGTACTAGATGCAGGATTTGCTATATTTTTTCTGTGAATGATAGAAATACAATGGGACAAAATGCAGGCTATTTATTATCAAGTATAGTTTCTCATTCAGAAACAGTATTCCACCAGATAAAGAGAATAATTAACCAGAATATTCTTCAGGGTGATCTTCACATAAACAGGACATATACTTATTCCAATCAAAATTGCCAAAACTCCCTCTTTGTCGTAAATTATGGTTCCTTTTTTAATCAAGTATCTCCAAGTTAGGATTCAGATTCAAACCGGATCACTAAATTGTAAACAAAGAAGGCTACAAAGTGTCACATTACATCTCAACTTCCTGACACTACGAGAATGCTTCAAAGAATGAGAATACAATAGTAATTTTCAAGCCTGGCGTCTGAATTACACATGAAGTAAGAGAAGAGAAACAGCATTATGACAAGCTTGACATTCAATAGCTAAATGAAACTCTTTTGGGACATTCACACTCTGTTTGGATGGCTGTTACATATTGTTTCATAATACATGCTATTGTATTGTGTTGTGTTGTGTTGTGTTGTATTGTATTTGTATTGCTTCAATGAATTCAACGTTAGGATTATCTGTAACATTTTCCGTCGTTACATAATGTCACACATCAATAATTTGATGGATTAACATACAAGAAAAGTAGGATACTGGGTAGAACTATTATTAAAGGTAGAGAAGAGGGGAAAAAAATAGGATTATCAAATAATGTGTAACAACAAAATTAAGGTAACTACGCGATCATACCAAATAGGTTGTTACACAAAATGGGACTTTTCGTCATTACCTAACGATGGATGTAACGATATGATCCAATAAAATTTAAGTAAGAATCAACACAAACATTATATTTAAATTTTAAACTAAAAACACAATATGATACAGTAGGTAACATCCATCCAAACAAGCTAAAAAAAAATTAATAACAATAATAATAATACCAAAGGCGCCAGATTTAGTCTTTTGTAACAAATGCTCTTCAGCACGTGGAAAAGCATCCAATGCTCTTACAACTTGCTTCACCCCCATATTTTCTTTATTTTCTTCTCAATTATAATACTGCAACAAAATCAATCAATTGATAAACTATGTCTCCTTCCTACAACTGAACGCTAAAAAAAAACGAGTATAAGAAAAATAACTTGGAGAACAAATGAAATTACATTCGTAGTATTAGATAATTTTGAAAACAAGGAATGATCCAATGAGCTGCAAATTGTAGAGAGAGGAAGTACCTTGAAAGGAGCGAGAGAGAAAGTGTGCGAGAGGGGGGAGAATCGGATCTCTGATAATACTTGTCAGAAGAAAAACGAGGACGACGACGACAAAGATTTGTGCAGAGACCAAGCAAAACTTTGCTTTTCTATTGGGTTGGGCCTTTCCGGGATGAGCCCCAATTCTGAACAGGAAAAACATAGCATTTGACCACCAAAACTATATAAAAATTAGATAATTTTAAGGGGCCAAATGTACTAATTACAAACTTAGATTTTTGTATAAATACCAATCCTTTTAAAATTAATTACTCTCTCTCACTTTTTAAATTATTTTACTTTCTTTCCCTATTAATAGACATGATATAACCAACATATACATAGCATTCTGTGTATATGTTGGGATTTTTGTAATATATTTACGGAGTTGGGTTTTTTGTAATATTAGAAACATAAGTTGTGCATTTGTGTAATTTTTAGTAGATTTTATTTTGTATATACGAAAATGTTTAATACAAAAATATTGACCAATATGCTATTGATACCAACATAAATTTTGGCATAAATAAAATATTGTATGTAAAGTTATCTAACTCACAAATATTTTTAAGTATTATTGATATCTATTATGAAAACATTTATTTCTTACTATTCTAAAGCACTAAGGCTAAAATTTAATTTGTTTTTCAATATCTCATAATGACATAAATTTATTGCGATTTAAAATATAATTTTCTTTGTTAGATTGAAATGAATTATTCATGAAATATACTTTATTCAAGAAAGTTAAAAATCACATCGTACATCTCTAATCTATATCTATAATTTATAATTTATAATATATTAAAAGCGTGAAGACCCTTAGAAAAGTGAATCGATTTTTTCGCCCTTCATTAAAACATTAGACAAAATCATCTTTTCACTTTTTTCATTCAATTATTATTTAATAAACATGTGAATAATTAATGTTGGTAATTTTTTTTCCTTGTATATGTAAAAAAGGTGTAATACCCCGTACTTCTGCCTAGCTTGAAATCGTCCCAAGAAATGTTAGAAACTTGCTTTGAAAGATGAATCCACTTTTGTACACGTTGAATTTTTAAGATTTTCACTTTTTGTTGAGTGGGAAATTGAATAAGCTTTCCATCAGTACCCATTTCGTCAAAATCCGACATCGGAAGAGAAAGTTATGGCCGAAATACAGAAAGCAGTCAAAACTACCCAGGTGCGACGGTGAAGGCCGACGGACCGTTGAGCTAGCGGCGGACCATCGCCAAAACCATCGCAGCGGAGGCAGGAGACCACATTCTGCCTAAGGGCAGCGACTCAGGCCGACGGACAGTCGAGCTAGCGAATAGCGACGGACCGTTGCCCAAGCCATCGTAGGAGAGGCAGTGAACCCCTATTCTGCCCAGGTGCGACGGCCAGGACCGACAGACCGTCGATCCAGCGACGGACAATCGCATCCACCATCACATATTTCGTTCAGCTAATTTAAGTCCTTTTTAAAAAGGATTTTTAGGTCTTTTACCATCCCTTTTATACCTAGTTATATCAGACCAAGGCTCACAAGTTCATTATCTACCTACAACATCAAATTAGGGTTTTCTCTCAAAGATAATCCCCAAGAACAAGATCCAAACCCTTCTTCAAGAAACTAAGAAATTCAAGTTTTTCAAGTCCAAGAACTTCAAGAAACTCACAATCAAGGTATGTCATGTGTTGATTCATGGGCCCCTTTCACCCATGAAGCTTAAGAATCTCTTTTCAAAATCAAAGATTTGTGTATTTATGAATGTTCATGATTTAAATTGAATTGAAATTCATGTTCATGATATTGTGAGGTTTTGATTTATGTTTTAAATTACTTATTCCGATGATTGACCCTAGTATATAATGATTTGCATAATAATCATATAGCTCCTTTAAAATTGCAAATTTATTTATGCAACCATGACAATTAGATGCATTGATGATGGTATAACCCAAGTATGCTCCCCATGTGTTTGATTAAATGCTTATGTGAATGAAGAGTGTCATACTAGTATGATAATGTGAAATCCCCATTCATGTACAAGTTTATGCATGTCAAATATTTTGATGAAATGTCTTAGTCAGTGCATTTTGGATATATGTGTAGTCCTTGCGGTGCATTAGAACTTTTACTTCATGAAATCTCCAACTTATTGTATTATAGATTGTGATGTTGGTTATGTATTCAAGAAAGTCATGCTTTGTTAGTTTCATGCTATCGAATCCTGGGGGTACTTGTCCCGATAATTTAGTTGTGTGTCTAGAGCCAGTGTCATGTTTTCAAGATACTCTCAGTCGAGCCATGTTCATAGAAATTTAGTCAATCATGTGACTTAGTAAACTCGGTAATCTCAGAAATTTTGTAATCTTAGTCGTATTCCGTCAGTCAACAAAACTCGGTTAACTCAGTCCAGTTCAGTTCAGTTAATCATGTTCAATATCTATTCAGATAGGAGTAGGATTTAGCACCAAGTAAATCCAAGGATGGAAACACACACCGTCAGGTGAGGGTGTGATTCTTAGAAACAATCCTTATGTTCCAGAACTATGTAGGCAATATAGGTTGAGACATCAACACTGTCAGATAAGGGTTGATGAGGAGGATAAGAAATATCAGATGAGGGCCCCACCATTCTCTTTTGGGGATACTTTCAGATAAGGATCACCCACAACTTGTCCTTACTAGTGGCGCGGTATTGACATCTTTCTAATTGGGGTTAAAGATTGGACCCCAACTCAGCTATATTGCTTTATTGGGGCATGTCGGTTAGATGACTACTTCCCACAGTTTTAATTACAGATCAGGACTGTCAGATACAGTCAACTCATAACAGTATAGAACTCAGCTAGTTCCATCAGAAACTAGACTGTCAGATACAGTCGCTCAGTATCAGTTCTTTCAGTTGCACAGTTATCAGTATCTCATGTCATCAGTACTCGAACTCAGTAATCATGTTATCACGAACTCAGTTATAGTTATTATGTATTCATGCATATTCTCACGCTCATGTTATTTAGTCAGTTAGTATAGTTCATGCATGTGAACCCTTTGCATTCAGCCTACCTCACATGCATACCAGTACATTCAATCGTACTAACATATTTACGCTATGGTTTTTTATACCATAGGGTCAGAAGCACGAGCTCCAGAGCATTAGTAGCATTCCAGTCTCGGCAGTCAGAGTTAGCAGTGAGTCCTCATCCTTCGAGGATATGACCATTACTTTATTATCTTATTAATTAATTTATTTTAGTAATTAGAGTTAACTGGGGACATGTTCCATCAACTCCTTATTCAGACAGTTTAGAGGCTTTCAGACTAGCATGTTCAGACAGTTATTTCAGTTGTTTTGGTATTGATATACCATACCATCAGATGTTATGTTTTATCAGATCTTTGAACCTTATGACCTTTCAGCCTTTATTTTCGTATTTATATGGTATATGATGCAGTGTACAGGTACAGATATCAGTCATGGGTTAGCTTATGGTCTTTCAAAATCATGATCACCGTGTAGCATTTCGGGTACCAGATTCAGGGCGTTACAAAAGGAATCTCAAAATCTATGGTAATAGACAAAAGAAAAACATTTATAGTTTTTTTAATTTTTGTATATGTGAAAAAAAAGAGTCCCAAAATCTATGAGAATAGAAAAATAAAAAACATTTATAGGGTTTTCTTTCCCAAATTCATATTGATATGTCTTTTAGTTAATAAATAACTTGCTAACCTTTTTGTCGTCTAAGGTTGTATATATGTACTAGCTTATTTGAATGAATTTTTAAAAAATTATAAAAGTATATAACCAAGTTAAAGGAGAAATTAAATTAGCAAAAAAGTTAAATTATTTCTTCATATACGCTATGGTAGGTTTTCTTCTACATTTTTCTCTTATTTTGATTTAAGTTGTCCTCTTACAATCATCATCATTATTCTTCTATATTTCTCTATTTCTTTTAGTTAATAATTCTAAAGTTTATATATGAATTATGCATAATCAACATTGATGAATGCAGGTCCAGGCTAAGAAGGCTGGGATGTCCAGCAGTGATGCATGGCTTTAGAGAACAAAATATTGTGGCGTATGCATTAGCTAAATATGGATCAACTTCAACAATTAACGAGCAACAAGGGTTTTTGTCAGTTCCTCCAGTGTGTGCTCGACAAGCTTTATGTGCAGACATGATAGGAACTACTTTTCGTAGAAGTATTAGAAGGACATCTAATTCTAGTGTACTACAAGACCAACTGTGTTTTTCTATTAACCCAGACTAAATGCCTAGACTTTGTACTTAAAAACTATTATTTACTGTTAATGCAATCATGGCCACAAAAAAAAAAGAATTATGATTTTGATAATTTCTCACGTTTCTCTTTAATTTGGTCCTATTTACTGAACAAGAATGTAGCAACTATAGGTGTTCGTCCCCATGCATAGTGGCAAGATGCTTAAAGCGAGGGAAACGTCAATAAACGCAGAACTCATAAAATACGATTACTAATATTCAAGGTAACCCACGTACTCATTTTGTGATATTCTTTTAAGGAAAAATATTATATTTATTTAAAGTCAATTGTTATTTTTCAACCATTTATTCTTTTATATATTTCATGTTGATTGGAGGCTTGACGTGAAACACACTTGCAACACACATACACTAATCTAGTTTAATAAATGGGATAATACTCACAAAAATACCTGAACTTTGACCGGATTTCCTTGTGAGCACACTAAACTTTGTGGGGGTCCTATTACCCCTTAGACTTTTTTTTTTTCGTATTTTAATAGTATATATCAGTCCCCTTGGACTATTATGTGTAATTCACGCACATTGGGCGCGTGAAAGTGTTAAAAAATCATTAAAAAAATATTTTTTTTTGGTCAAAACAACCCTCAATTTTCTTATTTTTATAAATTGAATGGTTTTTTTTAATTTTTCATTTATATCTTGTCTCTTCATTCTTTCTTCTTCTCTTCAATGGTGTTTCGTTCCATTGTTGACTTGGAATTGAATTGAATACAATTTCATCACACACACACACCAAATAAGTTATCTTCAACACACCCAAATCAATTACATCCATTTGACCCAATTTTAATACACACACCAAATGGGTCGTCTTCAATTCTATCAAAATAACAAAATTAACCTATCATTGTCATCATCAACCAACCCACTATTGGTGCCAGAAGGGAATTTGTCGGCACAATCTTGATAGTAATTGAAATTTCAAATTTTCAAGAAATCAGTGAAGTTGATTTTCTCAAATTATGAATTTTTTATTCTTTTTTTAAAATGATGCATTTTGAAATTTCTTTCTAGATTGGTGATTTGGATTCTCTGAAGCAAATTCCTGTTATTTTTTTCATTAAATTAAACTTGGGGAGTATAAAAATTGAAACTTTCTAAGTTTTGGGTTTTGAATGCGAACGTTTTGGTTGTAATGGTGTTATTGGTATGCTGCTACTACTAATTTTTTATGGATTTTGATCATTGTTTGGGACTGCTGCTATTGCTAATTTTGAAAAAAAAACCAACACCATTGTTAGATACCAATGTTTTGGTCTACTGCTACTGCTAATTTTTTATGGATTTTGATCATTGTTTTGGTCTGCTGCTACTGCTAATTTTGGAGAAGAACAATGGTGGTCTGCTTCTACTACTAATTTTTTGTGGATTTTGATGAATAAAAAAGGAGAAGAAATTAAGAATGGAAAAGAAATTAAATAAAAATTAATTTTAAATAAAAAATACACATGTCAATATGTCATTGGCGCGTGTATTATACCTTCCACTTTAAAATTGGGTATAACATTTTTTGGGGTGGGGGGGTGGGGGGGAGTTAATTCCACTTTCAAAAATCCAGGGGGTAATAGGACCCCCGCAAAGTTCAGTAAGCTCAACTGAAAATCCGATCAAAGTTCAGGTATTTTCGTGAGTATTATCCCTTATTAAATTTCCTATAGTGTTCCTAACTCCTTTATTTTCTTTGGAAGATCTATTAAGAACATGGATCTTATACTTTTTTTCTTTATTATTCTTTGCACATAAATTGTTGCTTGTACAATATTATTAATTATTAAAATAATGTTAAATTTGAATTGATCTGACAACATATACAATATATAGTTTCACAAAATAGGTTTGAGAATGGTAGAATGTACATAAATCTTACCTCTACTCTTAGAGATGGAAAGACTATTTCTGACAGAATTTTAAGTATTAATTGGTATCTTAAAATCTCTTTCTATAAATATAAAGGGATCATTGGAGGCTGCTGATGTGGCATGCCTCAATGATCAAGAAATCTATTTATCTATTTTGTCAAATTTTTGACTTTTTTTTATCTCATTTTAATACAGTGAATAAATAATTAAATCTAATTATTTAGTGTTTAATGCAATTAAAGGCCCACTAACAGCAAAATTGAAACGATGAGTCTTTTAAAAATGGTCGTAATATATTGCTTAGGATTAAATTCAGAATCAATCTACTGTAACTTTTGGATGATCCGCAGAGCTACTATTTCCTGAATGGCCATCCACCTTCATATGCTTTCTTTTGCAACTTTGTAACACTAGGGATCTCTTCTTGTATATAATAAAGTATATCGATTTTTCCTAGCTTTTTCGTATTTAACTTACCAAAATCATTGTTTTACCCTCCAAAAATCTCTAGAGTTTTGTGTAAAATCTTTTTTCTTCATCAACAATGACCTATTTGTCATCCATTTTTCTCAGCAACCCATTTACTTTTCTTTCGGGTTCAGGTTCGACTCGACTCTACAATTCCTTCACTAATGCAAAATTCTTCATCGCCACCGTAGGCGGATGCGGCGGCGTCAGAATCGGCGCCGGCCTTAGCATGGAAGCACAGGCAGTGGATTTAAGCAAAGAAGTAATAGTGGAGGAATCTAGGGCACCATTGGTATTGTCCAATTGCAGAGGATGTAAATTGTATGTTATTGAAGGGCGAGAGTATTTGGATTTAACTTCTGGTATTGCTGTTAGTGCACTTGGATATAGTGATACTAATTGGATTAATGTTGTTACTCAACAAGCAAATGTACTAACTCATGTTAGCAATATTTACTATTCTCTCCCTCAAGTTAGCTACCTTTTTGCATCTTTACTAATTTAATTTTAGAATTTAGGGATTAAAAAAGTGATCTTTTTTTTCCTTGAAAGTTTTGTTACACTTTGTTTTGATGGTTGTTATGTGTTGTTTCATAATGTATTGTATTGTATTGTATTGTACTCCATGTTTTGATGGATAAAGTTACCCAATATACTTTACCATTGAAAAGTGACACGTATTCCGTGGAATTAATTAAGATGGGCGAAAGTGGGAAAGAAAATTAATTAATTATAGAGCACATGGATTTAAAAAGGTGACCTTTTTCTTTTTTGAGTTACTTCACATTTTGTTTGGATGGTTGTTACATATTTTTTTCATGATGTATTGTATTGTGTTGTATTGTTTTGATGGATACATTGGATAGGTTGTATCGTTTAGTGATACAAAATGTCACACATGAGTACTTTGAAGGGCAAACCTATAAGAAATATGACACGGGGTATAGCTATTATAAAAATGTAAATTAAAGGATAAAATAGGATATTAGATAGTAAGCAGAGATAAAATGATAAGAAAAAACTAACAAATACAAAGGTGATGTTATCTTTTTGAAGTTTCTTTATACTTTGTTTGGATGGTTGTTTTATATTATTTTACAATGTATTGTATTGTCTTAATGAATACAATATTCAGATAGTATCCTTTTTTGTCATCACAGTCGTTACATAATGTACATAATGTCTCTCATGAGCTATTTAAAAGGTAAACTTACAAGAAAAGTGGGGTACACGATAGAGCTATTTATTACACTAGAGTATGACGCTGCAATTATCAAATAAAGTATGCACCAACTGGTATAGCTTATCGTACAGTGAAGCATATCAATAACAAATATAGTGACAAATCCTGTATTTAAATTTTGTGAGTTTAATGTCTAAGATTTTTATAATTGATCAATAGGTTTCGAAGTTATGAGTTTATACTTAATATCTATTGTAATATTGAATAAAACTTACACATAAATCTATAATTTATGCTGATAATACTGAATTAAGATGATCAGATATATACACTGAATCCACTCTTGATCAAATAGCATGTCCCTTTACTGAATGTATACAATAATTGTTAATATTTGAATTTGGCTACAGTTTAATTTCATGCTTGCTTTGACCCTCTAATTATTCTAAAAGTGAAGATAAAATAAAATATACAATGTGATCGAGTCCTGATTTTGGACTGCCTACATATTCTGGATTTTAAGGAAATCAGGTCACATGTAGTTCAAAGATAAAATGAAATTGCGTTATGGTATTCCAAGTCACCTTTTTGAATTCCTAATCAAAAGAAAATGACTCTTTATTTTGGTCTACAAAAATAGAAGACCGAGTAAGGAATTTTATTGACCGAAGAAAAGGTGTGAGTCACCCCTCGAGTCCCATGGTTCTAGCACGGTCGCTTTTATTGACTTTTCTTAACTTAAACTATTTCGATAATTATGTTAAGGCTTACATTTGCTTATTTTAATATATAAAATCTGTCTAAAACTCTCGTATATTAAATTAGTGAAAATTAATTTTAGAAAAATATTTGTCAAGGTGTATTATTGCATTCTTGAATTTTTAAAATATCTCTGAAAGATGTGTATGCCGCATTCTTAATTGAGACGAATATTTTTTTAAAAAAATACATCTAAAATTTGTCTTGCATTAAAGGCATTGATCTGCCATTTATAAATTCACAGTGATTTTATCTATTCAGAATACTAATTAACCTTAATAATAAATTTAAGCGAAATCTCATTTATAATAATTAATTAAGGCTAAATACATATACAGGCCCCTTAACTATTTCACTTTTTCCGTATAGGCACCTCAGTTAAATCAAGTACCTATTGAACCCTTGGCTCCTTCATAAATGATTTCAATTAAGCACAATTGTCCGACATGGCACCTTTTTAAAGCCTTCATTTTTAACGTGTTGAGCGCGTGTATGTAGTCGCCTCCTACGTGTAAATTTTGACCAATTATAACTATTTATATTTTACACCTCACCTTCTCTTATAATTAATACACAAAATATAATTTTCACTCCATTTCTCCCCATATAACGTCAAACCCTTCATACCCACCCCCAAATCTACAACAACAACAACAACAAACCCAGTGTATTCCCACTTTGTGGGGTCTGGGGGGGGTAAGATGTACGCAGTCCATACCTCTACCTCTGATGAAGTAGAAAGGCTGTTTCCGAAAGACCCCCGGCTCAAGTTACGAGATATCAAACAAACACATAGTACAGCACAGAAGCAGATGACATAACATAGATACTGCAGCCATAAGGAATATAAAACAGAGTAAAGCAGGAATGCAGGAATATAAAGCAGAGGAAAGCACACAGATTCGTAACAAACATAGAACACGGAACACGGAACAGAACATTGAATACGGAATCATACCAGGAATACACCCCCACCAATTACCTCCCTACATTAGCGACCCGAACAGGCCCTAATCCTCTGCCGTAATTCGCGTCTTCCAGACCTTCCTATCTAGGGTCATGTCCTCGGTAAGCTGTAACTGTTCCATGTCCCGCCTAATCACCTCACCCCAGTACTTCTTCGGTCTACCCCTACCCCGTCTAAAACCATCCAACGCTAGCCTCTCACACCTACGGACCGGGGCATCCATGCCCCTCCTCTTCACGTGTCCGAACCATCTCAATCGTGCTTCCCGCATCTTACACTCCACTGAAGTCACCCCAACCTTCTCCCGGATAGTCTCATTCCGAGCTCTATCCCTTCGGGTCAGTCCACACATCCAGCGCAACATCCGCATTTCTGCCACCTTCATTCTTTGGGTGTGGGAGTTCTTAACTGGCCAACACTCCGCTCCATACAGCAAGGCCGGACGGACTACCACCCTATAGAATTTACCTTTAAGCTTGGGCGGCACCTTCTTATCACACAGCACCCCCGATGCAAGTTTCCACTTCATCCATCCCGCCCCGATACGGTGCGAGACATCCTCGTCAATCTCACCGTTACTCTGGATCACGGACCCGAGGTACTTGAACTTATCCCTTTTCTTTACCTCCTGCGCTTCTAGCCTCACCACTACCTCATTCTCTCGCCTTACGTCATTAAACTTACATTCCACATACTCTGTCTTGGTTCTGCTCACCCTGAACCCTTTAGACTCCAGAGTTTGCCTCCACAGCTCTAATTTGTCGTTCACACCCCCTCGCGTCTCATCTATCAGGACTACATCGTCTGCAAAAAGCATACACCACGGCACCTCCCCTTGGATACGCCGCGTTAACACATCCCCACCCCCAAATCTCTTTATCAAAAATCCTAAATTTGCGATTTCACTTCCTAGTACTACTAATTTATGCTTCGTCTGTTGTAAAATGAAAAGTAACATAGTGTTTTTGAGTGATTAGTTCAAGTTTGACACTGATTTCAACATTTCTTTACTAGTTGCGATGAATTTGGAGTTGGATCTCAAGAATTGTTGTTGTTTTGGGATTGAATCACACTCAAGTATGTTTCAAATGTCAATATTGTCACATTTTTGTCACGTATTGTAGTTGTAAATGATTTATTAGTGCTTTGTTAGTATACTACGTTAGTAATGGTAGTTTGGAAATATCTGAAAAAAGTTAGGTTTTTTTTTAGGGTTTTTCCTATTCATAACTTATCAGGTATTTTTGGGGTTTTGTTTCGGGAATCTAATGGATAGTATTATTATTACAACTCGTTTTCACCATGGTGGCAAGTTTGTTTCTGATGAAGAATATGATCCACACTACATAGGAGAAAGTGAGGTGGAATATGTAAGTATGGACAAGGACCACTTTTCTATATTCGAGTTGCTTTATTATATTAAAGAATTTGGGTATATGACTGTTGGTGGGTTCTACTTTAAAGACTCTAAAAAGAAAGTCTTTATTGAAGTAGAAAATGACTTGACTTTGGTAAGTCTTGTTGAAGATCTAAAAGATGGGGACTTTTTAGACTTGTATGTGAACCATGTTGTGGATGAGTTAGAAGTGGTAGAATATGGGGTCCCATCTACTTTTCTTAGTGGTCCAGTAGGTGATCAAAGTAGTAATGTGGTTGGTAAAAATAGTAATATGTTGAGAACATATCAACAGTTCATGATATTAATGTTGAAGGGTTACATGAGGAACCTACCCAAACTGACAACATAGATGTAGAATTTGCTGCAGATGAACTCTTAGATCTAGAAGAGGCTGAAACAGATCTTGATAGTAGTGTTGATTCTCAAGAGTTTAATATACCAGAAGATGATGATTCTGAGGTTGATGAAGAGTTAAGAACTCTTAGAAATGAAAGGGGAAACTGTGTGGAAAAAAAAACCTGCCCAAAATGAGAAAATAAAACTTGGATCAGCAGGTGTTGATAGGGGATTTAAAGATATTAGAAGGAATAAGGCTGCTATATATAGTGAAATATTATGGGGAGATGAGGAGTATATAGATAGCTCAGAACTTGATAGTGATGATAATGGTGATGAACTGGAACCTACAGCTGTCAGGGGTGTTGATTTACCAGCAAGAAGGAAAACTAAAAAAGTAAGATTTGATCCTGATTGTGTTGTGGCTCTATTTGAGCTTGGTATGATATTTGAAAATGCTAAGCAATTTAGAAAGACTGTGGTGGAGTATGTTGTTGAATACAAAGTTAGATTGAAGCTTAAGCCTAATGAGAAACATAGAGTTAGAGTTAGGTGTGAGGCCAAGAAATGTAAATGGTTGTTGTTTGCTAATATTGATAAACATTCTGGTGACTTTGTTGTCAAGCACTACTATCCTGTACATGTATGCACTACTACTACATAAAATAAGTTGTGCACATCTACGTTTATTGCAAGTAAGTTTAAGGATGAAATAACTTTACAACCTTATATAAAACTGTGGGAAATTCAGGAATTGGTGAGAAAAAGTTGGGTTTATGTGTAGGAAAACTGTCTGTAGCAGAGCAAAGTATAGAGTCATTAAAGAATTCTTGGGTGATTGGAAGATGGAATTTTCAAGGTTGTGTGACTATACAGACATGATAAAACATACTAATCCTGGCAGTTCTTGTTGGGCAGGAATAGATAGAGAGTCTCAACCTGGAAAAAATCTATTTGTTTATTTTTATTTGTGCTTTGATACATTAAAGAGAGGCTGGATGGCAGGGTGCAGAAAAATTATTGGTTTAGATGGTTGTTTTTTGAAAGGTTCTTGCAAGGGTGAATTGTTAGTTGCAGTTGGGAGAAATAGAAATAATTAACTGTATCTAATAGCCTGGGTAGTGGTTGATTAAGAGATAAAACATAGCTGGAGTTTCTTTATTAACTACTTGATTCAAGATTTGAACTTAGGCACTGGACATGGACTGACTGTCATGTCAGATATGCAAAAGGTTAGTCTAATTTTTATACTTTAATTTTGATCTCCTATTTATTTACTATACAGCCCATATTCATATATTTTGTGTTTTGATTTTGTATTTATGTTGATGTATGGTCTTGTACCTACTATACTTGAGTTGCTACCAGATTGTGAAATGAGATGGTGTGGAAGACACATCTGGTCCAATTGGCATCAGACCTGGAGAGGAGAAGAAAGAAGAAAGAAGAAAACAATTTTGGAGGTGTGCGAAATCCAGTTTTGAAGTGAATTTTTTGGATGAGATGGGCAAACTCAGTCAACTTTGTAAGAATATTTGTGAGGACTTATTACATTATGAAAAAAATCATGGTACAGGGCATATTTTAGGGAGCATTCTAAATGTCACATTGTTGAGAATAATATCTGTGAGACATTTAATTCATGGATTTTAGCTGCTAGACGTAAATCTATAATCAATATGTTAGAGGAGAATAGACACAACATAATGGATAGAAATGTTGAAATGAGGAAGTTTGTTGATACCTGAATTTCATACATCTCTCATATGGCTTTGCTAGTACTTGAAGAAAACAAAGATATGGCTAAAAATTGCACAGTTAGGTTCAACAGACAAACTGGGTATGAAATTTTAGATGGTCCTTATAGGCATATAGTTGATATTAGGGAAAGGACTTGCACTTGTAAAAGCTGGCAATTGCGAGGCATACCATGTTAACATGTTGAATTGGCTTATCAGCATAAAGGTATAGAGCCTGAATTTTATGTGGAAGAGTGGTATAAGAAAGATACATTCTTGAAGCAATATGACTACTTTCTTCAGCCAATACCTAATATGAAAATATGGCCTAACACAAGTGGTGTAGTGATTGATCCTCCTGTGCCTAGACCAATGCCTGGCAGACCAGGAAAGAATAGGAAAAAAAAAAAGAATGAGCCTAAGAAGAAGTATGGAAAGCTATCAAGGAAAGGACTGAAAATTTCTTGCTCCAAATTTCATCAAATTGGTCATTACAGAACTCTCTGTAAAGCTCAGGTAATACACTCATATATTTTAATTCAATAATTAAATTATGATATTTATACTATATATTTAATATCCTTTATTGTTATGATGGAATGGGACAACTTGAAAGCTCTATTCAGGCAGCAAGTTCTAGCATGCCACCAAGCTTCAACATTTCTATGTGTGTTGATACCCCAGCAGTTATAAGAGTGCAACCAGCTGGAAGAGGTAGAGGTAGAGGCACTGACAAAGGTAGGGGAGCTGGCAAAGGCAAAGGAACTGGAAGAGGCACTGGAAGATGTAGAAGAAAAGAAAGTGTATCTGATCAGCAGCTTGGGGAAAAAAGGACCATTGAAGCATCAACATCATTAATAGGACAAAAAAGGTCTAAGACTGTAGAATTTGAAATCTACACTGATCAAATAAGTGGCAGTCAAACATTAAATGTAAGTATGAATTACAACTTTACATACTTCTTAGTTATCTTTTGATAAAGCTAATTTTACTTCATTTTATGTAGCCTGGAACTAGAAATTAAAGAGTTGTCATTTCGGGTGTTTACAAAGATGCAACTCAAATAAATATTGATATTTGTTATAAGCCTCGGGGAATGAAGTGAAAAGGAAAGAATGTTGTCACAACTTCTCAATTGCAGCGTATGGGTCAGTCAAAAATAAGCCAACTTGAAAGCTCTAGTACACCAGGAGGAATATAAAGTTGTTGAATTAATTGTGTTTTTAGTATAATGTATATTTTGGTGATTGGTTGTATGGCTACTTTGGTATTTTGTTGGGGAGGGGGGGGGGGGGTTGAAGATTCTGAACTATATATTTCGTGGTCTGTTTTAGATTAGTTTTTTATGAACACTTAATGTATGGTTGGAGCTCATTTTGAGCAGTTGAATGGTAGATTATTGTGTTTGAAATATCGATCAGTTGCATTTGTGCTCTTGTGATTTATATAATTATCGAATGGTGGTTCATTTTGTGTAAAACATTCGACAGCTTTGAATCATTTAAATGAATTATTTGAACTCTAAAAAAATAGAGTACAGTAACCTAACTAAACCAATTACAACATAGTAGAGTAACATTTCACAACTTATCTTTATTCCTTCTTAATTGTTTCATACACAACAAACTTACTACAACAGGAAAGCCAAAGCAAAACAGTCTCATACAAGTAATTTATTTCAGAGTTAGCCAAATCAAAACAGTCCCATATATAAGAAATCTAAGCCAATATTTGCCAAAATATAAGAACATTTCTTGAAGAAATTTTATGTAGCCAAAATCACTATTGCACCAACGCATATCACTTTAAATTTTCTTAATCGATTCCTCTCTTCTTTAAATGATTTGACTTTTTTCAATAAACCCCACATCACCTTCTTTGTTTGATGAGGCATTTCGTCATCATACCAATCAAAGTAATTGCATCCACGTCTCGCCTACAAGTTTAAAGAAAAAACTAAACTAAAAAATTGCATCTACCAATTGAAGTAATTTCATTTCGTCCAATGAAGCAGCAAAAGATGAATACCTTTGAAGTTTTGCAGCAAAAGAATCTTCGATTAGTGTTGAGTTGTGTCCATAAAGTCTTAATTTCAGCTTTGACCCCACATAAACATACTTCTTTTGCAATTGAAGAAGATGAAGTCAATGAAAAAGATGAATTGGACATTACTACTAAAAATGAGTAAGAAGAAGAAATTAATAAGAGTATGAGAATTTAAGCGGAGCAAGAGAAAATGCGGAAAAAAAAATTTAAGAGGAGAAGGACAATTTAAGAAAAAAAATGGTGGATATTAAGAATAGAGGAAGAAAGAGGGAATTAGGATTTTTTGAAAGAAATTGGATATAAAAGAGGATAAAAGATTCGTTGGGCGCCACATAAGTTGGTCCATTTACATTTCACGCGCCTCACAGAGGTGAGTACACACAAACTGCCACATCGAATAATTGTGCTTAATTGAAAATATTTATGAAGGAGTCAAGGGTTCAATAGGTACATGACTTAATTGAGGTGGCTATACGAAAAAAGTGAAATAATTTAGAGGCCTGTATATGTATATTTAACAAAAATAATTCTCAAATCTATTGATGATAATGAAATAAAATAAAATAATATAAGTACAATAATAATATATACATAATATTACAAATATAAAATTTAATCACATTATTTTTAATTTTATTAAAAAATTTATTTTTTATTCTATTCAAATTAAAATAAATTCAAATTATACATTATGGGTGTGTTTGGTATGAAGGAAAATGTTTTTCATGAAAAATGTTTTCCTATAAAACAAGTTGATTTCTTACTTGTTTTCTTATGTTTGGTTGGTGGATTAAAAATATTTTCTAGTATTTAGTTGGTGAATGAAATAATATTTTTCAAAAAATACATTTTAGTGTTCAATTAAAGCGTAAAAATATATTTTAGAATTATATTTTTAAAATAAATTTAAAAAAATTAAATCATTTTTTGGGAAGGGAGTTGGCAGGCAGGTAGATAGGGTGTCAGAATAGGTAGTAGGGGTGGGATAAGAAAAAATTTTAAATTTTTCGTTGTTAAAAGAAAAAATTAAAAATTGACGGAGGGGTGAGATGGGGAAGGGGGAAGAAGAAATTTGAAATTTTTTAAAAAATAAATTTGATTTTTTTTCAGGTGAGGAAGGGATGAGAGGAGGGGGCTAGTAAGGGGGGAAGGGTAGGGGTGTGGGTAAGAGAAAATTTTAAATTTTTTAATAAATATAGATATTATTTTTGGAAGGAAACTGATAGGAGTAGGGGTGGAGATAGGAACTAACTAAAAAAAATTTTGAAATACTTTTTAAAACAATTAAACTTTGGGGTTGGGAATGGGGTAAAGGGAGGGTAAGGAGGTGGGGTGGGAGTAGGGGTAGGAGTTGGGTGGGGATAGAGGTGGTATCGGAGTGATAGAATATTGAGGGCGGAATATGGAGATGGGGGGCTGAATAAATAATTTTGAGAATTGTATGAACATTTTAATTTTAAAGTGAGGTTGAGAGAGAATTTTAAAAAATATTTTTCTTACTTTTTGAAAGAATATTTTCTTTAAATTTAAGAAAAATAAATTGATTTGAAAAATATTATTTAAAATATATAAACCAACGAAAATTGAAAAACATTTTCTCCAAAATGATTTCCTTCGTACCAAACACATCCTATAAGACAAATTAAACACAATGTTACAGAGAATATATAATCAGGGACAAACAATACATGGATACGGTACATAAATTGACTTCCGGCGAACTTTGTCGGAACAGTGGCGAATGACGACGGAAAAGGAAAAGAGGTAGTCGCCGGTGACGGGAAAGGAAACGGAGATATGACTGATTCCGGCGGTTCTCGCTGGTTTTGGGAGAGGTTTTCCGGTTAGATTCCGCCGTTTTTTGGAGAATTTCCGGTGGATCTAGATCTGAAAGAAAGGGCGGTGGCCGGCGGCTGGCGGCTTGATGGTGGCTGACAACGGGAAAAGGGAGAGGGATGCGGCAGCCGGATTTCCGGCGGAAATGGCGCCGGAATTGTTGTTAGTGGCCGGCGTCGGTTTTCTAAGGTGCTTTTCGGCGATGATTTCGCCAGTGGTTGGCCAGATCTGGTGGGGAAGAGAGGGGAGGGGCGGCGTCAGTCAGTTCGCCGGCTGGAGCGGCGCACCGGAGACGGCAACTGGCCGGCCGTGTATGATTTTTCCAATGGGTTTTCCGTCGCCGGAGTAGTAGTACGTGACAGGATGGTTTTTTCGGCTAAATTTGCCAGTTTTGGGAGGTTTCCGGCGAGAACTCGCCGAAATATTTGAAAAATACCAATTTCATTTTTTTTATCCCGTTCAACTCCCCAAATTGCTTTCTGCTTTTTTACTTTCTTCTCTCGTTGTTTCCGATCCCACACTCGATTTTCTTTCACTATTTTCTGCCTACTCTCCTCCGTTCTTTGTATTACTGTGAGTATATTGAGAAAATTGTAGTGTGCACTGTATTTTTGTGACTGGAAATAGTGATGTTGAAGGTAGAGTGAAAATTACTGTGTAAGTATTTAGTCATGCATAATGAAAAACTAACACTAAATTTTGGTTCATCTATAGCGCTCAAACTTGTTAATAAAATTCACTTAAACTCTTAATCTAAGGTTTGTACCTATTAAACTCCTAAATCTTCAATTTGGTTTCAATTGAACATTTTTTTCCGAGTCAACAAAAGGCTAAGTGTGTGCAACACACACGTACTGATATGACAAAAAGGGTCAATTGAAAAAAAACATGTGGCATGGCAAAAAGGGCCAATTGAAAAACATGTGGCAAAAAAAAGTTAAAAAGATGAAATTACTGATTTGGCAATATTTTTATTTAAATATCTATGTAATAATAATATTTTAATTAAAAAAAAAAAAAGCAAAACACCCCCTCAACAGTTGTTATCTTCGCACCCCCTCCACAGTCGTTATCTTTGACCCCCTCCCCACTCCACAGTTGTTATCTTCGCACCCCTCCTTTTCGCGCATACATAATTCACACACACACAGTCGCAGCAACACTTCTCCACAGTCGTCATCTTTATATCCCCTCTCCTCTTTGCGCATACACAGTTCACACACATAGTCGCAGCAATAATGTCGACATTTTCATTCTTGCTCAATGGTAATTTTCGCCACAAGTAGACCAAAGCACTCAATTGTTGTTCTTCAATGGAGTCAGATGATGGAGATGATACCTTCACTAGAGAAGTAAATAAAGATGATAAATTTTTATCCAATTTCAACAAACAAACAATCAATTAGATGATTATTGATGCATCAGCTGAAAATTTGATTGACAAATTGACGGGGACAGCGGTGGTGAATGGTGGTTATGCATCGATGCATTTGAATAGAGTTTATGGATTGACACAGTGTTGAAAAACTTTGAGTAATAAAGGTTGCAGAGAATGTTTGGACAAAGCAAGTAGAGATTTCAAAGGGTGTTTTCCGAGCAGAGATTCTAGAGCTTTAATTGCGGGATGTTAGTTGAGATATTCGACACAAAATTTTGTTAATAATCTATCTGCGGATAGTAGAAAGAATTTGTCGTTACCATCACGTGATTGACAGTGTTGCTGTTTTCTCAATTCTGGGTTTCTTGATTTTCCGGAGATGGGATTAGTTGAAAATATTGTTAGATCTTGCTTTTCTTTGTTATGAAGACGACGACGAGGTATGTGTGTCAAGACGATGATGACGAGGTGGGGGTTGAAGATGATGAACTGGGGTGGGCAGGGTGCAGTGAAGATGATGATGCTCGCGGGGAGGGCAATGAAGACGATGAACAGAGGGGGATAGGGGTTTGTTCTTTTCTTTTCCTTTTTTATTTTAAAATTAAAAAATTATAATAATTAAAAATTATATTAATAAAATAATAAAAGTATAAGTTTTTTAATAAAAAAAAGTAAAATAATATTTTTTCTTCAACTCACGCGCCCAAGGAGAGTGTTACACTCTCCTGCCAAATCAACATTTTGTGTCTGATAAGTGATAGGTATCAATTTAAGCAGTTGAGGTGCCTGATAGGTATAAATCTTAATTGAGGGGTCTAAGTGAATTTTTTGGATAAGTTTGAGGGCCTGTCGATGAGTTTAGTCCTAAATTTTTTACTGCATATATATATATCAATTTTTCTTTTAACTTGGTGATATTAACATACTATATTTTAATGTCCAACACATTGGTATAATAAATAAGGCATTAAGATCATTTAAATAATTTTATACAGTAAACTTACAACATAAATGAAATAGGATTGAAGTAAAACCTGAATATCAATTTTAATTGAATACAAAAGTAAGATGTTATCACGAAATTCTTGAATGGAAATATGAGACTCGAATCACAACCCTTTCTCTTATTTGCTTTCTTTTCTGTTTTACTTTTTTTTTTTTATATTCATTTTCTGTTTTCTCTATTTTTTTTTACTGTCTAATTTTTTGGGTATAATCTTTTTTTTAAAAAAAAATTAGGGATAGGGAAAAGGGGAGGAGATTACAATGTGAAAAATCGAACCCTCACCAATAAAGTGAAAGTTCGGGCAACTAACCAACTAAGCTACTTAGATTCCCCTCTGGTACAATCTATGTAGATGGAAAATGCACGTATTCTGCCTTTTTCTGAGGGTGAGAGATTCCTTAAATAGAGGGATTTTTGTCTGAGGGTGAGAGATTCCTTAAATTGAGGGATATTTAGGGGAAACAGTTACGGGAATTAGATAGGGGAGGGAGGTTGGGTAGTTTTATTAGGACAATGTTTTTTTTTTTTGTCCTTTTTTTCTTTAAAATTAAAATATATAATAATAATAATATATAATTAATTGTTTTTTATATTTATAAAAATATAATAAGGATTTATAAATAGCCCCAAATTAAAATAATAGTAAAACTATTAATTATTTATTAAAATTAAAAGAAAAATATATTTTTTATTATTTTTAAAAAATAATAATATCCCAAAATGTGACTTTATTTATTTATTTATTTTTAGCTACAAATTTATTAAAGATGAAATAAGAGTTAAAATAATATCGGATCAAATATAAATATTTAATATTAAAAAATTTATATATTAAACTTGAGGAGGGTCAAAATCACATGTGTACATATAAATATATATATATATAAGGAAAGATATGGGGATGATTATGTGGCATGCTTGTAAAATCACCATTCACATTTATTTTTTTTTGTGTTTTTTTTTCGGACATTCTCCCCCGATTTTTCCTTATTTTCTAATTTAAAAGTTCATAATATTTTACCCTATTTATTGACTATCATTAATGCTTATTGTAATTAAGGTAATGGAGAATTGAAAAGCCTAATCAATCTTCAGGGTTGAGCTATTACTTTATATTCTTTTTTTCATATTCTTCATCATTTGTTTCATATTCATTTTTGCTTCTTTGATTGGTTCAATATAGATTCCAAGGAGATATAAATATGTCGTGTGATTCTTTTATCGTTTTTCTCTAACTAAAATTCGTTGCGTCTTCCCTTCAATATCCTAGACATGTGAATAGATAGCATTTTTTGATATGCCACGTTTCTTTACAATTTAACTAACATTCTTTGCCAGCCATTATATGCTCCTAACTTGTAAATTGTTGATTTGAAGGTTTTTGAATTGTACAGTATAAATTTACAAAAGTGGAACAAAATGAAACTTTTGTCATGCGTTTCAAATTTTATTGATATCTAAGGGTGAAAGGAGGAGGAGGAAGCGTCTTAGGAGGAGCAAAACACACAGAAACAGAAGAAGCAAGAAGAAGAAGAACAAATTAGAAGAAGAAAAGAAGCAGGTTCCATAACACTTTTGAAGAAGTTTTGGCCTAAATTTATCATTAATTTGTTAGTGTTTATTTTTGTCAAGCATTATAAAAAAATGATCTTGATGGAGGCATATCTATTCTTTAGGAAGATTTTATTGTTAATGATTTTTAGGAGAATGACATAAATTTAGCAATTATATTAGATATGGGTCAATTTGTTGTTGATTTTTAGGAATTAGTTTTATTTGTAATCTTTATTTATTTGAAAAATTTTTTGTCAATAATAGACAAGCAAATTTCTGATATTATTATTTACTAAATTTTAACATAAGTTTAGTTATTTTTTAATTAAGACTCTTGCATGAATGTAATAATTTTTCTTCTTTTCGCCTCTCTAGCTTTTTTCACTAAAATATTAAATTTGTATGAGAAAAAAATAATAATATTTAGAAAAAACTCAATATTAAGAAATTTTACATCAAATTAGAAAAAGACACAATGAAAATTGAAAAGTATATGAAATTCTTTCTCAGAATTGTGATTTTTTCCCCATTGTATGTACTACTCTTCTAAATAAAACTAATATCTCTTTCTTTATTATTATCTTTTATTATATTTCTTGAAGTCTCTCTCCTATTAAATATAATAATTAATATAACATACTATGGTTAACTCTTTCCGAAAGAGTATTGTAACGTCTAATAACGTAATTTATTTCACATCATGATTCGTGATGTAATTAGTGCACACTATAGCAAATGTTAATGAAACGATTGCTCTTTTCTTTTTTTTGTGTCATTTCTTTTTTGAATATCAATTCTCTTCCTCCTCACATTATTGCACATTTTCTTTCTCGTTCTATTTTTCTCAAAATTATTGTTATGCACTTTGTTGATCTGCTTTTTAATACTACAAAGATTTAGAAAATTTTTATGGTTTTACTTTATATTTTTGAATTATCATGATAAAATTCACTAAAAATACACTTATTAGCCTCAAATAATCTGTAAAACAACACTCTTAATCCAATCCAATTAAGGCTGGTGTATATAATTAAATGATATGACATATTTATTGTGGTTAACATAAATACCTAATAGATGTTTTACAATACACAAGTTTTTTTTTTTCAAAAAATGCAACTCTAAAAAATTCATGATTTATATAAGTTTCAAGTCAGTGAGAGGGAGTGCAGAATATATAAGTCTTAGGCTATTAACTATAATTTTTTTTAGAAATCAATTGCACTAAATAAAAAATTATAAACAAAAAGACATAATATATAAACGTATCATATAACTTAGCTCAGCTGACATCTATTCCCTTCGACTTTATGTGTGCATAAATAGATACTTAAACTTATGCAAAGTTGAATAAGTAGAAACATGCATATTATTATCTCATTTTTCAACAATAATTAAAACGTAAGTTCCACTTGCTGCTGTATTTGTTTAGTAATTTACCATTATTCACATTATGAGATATTTCAATGACACTCAAAAAAAAAAATACTAATACATTGCAAATTAACTGTTCAACTTCATTAGATGTATAATAAAAATGCTATGAAATTATTATTAGAAAATATATTTTCTCCTATATAAGAAGTCACGGTGTGGCAGGTGACGCACACACCACACCGTCGACATCCCTACTTACCGTCATTTGACGTGTTTGCTTCGCGAGTTTACTATATCACTCATAATTAATTATTATATGTCATTTACGTATTAAAAATATTAATTATATTAAATAAATAAAATAAAAAAGACATTTCTTACATGTCTGCTTCAGCTATTTCAATGGTAATTTTATTATATCATCCCTAATTAATTATTATACGTCATGTAATTATTATAAAATCAATAATATTTAATATTAAATTAATTTGACGTCTTATATGAAGTCCACTTAATTTTTTTAACAAATATTTTTTTATAGTAATTTTGCTATGTCAGTCATTTAAGACATATCTGTACTATATCATTCCTAGTTAATTATCATGGTCATCTAAGTATTGTGCTACTTAAATTAGAATAGAAAAAAAATATTATAAATCACAATAATTAAAAAAATAAATTATTTTAAAAACATAATTGACTATTAATGCCACAAAAGTTTGGACAAGGAAAGTTACATATATTATTTGAAAATTACATAAAAAGTATTATAAATTCCAATAGTTAATAATTTAAAATATCTAAGAAAAAAATTAATTTGTTATATATTCAAGAAAACTACATAATAAATTACAATTTTTAACAATTTAAAATATCTAAAAAAATAATTAATTTGTTATATATACCAAAAAATACGTAAAAAAAATATTAATCACAATAATTAACAACTTAAAAAATTTAATGGATATAAAATATTTGATTGACTCTCAAACTCATATCAATGACACTTAAATTGAAATAGAAAAAAAGTTATTATAAATCTTAATAATTTAAAACTTAAATTATTTTCAAAATATAATTGACTATTAATGCCACAAAAATTTAGACAAAGAAAGTAACATGTTTTATTTGAAAATTATATAAAAGGTATTCTAAATAACAAGAGTTAAGTAACTTAAAATATTTTATTATATATTTCATAATTACTATGTAAAAAGTAAAAAAAATTGATGTGTCATATTAACAATTTAAAATATTCTTATACATATTTCATTAATCTAAATACAATAGTATATGTCTCACTATGGATTTATCAACCAAACAAATGATAGTTTTAATTAAATGATAGAATTATATATAACGTAAATTTTTCAATGATCAACATTGGGTTGTGCGTAGTACAATCGTAGCCAGCTAGTTTAACTTAAAAGAATATATATACTATCCCTCATTTAATAAGTGTTAAATTTGTTAACATTTATTTTCTTTCATTATTTGAAAACAGTCTTCATAATATAATTAAACAAGTGATCATATTATTAATAAACGATGCGGTAAATATAAAATTAATTAAAGAAAAAATATTTAAATCTTTAACAATCACACGAAGCGTGATAAAATTTTCTAGTGTCAAATAAAATGTATAACTAATACATGTATTATCTATAGATAGTCTCAAACACTCGCATGTGATGGCATTTGTTTAGCCATTTTTTTTTTTTTTAATTTTTTAATCTCTCATCTTTCATCCTCCCTCACTCTCCCCCCTCCCCCCAAAAAAAATAAAAAAAATCTAAAACACAAAAACTCAGATAGTGTAGCGCCAAAAAGAAATGATATCTTTAACTAAATGAGGCTTAAAGGACGGTCGACAGTTGGGGATGTCCTAATGGCAGGGGAGATCAGGAAGGATTGGGTGGATTGTGCTAGCAAAAAAATAAAGAAAATAATTTACTATGGTTAGTTAATTTTTGAATTGATCAATTTTAAAATATAAAATATTTTTTTCTTATTTTTTTACTCAGGGTCTGATACTCGCATTGAATCTTTGACTAATTCGAATCACGCAATGCAGGGAATAGCGCTCCCAACATTTTTTTTTTTCATTTTCAAGGCTCAAATCTAAGTCCTTTGATTAAGGGTCAAACAATCTCAATACTGCACCACTATCCACGTTGATACTCTAAATATATTCTATTATCAATATACATTAATTGGACTCAAAAATAATTTATTCTTTTTATCAATTTTGATCCAAAAACTAAAAATTAAACCAAACTTACATTAATTAAACTATTTAAATTATTGTCTAATGTTTAAAATGAAATAAAATATAGACTTCATTCTCTATTTAGATGAAGATCTACCATTTTTAAATTTAGGGAATACTCTTAGGATCCGTTTGATCATAGTATTTTGGAAATGAATTTTGAAGTTAAAAATATAAAAATTGAAAATAAATTTGAAAAGTTTTAGAAGTTTATGAAAATAAAAAAATTAAGCAAATAAATTAAAAAGTACAAAAAATGAATTCAAAAATAGTGGAACACCTCTTGAGGTGTTTTTCAAAAATCCAAATAGTGAAAAAGTATTTTGAAATATTTATGACTAAACAAATATTTTGAAATAAAGTAAATATGTATTCCGAAATATTGTGAATAATATTTATCGCCAAACGCCTACTTAGTTTGCTTTAAATTTCAAGCACTCCATCTGATTCATTTATTTGTCTTGATATTTTTATGCTCTATTAAATATTAAAATTAATAATTCAATAAATTGTTTTCTATTTATTATTTTTATTTTAATTTAACATATACTATTTGTTTTTATCACACTAATTTCATTCAATTTTTATTACATTGAAGAAAAATAAAATTGGAAATAATTAATTTATTTAATTTCTAAAATAATATATAGTTTATACTCACATTAGTTATGTTATGAGTTAAAGTGAAGCAACTACCAAAAGTAGATTAAATCTCAGATTAATTTAAAAGAAGAAAAAAAAGTACATGGTATTGAATATTACCTTTTGAAAAAAAAACTTCTATGATAAGGGTGATAATTGATGACCCGTTGAAGACACAAATTAAGTTTATATTTTTACACGTGCACGGAATATTTTTTGTTGTTCTAGTGTGTTGTTTCCACGTGTCCATTACAATTTAGTACAACTTGAATGACTTTTCAAAATTTAATATAATTTTTTCTTGTTGTACATCTTCTTGAAGCTGGATTGTGTTAATAATTTGCTGAAATGACATTTTTATCCCTGGTCGTCATTCAACTCATGATTTTTTTTTTAAATTATATAAAAAATCACTACAAGAAAAAGTAAGCATTATTGTTTAGACAAAAAAAAAAAAGAGAAATAGTAACTTAAGTGCATACATTATTGGCGTTTAATAATGAAATGAATGAACAAAATTTAAAATAAATAAATTTATTAATAATAATAAAACTTTAATATCTATTTATACAAATAAAAATAATAGAGAGTGATAGTTTTATAGATATATTTTAATATAAGTAATAAAAATAATTAATAAAAAATAGAGAAATATTTTATAATAAATTCCTAAAAGATCATCCATTTATATTGTCATTAAATTATAATTTAGAAATAAAAATTAATGACAAAACTCGTTTATCTATATACGCAATTAAGAATAAAAGATAGCATTATATTTTGTAATAAGTTCATAAAATTATTCTATTTATAATGTTAATAAACTTAAACAATCTATAAATACCTAGAATAAAAAATAAAAAAAGTTACATATAATATAAAAAGATATTACAAAGATGGAGGATTGAAAATATTAAAGGTAAAATCGACATTGCATAAAATAAAGAGGAATAATATCTATGTCCAAAGTAGGAATTTGTTCAAATAAAAATTTAAGAATATTTATATTCTTGGAATAGTAAGGATCAATATGGGAAAAACTAAAGTCTTGATAAGAAAGTCAACTAACAGAGGAGATCATCTCGAAATTCAAAAATTGACCTAGATCATTTTTTGGAACTTGAAATTTATTTAAAGACAATTTCTGACCAAACAGATACGTGAAGTAGGATTTGAAAATCTGATCCAAAAGCATAATACTAGCTAAATAACATCCACAAATATCACATAAACTAAGTAGAAATACGATACACAAATCTCAAGCAAATCTATATGAATATAACCGAAATGTTAATTTCAAGCAACCGTTTACACACATATATACTATAAATACAAGATTCATCGATTCAAACAATGTAAAACATATGTACTCGAAATACAAAATTCATTGAATCAAATAATGACAACCATATGTACTTGAAACACAAGATTTATCAATTCAGATATCTTCCTATCATTTTTGTTCACTAAACTTAAAACATCTTCCTAAAAGATTCATGAGAAAATACTATAAAGAGAACACTATATGGAAAAGTAAACCGACAATTATGGTGGTGGTTCATGTTAATCCTTGCAACAAATTGAACTACAATGCAAATGTTACTGTTCTCTTCCCTTTTGCTCGAGCATATGTGTAAATAGTATATTCAATCACAACCTGAATGACACGAAAAGTTGTAAGCGTATAAACCTTTGTATCAAATATTTCAATGAAAATAATTCTTGAAAGACTTTCCTAATAATTCATCTTTGTTGGATCCATCTTCCTTTCAGCAAGTTCCTTGCCCTTGGAGGTGGTAATATGGTATTAGGCACGAATAGTTCATAATGAAGTCGATTCATTTCATTTAAATGAAAGGACGTTATATTTTTTCACTTATAATATTATAAATAGAAACATTAAATAAGTCTACACATTATTTGTTAAGGATGTATAGGTTTACGTACGACATAAGTTTACATTCACGAGTGAATATTAAATTTTAACTTCCCTCTTTTTTTCTCTTTATTGGGAGGGGAGCATAAATAGTAATCTTTTTCAAAAATAAATTAAAAAGCTTATAAAAGTTAGAATTATTCAACCTACCAACAAAAAAGAATTATAGGCTCGACTAAAAGATTAGGAAGAAGATCAAGAAAAATAAACAAGAAGCAAAAAGAATAAGAGGATGCTTTTATTTCAATCAATAGTATATGCAAACTGAAATGGTGTGTGCAAAACAATCAAAAAATGTCACGACCCAAAAATGAAGATCATAATGGCACTTGTCGCGGTGCACCTTGACAAGTAAGCCTATCACCCAAACTGATACGAAAAGAGGAAAAGGCAGAAATATCCTAAGACAAGGCTTCTAGAATGAAGATGAACCATATAAGTAATCATAACAATGCGGAAAGAACTTATCCAAAATACCAATCATGTTCAAAACCAGGTGTCAATAGTGTAATAACTACTAATATAATTCAAGAGTCAAATACATCGAAAAAATAACCACAAAGGAATAATATCTATCTCCGGATACTAATAAAGACATAACTACTGGAGAAAGATAGAGGTGAACTTCGGTCACATGAATGTCCAACCGTTACCTTGGAAGCTCCAACAATCACCTGAGTCAATCAATATGAGGCGCACTAGAGCTAGGACCTGCATCGAAAGGACGCAGTAGGCATGAGTACGGTTCACTTGTACTCAGTAGGTATCATAGGCCGACCAAGTAAAGTAGTAAATAAATAATACAAAATGTATGCTAAGGGTACATCACCTGCAATCAGAAAATCCCACAACGGTAGCCCACACCGATTGCACTAACAGTTCTAATATATCACATATATTACAACATCACAACCAGATAGAACACAAGTAAGCATTATATCACATATAAGTAGAACAAGGGGAAACATGCATCTACAAGATCATCAAATACAAGTAAAAGAAGATAAGACAATTACATAAAGGGCAAGTCAATATGACAATACAACACAATATAAATACAATAAAGTAAGTGCAATATTTATGATGATGATGATGCACGAGTTCGTTGCACAACCTCTGGGATCGTCGCACCATCCCCGTATATACCTACGGAGGTAAAACTCCCAACTCAGGACCCATGGGGGATTCGTCATCCCGTATACAATCCACATATCTCATATCTCCTTTCCAGCACATCCCTCAGAAAGGGTTTTATAAGGTGTCATAATATCTCTTCCCCGGCACATTCCTCGAAGAGGATTTTAAAAAGATGTTGCTAGTATTTCTCAGATGTTACCACGGTGGTACCAATGTTTCATGAATGAGTATGATATGAGGATATAATAATCACAACCAATTATAATGAGTATTTTCACAACCAACCACAATGATATATTTCCACAACCATGTGAGCCAATATCCATTCATTATTTCAGTTTCATCTATAAATTTTCACGTCTCATATGCCAAATAAAGTATGAATATTATCACAATACACCAAAGGCACCATATTAAGCATCTTAACAACACAATACAATTATTCACATTTATTCAAGGCTATTAATATCACATAGGACCCCACACGGTCATATATATCACATAATTTCGACAATTACATCACATATAGGCCCCCACACGGGCACAACACATAAATAGCCATTTTTCATGATTATTACCCACCCTTAACATGCGTTTTGTATCATTATTTACTACCCAAACTAGTCTGAAAGAGTTAAGTCATAACCTACCTCAAAAGCCGAAACTGATCCACTACACTTCGAACCCACGACCTTACTTTTTATGAACAATATCGAACTCCACTAAAAAAATCAAATATGAAATCTACGTGATAAAATAAAACCAACGACACTTACATTGACTACTTTTGATTCGGGGTCAAAACGAACCTCCGAAATAGGTTTCGGAAAAAGAAGGGCAAAATCAAAACTTTACTTCAAAAACATGTTCGACATATTTTTACAGCTGAAAACCCAAGTTAAATCGAGTCAAAATGAGGTTCAAATTGAAGAAAAATTATTTTGAGCTTTACCGAGTAAAATCTTTAAAATCTGGGTTAAAATCAAGAATCGAAGTTGTTTTGAAGGTTAAATTGCTAAAAAACTAGTAATTATAAGATAAAAATATTATTCAAGTAAAAAAAAAAGTGAAATTGGGGTTTTAAAATTAAGTCCTAAGATCTTTGGGGTTTTGAGATATTCATCAAGAAATTACTAAGAAAAGGGTAAATTTTTACCTTAAATTCGTAATAAAACCAAGAAATAGGTGTTAATCTAACTTTCCAAGCTCCCATAAACTTCACTTTTAAGCTCCCACACTATTTTAAGGTTTAACTCTCAAGAGGTAAGATGAAAATGATCAAAATGGGCTAAAAAGAGGTGAAAAGTATTATAAACAGTGCAGTTTTTCTGCACCAGCATTAAGCAAAAAAAGTTATTTTTTTAAAGTCCAATTGGGACTTTAACGCGGTGCTCGAAATTCGTTCGGAGTCCAACATACACAAACGAACTATGCAATCATACTAAATTTGATGTTCTGAACGCGATGGGGATATCAGTTTTTAAAGAAACATCATTTTCACAAAATTGACCCCCAAAACTCGAAATTATAATTTTCCAAATCGAGGTTCGAAATGAGATTTAAAAGCTGTAAAATTATACCAAATATGCTAACACCATAAAATCGATATTTTGGATCTTCTGGCGAAGTCGAATTTTCTATTCGAGGTAGTTTCGATCAAATATGGGTCCCACACTCATATTTTTAATTTTCCAACTTTCCGATCAATAGGTCAAAATGAGTTCGGGTGTATCAGGACCCGAACCAAATATCTACCTAGCCTAAAATCGATATTCCAAAGCTGTTGGTGTAGTTCGTTTGGCCATCTATCGCACGGATCAAAAGATATCCACATAAGTCTAAAATAAGGCTCTCGTGGCCATCAGAAACCACAATATCGCACAAATGATTTCAAAATGCATCGAAAATCATGTCAATAATTTCCACACCCCAGAAATACCACAATACAACTACAAGGAGGGATAAAACAGTCAAATTACACAAAACCACAAATTTCACATATTTCATCAAATTTTTAGATCGTTACAAAAAATGACTTTGTTTTTAACCATTTAGTATCCAAAAGGAAACTGGAAAGAAGAAATAATAAGGTTGGATGATTTTAGAGAAGAAGTGACATGTTGAAAGTAAATGACAATTAAATACAGGGATCAAATTTACCTAGGCTGGTTTCATACTTGAAGTACAGGATTTGGTAGCGTTCCAGCAGAACACTATGATAATGCTCAACTTACACGTCAATTTAAGAGCAAGGCAGTCATTGTCAATATATTTACCCAACTAAGAGTCGGGATCGAATCCACGAGGAATAATGTGAGTGGCGATTGAGCAAATTTGGAATGATAGTTTCTCGCTAAGTTCAAACCTATGGCATAAAATGGTTTAGGGGTTTTCAATGTTTTTGAATGTAAAGACAATTTTTGGGCTTCTAAGGAACTAATTTAAGGTTAAAATTAATTAGAGGGTAATCAATTCGGAACAAATCTCAGGGTTATGCTTTCCTAGGGGCAAATTAGTACGTGCAGATATATGAAAGTAGCATCCAAATTCAAGTTAATGCATGAGCGGGTAGGCTAGGTTGGAGGGTTTCGATGTCAGCTTTTCAATAAAACATAAAAAATGTCACCCATGAATTCTTTCGAATACCTCATGAGTGTTGCCAACAATTTCACCCAAAACCTCAATTTGTGTATCCCTATTTCTAGGATGATACCCAAGGTATAGTCAACTTCAAAATCACCCTTATATCTAAGATAGTGAAAATTAGCAAACTATGCCTATAAATTATCTACTATTTGCCTAGGTTCCCACATCCCTCTTTCAAGGATGAGGTGGGTTTTAAAAGTTCACCCGGACCCCTCTTTCAAGGATGGTTTGAGCTTTCAAGAGCTTGGAATTTTCATCCATCAAATTCATTTGGGTATTTGGAGTTTTCACCCACAAATCCTAACCAATTTAATCAAACAATAGTAGAACCCATCATCATTAACTAAGAATTTAAACTACAATCACAATCCCCACACACTTGCACCCTAATCAAACATAACTCCAAGAGGTAGATCTAGCAAATCATAAAGATAATGAACACAAATATACCAAGATTTCTATCAAAGTTATTCATGAAAAATTAAGAGAATGCAAACCACATTTTAAATTCCAATGAATCCTCAATGGGATTTTCCAAATTCATACTTTGGAGATCCTCTAATTACTTCCTGCCTCAAATTAGTACAAATTTAAGCTCCAAGCTCCAATAACTTACCCAAACCTAAACTAAGCTAAGGAGGAATAGTGTGTAGATAAAAAATTGGTGTGAAAAATGAACTAAAACCCCCTATTTAAGCCCTAATTCCACATTTACCAAATATTACAAAAATGCCCTTCAAACTTTTCCACTCTACCGCAATTGTCATCCCTTGATTATGATCGTGGTATCGCTATCGCGGTAATTATATCGCGATCACCTTTTGGTTGACTTGTTAACTTACCACGATCGCGACCCTCAGTCTGCGGTAACTGAGGGTCGACTCCTGGGCCTGCAATTTCAGTTTTTGTTCTTTTTGCTCATATTTATTCTCTTTCACCTTCTCCTTAGCTCATTTTTATCAAGTTTCCTTGCTCATCTTCTAATTTCAACTTTTACCTACACAAATGAGCATTAAGTAAGAAAGTAACAACAAATAAATGAAACATGATAATTTAGGCTTAAAAAAATGCTAGAAAGTTGTCAAATTGATGACTTATCAACACCCTCAAACTTAACCTATTGCTTGTCCCCAAGCAACTAAGAACAATTCAATAAGATAGGGTATTTAACTCAAATCCACCCAAAAGAAAACTATACTAAAAGAATAAGCTAACAAAGCTCTACAAAGACTTTTCAAATATGTCATGGCAACAAGTAAACCAAAATTTTCTATTAAGCACATATGAAGAAAGGATGCAAGTTTGTATCAAATAAATCTTCCAAATCATCAAAAGCATCTTAAGAGGAAACACAAAATTTTCAAATATTTTCTCAATCTTCACAATGCAATTTACTTCAACCATTTATCCAAACTAAGAGTAAGACTTCACCCTTTACTCCAAAGTATTGATGCCGCTCACAAGCAAGAGTTAACTTCACAAAAGACATTGAAATTTCTAAAGGATCTCAAATAATGAAAGAATTCATACTCACTCTCGCAAAGAAATTCAAGTACAATGAGTAGAACCATAGGCTTACCCTTTTTGTTTATCTCCACTAATATAGACTTACCTAGTTTAGAATCACCAAGGTCTTGCGGGTCAAGATGAAGATTTAAGGTGCGGTAAGGAATATCTATGGATTAAGTGACTAAAATACCTCATTCAATGCAATTTCTCAACCATTTCTACCCCCAAAATTTTCAAATTCTCCACCTTATTCTCCTTTAACTCATTTCCCATATTTCCCTATTTTTTAGCATTTAAAAAACAATTTAAAGCCACCATTTTCTTTCTTCATTTGTTTGGATTCTTCAAGAGACTTTCTAACTTCAAGCCCTTTTTAGCGCTTCATTCATCCAATTTCTCTTCAAGTTCTATGGACTAGGCTATTAACTTTATTATTAAGCACATCTCTTGTCTTTTAAGAACATGAGTTGGCAACCTTACATACACCTTTCTTGGATCATCTTAGAACATCACATTCATCCCCCCAAACTTGGAGTTTTAACCACCCTTACATTATTTTTCCAATTACACAAACCCTCCTTCAAACTTAGGCTTGCGCCTATAATTTATTTCTTGGAATTATGCAGTGCATCAAAGGAGATTAAGTGCCAAAAAAAATATTTTAAAAATGGTTTAAGTATTTTAGCAAGGTTATCATTATACAAAGAAATAAAAATGGGTAAAAAGGCTCGAAGGGGTTATTAGGGGGAAAATGTTAAGGTGGGAATTTGGTTATGTGACGGGTCCAAAATAGCCTCGGGTTATTCTCAAAACTAATCTTGTCTATATTTCGCTTTGAACACACTTGGGGCAAGTTCTAGACTACATATATGTATAAGAATTATTCAAAAATGCTCACTATACATGGCATCGTACTCATAGAGAAAAAAGTTAATCTCCTAACTAATTTGAGCAATTTGAGCTTAATAAGCTACTACGAGTCATGAATCATATTTGTAAAGAGAGATCCAAAATTAAAATTAATGGTCTCACTCAAAAGAAAGCTCAAAAACATCCTTGATCTCTTTTTTTTTTCAAAAAGAAAATTATCACTTCATTTCTTGCCAATGACATTTTGAAAGAATTTTTGAGCCTTTGCCTCTTCCTAAACAATTAAAGAAAAATTTTAGGTGAATGAACTGCAACATTATCATTACACTTCATGGGATTCTTTCAACACAACTTCACATATCGTGCATTTAGTTCATAAAACACTTATTGAATCAATGAAAATACAAACGACCCTTTACCCTTAAGAATAGCGTCACCTAATCTATCATGGGGCAAGGCAAGCATTCATGTCCCTCGGGTTACTTAGACTTCACCCGGAGATGCTATGAGAAGCATACTAATTGATCACACCATGGACACAATATTCATCCATAATTTCAACCAAAAACCAATTGTTATACCACTTTTAAGACCAATTGGACTCAAAGCTATACTTCAAAAATGATCACACAATTCTCAAGAAAGTTTGCCTTAACCTTTACTATCATATAAGACATTTATCTCTTATTGACACTTTAACAAACATGTGGTGTGCATGTAAAGTAAGAGCTTAAATAGGTAAAATAACAACACATGTGAACAAGCCCAATGCACTAATTCATCACCAGACACACCACTTGTAAACATACTAACCCAATTAAATCACCCACCTCTCAATTAAGCAAACAAACCTCAAGTAGGTAGTTCATCAAAGCCATGGTGTGCACTAGTGTATGGAAGCAAGAATTTTGCAATTTAGTATCTGAGACAAGGCACATATTCAAAAATTTTTATCCCAACAACCACACTCTACCAAATTAAGCTCAAATGAATTAAATTCAAATAAAAAAACTATGGAATGTGGTCATCATTCGTATTTTAAAGATCATACCTTGTATGCTTACTAAAGAGAGGAAAGTGATGAAAAGAAAGTCCAATATATTTATCTGGGGCTTTTCATTCTTGAGGTACCCATTTCAACTTGTGCTATCACCTACAAACACCCAAAATCAAGCTAAAATGAATTAAAAAAGTTAGAAAACATAAAGAAAAATTCCTTGGGTTGCCCCCAAGAAGTGCCTTAGTTAAAGTCGTGGCACGACATCTTTTGCCTATCAAATTTATGTCTCCATTTGGAAGACTTGAAATGGCGGTCCAACTTTAGATCAATACATCTTTGAGGCATTTTGGACAAAGGTGAGGACACAATGAAATATTTTTTATCTCGCCACTTTGAAGATTTAAACCTTTTACCCAACTTCACATCAAACTTTCTAATGGGCTCGTTGAGTATTGGTGAGAGCATAAAGAATTCACTTGCTACACACTGAATTTTACATTTATTGGCCTTCAAGTGAGGGGCTTCATTTTTCCCTTTTGGAATGACAAACTCCAAAATATAGGAATTTTTCTCCTCATTTCCAAAATTCATCATTTGCTTGGGTGGTTCAACTTTCATCACATACACCAAGCATAATGTTAAAAAGTAGTTCGAGTGAGGTGTTTTCCCTAATTTCGAAGTTGCATCCGTTTTGACATTCTCACCCTAAAATGGACTAGAGCCTTCACAAAAGAGTTGCTTGTCTTTTTCTTTTGACTCTAGTACCATTTCCTCAATCTTGGAATCATCTCTCATGGTTGATTCGATTGGTTGGGAAATCATCAAGGATTCATCAACATTGAGCCCATTTGGAAGAGGGGGCATACCCATGGTATTAGAAAAATTAACCTTCATACCTACTTCCTTTATCATTTTGATTTCCTTTTTACATGCTCCCACGGCTTGATGTATGAGATGTATCCTATTACCCGTTGATTCCACTCGATCCAATATAAGTTGAAGCATTACTTCAATACCATTATTTCTGATGCTTTATTCTTTCTTTTCTTCATTATAAGACCTATCAAAATCATAAGAATAACTAGCAATCGAGTTAGCATAACAGGGTAAGGGGCATTTGGCCAATCACTCCAATATCCATCTTCACCATCACATAAAGAACAATTATACTCCCGGTAGGATTGAGCTGGTACATACATGTAACGCTCCAAGTCTGCACCCCGGACGTCACACGATGCTCATAATCCCAAAGGACCACAAGCTAACCCATGATCGGTACCTGCTGTAATCACTAAATAATAATAACTCTATAATAATGCAAAAATTAAGCTGAATCTGCCATAAGGTTCATAACTAAAATCAAATACTAAATACTGATAAATAAATACTAATAACTGAACAACTGTCTGAAATAATCTAGTCTAAAGAGCCTCTAACTGAATTGTCTGAATATGGAGTTGATGGTACAAGCCCCCAACTAACTCTGACTATTGAAGTACTAATAACTAAAATAATACTCTGTCCTCAAACTATGAGGACTCACCACTAAATCTGCTGCTGATAATCTGCGCTGCTAGGTACGGTCAGGAGCCCCTACGTCTGAACCTATGATATAAGACATCATAGCGCAAAAGAAAGGTATACGACAATACTTTGAATGTACTGGTATGCTAGGTGAGATAAGGATGAATGCAGGGGTTCATATGTATGAATAGTAACTAG
>NC_061117.1:126221787-126229399 GCF_002878395.1 Capsicum annuum
TGTAAAATAAGATCGCAAAGTTATGAAGGCTAAAATAATTCTAGGTGTAAACACTTAGCTGAAATTTCTAAGTCTGAAACTTCTTTTCAAGCTTTAACGGACCGAGTTAACCTTAGGATTTTGCGGGGTCTTATAGCACATCTCTCTCTGGAGAGCATATCTACAATCTCTCCAAAAGTGAGGTCCACCATAATATGGATATGGATCGTCAAGATAAGATTTCCAACCACCAAACTCACATTTATTCCACGATGCCATAGTAAGAAATAAACAAAAACAAAAATTTACTTTACACAAGAATCAAAAGAAAATCATAAACAAATATTTACAAGTTTGAATGCAAGCAAGCAAGCTAGAATTTCAAACTAAATTAATATGCTAAATTTCTCCCCGACAATGACGCGATTTTTGATAATGCTCAACTTACACGTCAATTTAAGTGCAAGGCGGTCGTTGTCAATATATTTAACCAACTAAGAGTCGGGGTCGAATCCATGAGGAATAATGTGAGTGGAGATTGAGCAAATTTGGAATGATAGTTGTTCGCTAAGTTCAAACAATGACACAAAATAGTTTGGGGGTTTTCAACGTTTTTTTGAATATAAAGGAAATTTTTGGACTTCTAAGGGACTAATTTAAGGCTAAAATTAATTAGAGGATAATCAATTAGGAATGGATATTGGGGTTATGCTTTCCTAGGCGCAAATTAGTATGTGCGACTATATGAAAGTAGCATCCAAATTCAAGTTAATGCATGAGCGGGTAGGCTAGGTTAGAGTGTTCAATGTTAGATTTTCAACAAAACATCAAAAATGTCACCCATGAATTCTTTCGAATACCTCATGGGTGTTGCCAAAAATTTCACCCAAAACCTCAATTTAGGCATCTCTATTTCTAGGATGATACCCAAGGTATAGTCAACTTCAAAATCACCCTTATGTCTAAGATAGTGAAAATTAGCAAATATGCCTATAAATTGTCTACTATTTACCTAGGTTCCCACATCCTTCTTTCAAGGATGAGGTGGGTTCCAAAAGTTCTCCCCAACCCCTCTGTCAAAAGCTTGGAATTTTCATCCATCAAACCCATTTGGGTATTTGGAGCTTTCACCCATAAATCCCAACCAATTTAATCAAATAGTAGTAGAACCCATCATCATTAACTAAGAATTTAAACTACAATCACAACCCACACGCACTTGCACCCTAATCAAACATAACCCCCAAGAGGTAGATCTAGCTAATCATAAAGATAATGAACACAAATATACCAAGATTTCAATTAAAGTTATTCATGAAAAATAAAGAGAATGCAAACCACACTTTAATTCCAGTGAATCCTCAATGTGATTTTCCAAATTGACACTTTGGTGATCCTCTAATTACTTTTTGCCTCAAATTAGTACAAAATTAAGCTCCAACCTCCAAGCTCCAAGAAATTACCCAACCCTAAACTAATCTAAGGATGGATAGTTTGTAGATAAAAGATGGTGTGAAAAATAAACTGAAACCCCGATTTAAGCCCCAATTCCACATTTGCCAAATATTACAAAAATGCTCTTCAAAATTTTTCACTTTACCGCGATCGTCATCAATTGATTGCGATCGCGGTACCGCTATTGTGGTAGTCATATCGCGATCACCCTTTGGTTGACTTGTTGACTCACTGTGATCGCGACCCTCAGTTCGCGATCACGGTAATTGAGGGTCGACTCCTGGGCCTATAATTTCAGCTTTTGTTCTTTTTATCTCATATTTCTTCTATTTCACCTTCTCCTTAGCTCCATTTTATCAAGTTTCCTTGCTCATCTTCTCATTTAAATTTTTACCTACACAAATGAGCATTAAGTAAGAAAGTAACAACAAATCAATGAAAAAGCATGATAATTTAGGCTTAAAAATGCTAGTAAATTGTCAAATTGATGACTTATCACACTACAAAGAGCAAATAGGTTTAGATCACACTTATTATCTTAAAAAAGAGAATGATAACAAAGTCTCGGCTTTCTCTTTGATATTTGCTTATCTTTTAGTGACATAAATTGAAATAATGGATAATGAAGGAGAAAAAGATAAGTAATAAGATCATGGATGTAAAGGATGAATTTTCTTTTTATGCATCTCTTAAGGGTGAATATCCTAAATTATTTCAGTTAGCAAGAAAACCATAACATGCATCAATTAAGCAATACGAAGAAAAGTATACATGAAGAGTAGATAGCTAATTAACTTTTCTAGCAATGCTAGAACATAATGGTAGAACCAGACACAAAAAAATTATTTATTCTGAACATCTGGTGGATTCAACATGGGACAACACTCTGTTAAAGATGATTATATCAATGCCTACAAATAAGACAACATATGTTTAGCCATGAAAAATTGATATGAAAAATCAAAATAGTATTCGTAGTTGCTTGCTTTAATTGGCAGCCATCTAGGAAGATATTTGACACGTGAAGACTTAAATAAATAAGAATTTTTCATACCATAATGCTATATATCAGCAAGATGCAGAAGATATCTAACACCTTTTACTCCAATGAGAGGTATACATATGCTTTGATGAAGTTCTAACTCCTAATCATTCATTGAAAGCTAGATGTTTCAATAACAATTTGGTTAGGTGGAATTGACATGATGTAAATCGAAGTTACTCAGACTCTTCACTTTCGATGTCATATCCGTATTGACACACATAGGTGTGGGTGTGGGTATGAAGTTCGTAGCCGAATCCCAACGTCCATCCATACCTGTATTCATATATTTGAATCTTAAAATTGAGATCATGAAGGATTCAACCTTTAGATCCGCACCTTATCACGCACCCTTATCAGACATCCACACCCGAATTCGAGTAACTTAGATGTAAATAACCTTTTTTTTTGTTCAATCCAACAATCAAGACTCTCACTTCCCATGCTCATGGGACATTTGACACAGTTCTCATCTTTTTTATTTATTAGTGAAAACATTACAGGGAGAGGACAAGAGAAAAAAAACTGCCGAGTAAACAACTAAAAAAAACATACTCTTATATTGACGACACACATTATGCAAAACTCAGATAAAACTTGCTCCACAAATCTACAAAATGTGCTAAGCAGCCCAAAGCAGAGTACTCACTATAAAAAATTTAAACCGGTTAAAAGATTTATAAGGTAGTAGAAAATGAACCAACAACCTTGGCAAAAACAGTCAGCAACCATACCAATAGACCACCTAATTTAAAAGTAATATTTGATGGTTTTACGTCCTAAATTAGGAATTTGAATTATGAATTATGTCAAGAGAACATAAATCAAAGCCTGCTTAGGTAGATTAATAGCATCAAAACATAGTATCTTGTACCTCATGGCTTCATTTGACAAGAATATTCGCAACACTATTAACTTACCCATGTTGAAGAATGAGTTGTTTAGTCTCTTTAGTAGCAATATTAATAACTTAGAACAACTTATTGATTTTATTATACTCATAACCTTATTTAAGAACTCAATGAATATGTATATGAGCCAATCATCTATTTTGCTCCTATTCTTATGCATGCTTATAAATGAAATGCTTATTTCATAAAAGAAGGACAATGTATGCAAAGTAATAGGATCTTAAAAAAACGTGTAACACATATTTTCTAACATTGATTTTTATTATTAGAGAAATAAATCTTAAAAATAGATTAGAAATTTTCAATATACAGAACCATTTATTTATAAAGGATACGTAAAATATTTAAATATCCTATAGAAAAAAAGTAATCAATGAGAAAAGCATTGCATCAGATCAACCTACGAGCTTTAGGCAAAATATTTTTGAAGCAATGCCGGATATTCATTAGCAGAAAATCCAAAAAAATGATGGACAATGATTAATTTCTCTTAAATATCATAGCTTTTGCGTAACTTATTTTGTTTTAGTTCTAATATACGAAAATTCGGATATATTTTTTGAATCTTTCAATCCTTTAGCTAACGATCCCAATATCTTTATAACTTCTTCAATAATATCACAGTAATTTGTAAATAAATATAAAAAAAATTGAGTATTGACAACTTAATCAATAATGAAAAAATTGTTAGTTTGATAGAACATACCGTTCATCGACAAAAAGACACATTCCTTTGCATGCTAGGATTTTTTTTCCTAAATCCTCGACTTGATTCTCTCAATATTTTGAGGAATGAGAGAAAAATAGGAGAGTAAAGGCCCAAAATCATATATTATCTTTGCCTTAGACATAAAATAATACCTATTCTTTCAACTAGAGCACTAATACTCCTTTTTATTTAGTTAAGTGGTGCATTTTTAGTTATAACCCTAACACCGTTAATTTTTTTAATAGTAGTCAATCTCCTTTCTATCACACTAGTTTTTCCCTCCAAAAAAACCTTACCTGCAAAATGTTGCTGACAAGGGCTTGAATTAGTTTGATTCTTGAGATTTTCTGTTTCACTAGTCACTATGATTTAGTCATAAGGGCATAAGTTCTTGGGGATCTCTTGTGTTCATAGACTTAATGCACAACCAATGAGGGAGGAAAAAATATATTCTAATAAACACAAGAACTCCGAGATTAGCCTCTTCACCAACAGCTGGCCGACGAGGATGAACCAAGTATATTTGAGGTGCACACCATAAGCAGTATAAGGAAGCAATTACTAATATTAGCTTGACAGAGTTGATAACTCATAACTTGAGTAGTTTCAGTGGCTTCACTCCGCAAGATAGTTGCGACCCAAAAAATGATATGTTAACGACAGAGCAAGCAACTGAAAGGAAAGTAAAATATCATTGACTATTCCATCAGTAAACACCTATTTATGTAAATAAAGTCAGCTATCAAGCAACAACATAAAATGCAAACCATAACAACAACATCTGGATTTATTGGTGCGCGACCTTCCCACCAACCTGTGCTCAATATCCAAGTGTATTAAGGGAACATCTTTTGATTTATACACGTCCTGACTTCTTTTATTCTCTATTCCTAGTCCTTTTACTCTTCATTCTGTCAAACATCCTTATCTTTAGAAATGAATTCTTTTGCTCTTCATTCTGTCAAACTTTTTTGCATATCTGGTATGTATTTTGATCCATTTGAGTTGATTCCATCTGCTCTTTTCTTGATAAGAATCTCTCTAAATTGATCCATTCGAGTTGATTCCATCTTCTCAGACTAAATTACAACTTTTTTTTTAGTATAATGCTTATTATTTAGGGTAGGAGGTCATCACTATTTTCTTGTTAGACAAAACATTTTGTGAAGTTAATTAGTGGACTTTGTATGTCTTACTCATTTTTATACTTAATAAAGTCGAAAAGTTGTTCAATTTAATGTTTTAGGTGGAAACCTTTTACGATTATGTTCCTATCCCAAAATCTCTTCAAGTGGAACGTTTCACAAATATGATATTTAATCACCTTAAAGAATTTAACTCGAAAGGTTTTGTAGTCTAAGAGCCTGAGTTGCAGCGTATAAAGCTTCTTTTAGCCAAAATCTTCGATGCTAATAAAAATTCTAACCAACCTCTACTGACTTGCTGAAGATTTTAAAATCACCTAACATAAAAGATGATGTCATCTTTGATCTTCATGAGTCTTATCAGACCATGAAATTAATAGATTGAAATAATTATTGATGGGGTGATACAGAGAAGTCTGAATTATTGATGTAGCATTGATGCATCAAGACTTATTTGATGTGTTTTTGCATTGATTCCCTTTGTTTAATGGTGCTCATATTTACCTGATATAAAGGTGAGGAGGCTTTTGTTAAAAAAAAATTAATAGTGTTAGACTGTGTCTAAAAATGCACCACTTTTTAAACAAAAAGGACTATTAGTGCACCAGTTGAAAGAATGTGTATTATTTTGTGTCTAAAGCAAAAGATAATTTATGATTTTGGGCCTTTACTCAAAATAGGAGCGAAGAAATACTAAGGGACAGAGGAAGAAAAGCCAAGAATGATCGAGAAGCTAAAAGAACAAATTTAAAAGACAAAACTACCCTTACTTCTTATTTAAATTACAGAGAGTTGAAATATGTCTTACTTTTGCTGTGAAATGTACAACAAATTAGTTGTGGTCGTCCACCAACTCCTTTTTCTATTTTCTACTACTAGAGGAGCATGGCCCGTGTCAGCACAGGCCCAATGTTAAGATATTTTTACTATGTATAGTAAGTTAAATTGATATTAATTCGAATTATGAATTATAAAACATGAATACACAAAACATATTAACAACTTGGTAGTATTTTTCACGGAGTCAAGGGATCGACTTTTAGTCCATTTTTATTTGGCTTAGTAATAGATGTGTTGACGCGGAATATACAAGGGGAGGTACCTTGGTGTATGCTTTTTGTGGATGATGTAGTTTTGATTGATGAGTCGAGCTGAGGTGTCAATGATAAGTTGGAGGTTTGGAGACAAACCCTTGAATCTAAAGGATTCAGGTTGAGTAGGACCAAGACAGAGTACTTGGAGTGAAAGTTTAGTGACTCGAGACAAGAGGACGATGTGGTAGTGGAGTTGGAGTCATAGACGATTTGTAAGAGGGATAGTTTTAAGTATCTGGGGTCTATGATCCAGGGGAATAGAAAGATTGATGAGAATGTCTCTCACCGTATTGGGACAGGTTGGATGAAATGGAGGCTAGCCTCGGGAATTTTATGTGATAAGAAGATACTTCTCAAGCTTAAGGGTAAATTCTATGGAGCTGTGGTTTGGCCAACTATGTCATATGGGATGGAGTGTTGGCCTGTTAAGAATTCTCACGTCCAAAAGTTGAAGGTGAAAGAAATGAGAATGTTGTATTGGATGTGAGGATTTATGAGGGCTGACAGGGTCAGAACTGAGATTATTTGGGAAAAGGTGGGAGTAGATTCGGTGGAGAATAAATTATGGGATGTGAGGTTGAGATGGTTTGGACACGTGATGAGAAGGGGCACGGATGCCTCAGTTCGTAGGTGTGAGAGGTTGGCCTTGGAGGGTTTTAAGTATGGTAGGGGTAGACTGAAGATGTACTAGAGAGAAGTGATTAGACGTGACATGGAGCAGTTACAGCTTACTAAGGACATGACCCTCGATAGAAAGGTTTGGAGGAAGAGTACTAAGTTAAAAGGCTAATATGTATGGTCGAGTCATAGTCTGTAAGTAGGAGGGTTAGGAGTATCTTGGTTGGTAGTTCTAGATTTGGGGGAGGGGATTCTTTGGTTGGGTAACTGCATTTTTTTTTGTGGATGATGCTTCTCTGTTATTTTATCATTTTGCTCGCCTTTTGGTCTATGATCCTTCGTCTTAAGTCGGGGGTCTATCGGAATAGCCTCTCTACTCCCTCGGGGGTAGTGGTATGGACTGCGTATATTTTACCCTCTTCAGACCCCACTATGTGGGAATATACTAGGTTTGTTGTTGTTGTTGTTGTTGTCTCAATTTCTATGACACAAATTGAATTTAAATAATCAATCATACTTTTAATATGTTTTTAAATATTTTAAGTTGTTAATATTGTAATCTATAATATTTTTTTATATAATTTTTAAATAACATATTGTCACGCCTCAAATCCAATTGGGGCGGACTGGCACCCGTAACCGAGGAGGTCCGGGAGAAC
>NC_061117.1:126232399-126284402 GCF_002878395.1 Capsicum annuum
TTTTTTAAAAAATAATCATTAATATTTTTGAATAAATATAATAAAATATCTAGTGCTTATTTTAATATCAAATCAAACACATTCTCTTACATTAAACAACTAATTTTAATGTTTTACTTTATTTAAAAACTATACAGGAGAATAAATTAAAACTGTAAATATCTATTTATTAACACTTTTGTATAGAATCATACGAAACAATAAAGAATACTAATCCATACATAAATTAATTTTAAATACATTTAAATTCATTTCATGTGTGTTTAACAAATGAAGATAAGGACATGGATGAAAGTTTTAATGAATCATAATGTTAAAAAGATTGCTTTAATGTCTTGTCTTATATACGTCAAAAATAGGAGATTAATTTAATATAGTAAGCAAGAAATTTCTTTTAAAATGGTTTGTCTATCTAAATTTACTACCTCAAATAAGAAGAATCTAAAGAATTAAAAACAAGTTAACATGGTATATATTGTAGTAATTTAACAAGATGTAATTAATATTACATTTTAAATAAGTTGTTTAAAATAATTTTAACAGATGATTTGTTAGTAATTATGTTTTCATAATTTATATGCATTGTAAATCTTTGTAATGATATATATCAAGTGAAGTTTTGAAATTCTGGAGCGATTCACTTATTGTGTATGATAGATACACGCCTATTCAATAATTATGAGTTTTTTTTTAACTATAATATGGTAATAACTACTTTATGTGATTAAATGTGTGGCCAAATTTAATTTTACTTTTTTATCGTTTGTGGAACATATGTGAGTATTTGCACATCAACTTATAAACTATGTCTTCCAATATTTCAATTTTTATAACTTTGATTAGAGGTCGAATTCAAGATAAATGAAAAAACTTCACAATGTTTATGCCGTGGTTTTGGATAAGAGGAGAGAAAATTTATTTGAATATTAAAATTTAAAAAATATTTAAATGAAACAAACTTCAAATATAATTTCTCTTTAAATTTAAAATTATTCTTTTCATTTGATTTAAGTATATTATTTAAATAAATGAGAAAGAAAGAAAGAAAGTGTATGATCATGAATTCTAAGCTATTAAATAAAGAAATTTTAAGAAAAGAACTCCTCCGTAATCTTTCAAAGAAAAATAATGGGCTCCACTTCTTTAAGATGTCACTTGAGTTTTTAAAATTTTTCAAAGCATAGTCGTCAAAATTTTTTGGAACATGAATTTTTTTTGTTTTTGAAATTCCCCACTCTTTGCATGATGTACAATAAGTTTAAGTTAGACTTTTTGTTGATTAACAAATTTGCCCTTGGTCGTCCTAGTTATGGCTCTTCTATATAATAAAAAATAATAAAAACATTATGTAATATAATAAATTTACTAAAATTCACATAAATATACAAGTTATACTAAAATTTACATAAATATACAAGTTAACTTTTTGTTATTACATAATATCCCATTTTTCAAAAGTAATTACAAATATCCCAAATTAAATACACAGTACCCATCCTTTTATAGTTTCTATCTCTTGAGTTCTCATACATACAAGACACACGGTTTTCCTTCTACTAGTGCTCCTTATTCTTTGCCTAAAATCAAGCTAATGTGATATATGGGTTTCAAAATTTTCAAATTTCAAGCATTAACTGAACAAAATGATTAACTTCATCATCTTCTTTAATTTATTTTGAGGTTTGTTTATTTTTTCTTTCAACTTTACCAAATTAATTTTTTTTTGAGTTTTTCATTGTTGCATGTGTGTAGTTCTCAAATTCTTAGGTTTGTAATGTCATACCAGTGTGAGAGTTGCTTTGTTTAATTTTTCATCTATTCCAAATTGAATCTTCAAAATTTTTCTCTATATTGCAAGTTCTTAATCCGTAAAATTTAAGCATTGTAATGGAGTTTGGTCCGAGCTTTAGTTTAGGACTTAGTCAGTTAGATGGTAAAAAATAAATAATTTTCGGTGTTGGTTTTGTTCCTGGAACGTTTGATTATTAGGATCCCAATTTCGCAGAGAACAGACCGAATTATCGAAGCGACCTAGTCAAAATGAAGAAATTGAGGGGAGTTGCCCGTACAAGTTCAAAGAAAGCAGTTACAAAATCGCCAAGTAGTCTTCCAAAGGTATAGTGATTTGAATTTTTTTATTTCATTCACTTAATGGTTTCTCATATGTTGGTATACATAGTGTTACCTTATACATTATAATGGTAATATTATATAGTATAATGGTAATATAACTTACCTTAATGGTGTAAAACTATACATTAAATTGGTTACATTATACATTAGATTTGTTACATTATACTTTAGAATTGTAACCTCATAAAAAAGAATGGTAAAACCACGTATCTTGACTGTGCTAGCTTCAAACATTAGTGGTAACATTCTATATTAAAAATAGATGCATAACTTACCTTTACTGTGTTATCTTCATACATTTTCTAGATAACATTATACATAGGCATATAGTCATATATTAGAATGATAACATTATGCATTTAGATAGTTTACAATATACATTAGAATGACAATATCACTTAACTTTGACATTGTTATCATCATACATTATAATTAAAAATGACTTAAGTTGACTGTCTTAACCCCATACATTAGAACGGTAACATTATATATTAACACCTGTTAGCATAACTTATCTTGACTGGATAACATTATATATCCTGTTAACCTCATACATTTTCTGGATAACATTATACATAAGTTAACATCAACCTGATAACATTATATATAGGTATATTATGTATAAGATTGTACAAAAACATATGTACCTGATGTAGTAGGTTTTTTTCTTATTTGGCAGTCTGAAGGTATGTTCTTCCAGTTTTATACATTGTTGGATATGTATGTTACTGTCAAATTTCTCTTTGTGTTTGTATTTTATCTTTTTCATCTTAACCTGATTTTTTTGTGATAGTTGTGATAACTTTACAAATATATATTAATGTCTCAGGGGATGAAATATCGTATCGATAAAGTTCCATCTCACGTATTGCATATTGGTAGTTCTTGTAATCTGGGAGAAGATATAAAGAACTATTTTGGAGAAGAAATTTTTGGGTTATTTAGAAATACAATCTTTGGTGTATTCTCGACATGCCTCAGTGCAATTGGATAGGCCAAATATCCAAAGCCAAGTTATTTTAGAGCTGTGGTGTTTTATAGCTGGATATGCAGAGATCTTAAGTGAAGGGTTGACAGTACCTTCAAGTGGGTTCGACGCACAACGATTACGTTATGCAACATTACTTTGGAATTACAAAGTCATCAAGGCATCGAAAGGATACACAAGCAACAATAATGATCCTCTGCAACCAAGGTCAAGTCATGTTCAATCAGTTGACGAAACAGTAATAGTTAGTTTAAAATAGCACAAAATTTTAATCTTCTACATGAACACAACTACTAACTTGTTTTTGTAATGAATGTTAAAGACTTGTAGCACTTGTTACATTTCTAATGTTCGTTTGAATTTGATTTTTTTTTTTGTTTTTGGGATATCTTAAAGATGCTTAACTATCTTCTTCTTGAATCTATTGATAATTATTTTTGTTATTATTCTTGGTTTGTAAGACTATTTTGACCTTATACATTAGCATGGTCACATATACAAATGAATGTATATATAATTTACAATTAATATATATGTACTGAAGTTATTTTAACAATGTCCCTAACATTTGTAACCTTATACATAAAACTGTTTTGAATTAAGTAAGTTTAACTTTGAAACGTTCATTTCATACATACATTTCACTACATGTGCATTTCAGTAGCATAACTAAAAAATCACTAGTAATAGCATAACCTTATATATGCTACCTTCTACAATCATTTACTATCTCTTTATACTGCTATAGTAAAATCACATACTTTTATTCAATTGTTAAATTATACCTTATACATGAATTTGTTACGTACTAACATTATTTAAAGATAATGCCCTATACAAACATTTTTATCCATCTTTACAATAATAGAGAAAGAAGTCCATAATTTTGTCTAATATATAATGAACCCTTACATATTAGATTGTAAGATTAATAAAACTTTCTACATAAATATTATACAATGATATTTGATACTTTTGCCAAATTTAGCATTTAATATGATAACATTATATAGTTTCTTTTTCAATCTTTACAGTGATAGAGTAAAGGCCCATAATTTAGTATAATGTATAATGAACCCTTATATATTAGAGTGTAACATTAATGAACTTTTTACAAAAATATTATAGTATCTGATCCCATACTTTAGCCAAATTTAATATTTGTTTAGCATTAAATATGATAACCTTATACATTAACTGGATAATTATACATTGTCATAATAAAGATCTAATACGTTACTTGCCATAATGATAACCTTGTACATAAGCTGGATAACTATACATTATCATAATAACAACCTTATACATTACTTTCCAACATCCTGTTATCAATCAAAATATACATATAATCTGTAATATAAAAAATAAATACGCACCTCTAAATACATGTACCATAACATGCATATCTGCAACAATACAAACATCTAAAAAAACTCAAATTCAACTACTGTTAACGCAAGAGCACCAGATTCACTTCCTTCAACACAAAGAATAGTTTCAATTTTACGATCAAACTCTAACTCTTCATTTGACTTATCAGAAATCGAAATGCACAGAGGATAATTGATAAATTCTGAAAAACTTTTCTTCAACTCAACATACACCCTCACTCCATTATCATTTCTTATAATAATTGGTGAAGAATTATCTTCCTTGTATACTTTTACTTCTATTTTTTTTTACTTTCATCAATTTCTAGTTTTGAAGCAATCGTCGAGATCAACCTAAAAATGTTATACTTTTCACAACAATATCATCACTTTTGTATTGTTCATATACAATTTCAGACTGCTAAAAATTGAAATGCCTCAACAAAATAGAATTTAAACTCTATGGATTCAATCTCTATGGTTTCTTACCAAAAACATTCTTCTTTCCATTCAATCATTGTGTTTTAAAATTATAGGTTCACACTTATTTGATAAATTTTTACACATAAATTTATGTTTCACGTTGAAAGTATTAAATTCAGATGAACCCAGTATGACAACTCTGCATCCACTCTGCTTAAGAGAATAATGAAGGAAGTTTTTTGTGGTGTTAACAGTATGACTCCAAAAGAAAAATAGGTGATACCCGAAGAATAAGAGATTACAAAAAAAAATTGATTGTGATTTGATGTACGTTTTTTTCACAATTTTATTCTAATGTCAATTACCATTTTCTAATAATGTTACTTTTTCATATATAGTTTTATTGGTTGGCAAGAGAATGTAATACCCGTATTTTCCTGGCATAATTTAAACCTTAGTACATGAGTATTCATACTTTAAATATTCTAAATACTCATTATTTCTCAGTTTAGAGCCCACCAAGTTGTGGGAAATTGTACTAGCTTTCCAACGATATAAGATTCGCCTTAATTCGATAAACGAGTAAGAAGTTATGACTATTTTAAGTTTCAGTTGTAAAGCATCATGATTTGCGCTCGTAGCGCATCGTGGAGAAGTGTAAAATCACAATTGTCACTTTCTAGGTAAGCTCTGCAATTACGGTGCATCGCAGAGGAGTCCCATTTCACATTTGGCAATTTCCAATGAGCCTCCGCGATAATGGCGCGTCGCAGAGGTGGCCAAAATGGCATTCCAAGGCTTACTGCGATAGGCTCGCATCGCGCCAAGCTTCCAGGTCCCAATCGTCAATTTCCAGTGAGGCTCCATGACCCTGCCGCATCGTGCCAGGCCTCAAATTGGGATTTTCATTTCTCCAGTTTCGCATTTTTAATTTCTAAGGGGCTATTTGGTCATTTTCCTAAGACTTAAACTCGTCCTAAATACAAAATTAAAGCCTAATAGGGCATTATATGCCCATTATTCTTAAATTACTCAAAAGGGGATCCATTCTCTTTAAGAACACAAAAACCCTAGCTCTCTAATTCAAGGCCAAATCTCAAGAACTCACCATCAATTCTCTCAAATTCATTAACCCAGGTATGTTAAATTTTCATCCATGGATTCCTTTCATCCATGGAGCCCAAGTATCCGATTTAAATTGCAAAGTATTAATCTTTCCAAGTTTTTTGATTTTAAATTATGATTTCACCCATGAATGTCCATGAACTATGATTTTACACCATGTATAGATGAAATTATTATCGTTATTCAATTCTCCACGTTTTAATGTTATCATTCATTGAATTAAATCACGATTTAGTGCTATTCATGTTGAATTCGTTCTATTACTACAAGTACCGTAACATTCCCAAGATTTGATTAAACTATGAACTACAAGTGTTTGATAAAATGCCTACAAGAATCAAAATTTGATAAAGGCTTGCATGTTATGTCTTCTAAGCTTAAGTATCATATTACTATTACTATTTTGAGTCCTGGGGGTATTGAATACCCGAAAACCATAGTTGTTTACTTAGTCTTGTCTCAGTACCTTCAGAATAACTTTAGAATACATTATGAGCATTATTAGATCAGTCAATTAAACTCAGAAATAGTCAGTAACTCAGTGTCATTCAGCTGGTAGTAGGACATAGCACTGAGCGAGTTTAGGGATGGCGGCTTCCCCGTCAGATGGGCAGAGTCGCTAGTAGCAGTCCCTAAACTCCAGAACTATGTAGCCAGCATAGGATATGAGAAGTCACCCATCAATTTAGGCTTAACTATTTCGCTGGGGTCATCCGTCAGTTCAGGCTTAACACCTGTAGTCCTTCGGGACAATACAGTAAACCAGACTAGTTGATTGTAACGCCCCGAGAGTACACCCTGGGCATCACATGATGCATATAGACCCGAGGGACCATAAGCTAACCCATGAGTTGGTACCTACTGTGAGCACTGAATAACATAGCCATAAATGTGGAAGAATAACTGATACACCATAAAGTTTTAATAACTGAAAAAAATACTGAATTATGAATTCGAAGAAATAGCTATCTGAGTTTGAATAAATACTAAAATATGAGATAAACTAAATAAATAACTGACATGTAAACTGAAGTCTGAATACTGAATACTGAATAACTGACTATAGTGTCTGAAAAGCCTCTAAACTAAATAACTGTGAATTGATGGGACAAGACCTAACTAACTCCAATAACTACTAGACTGAAAGCATGAAATAAAATAATCCATCCTTAAAATATAAGGACTCACCACTGCTACTGCTGAGAGTCTGAGAAGTCTAAGTGTGATCCAGGAACTGGGCATCAAAACCTATGATATAATACATCATAGCATAAGAAAAGAGTATGCGATCAGTACTTTGAATGTACTAGTATACTAAATAAGATAGGCTGATATGCATGATTTCATGAACATGAATAATAATTATCTGAATATACATGTAAAACATGGAGTACTGAATAGAATGCATGAAAGTTTGTAAATACTAATGCTACGTGAAATATGTAGATACTGAGGATGGATGACCAAGAATATAACATGAACTAAATAAAATTTGTAAATTGAAATACTGAGATAACTGATATCTGTATGCTTTGGTCAAACAACACTAATACTAAATGTCTGAACTGATTACTGGACTAAGACTGTAACTGAGACTGTGGGAGGTATCTTCTAATTGACATTCCCCAATCTGAACTAACTAGGGTACAACCTGTAACCCCTGTTGAAAGGGTGTTAATATTATGCCACGGGTACTAACACTGGCTGTGTGGATCCACTATACTGATGTACTGTCCCGAAGGACTAAGGGTGTCAAGCCTGAACTGACGGGTGACCCCTGCGAGATAGTCAAGCTTAAACTGATGGGTGACTTCTCATATCCTACGTGGGCTACGTAGATCTGAAGTTTAGGAACTACTACTAGCGACTCTTCCTATCTGACAGGGAAGTCGCCATCCCTACACTCGCTCAGTGCTAAATCCTACTCCTAACTGAAAGACACTGAAATATTTGACTGTTCTGAGTTTAACTGACAGTTCTGATAATGCTCATAATATAATCTGAAGTTATTCTGAAGATACTGAAATGAGATTAAGTAAACATCTATGGTCTTCGGGTATTCAATACCCCCAGGACTTAAAACAATAATAGTAAAACGACACTAAAGCTTGGAGGACATAATATGAAGGCTTTTATTAAATATTCATTCTTGTAAGCATTTTATCAAATACTTGATGTGCATGGTGTACATTAAGCATGAGAATTAGACCAAAACTTATAGTAGAGCACAATTTCAACACCATTATCACAAATCATTAATTAAATCAGTGGACAACAATATTTAAACATATGGAGTGTAGTAATAGATATCAATTTCGCTTAAACATGGTATAGAAAAAGATTCATGGAAATTCATGGTTTAATCATAATTTTAAAATCTAGATAACTTGAAAAAATTATAATTTTACAATTTAAATTGGATACTTGGATTCCATGGGTGGAAGGAACCTATGAATGAACATTTAACATACCTGGGTTTTTGAATTTGAGAGGATTGATGGTGATTTATTGAGATTTGGTCTTGATTTTGAGATTTAGGGTTTCCTGTTCTTGAGAAGTGGATCTTTAATTTGAGAGGAATTGAGTAAATGATGATTATTTAGGTCACTTAGGGGTTAAATCTCGTATTTTAGGTTGATTAGGGCCGTGGAAAAAGACCCAAATACCCCTAAAAGAATTTTAAAACTAGGGCTAGAAACTAAAGATCCCGATTTTTGGCTCCGCCGTGATGCGGTAAAATTGTACCGAGCCACTGGAAATTGACAATCCTCATTTTGTCTGTTTGCGCGACGCGGAGCCATCACCCTAAGCCTTTGGAATGCCATTTCGGCCACCTTCGCGATGCGCCAATATCGCAGTCCCTTACTAAAAATTGACAATTGTCATTTAGACTGTCTCCGGGATGCGCTAGTTACCAAATGACGGTGTTCAACAACTGAAACTTAAAATCGCCATAACTTCTTACTCGATTATCGGATTTGGGTAAATTTTATATCATTGGAAAGCTAATTGAATTTCCTACGCAATGGCAGGCTCTAAACTGAAAAATAATAAGTAGTTTAAAATTTTTATATATGAATACTTATGTATTGGGACTTAAATTATGCTAGGAAAATATGGGGTATTACAATATCTCCTTCTTAGGATCATTCTTCCTTGAATAAGACTGGTTAAGATGAGGAAAATTGGTGAACTGAGCTTACACACTGAACATGCATTTATGATACATGACTGAACTGATTTGTAAATACACGAATGACATGAACATGATGTGCAACTAAAACTGAGCATGATAGAGAGAAATATTAAGAAGATTAGTACCTTAAACGAAATCTGAATTAACAGAGAAAAGATAAGGGTACTTGGTCCACATATCTGCTTCTGCTTCTCAAGTGTCTCCCTCAACGGATTGATTTCGCCAAATAACTTGGACTAGTGGAACTTCTTTGTTCCTTAGTCTACGAAATTGATGATCAAGAATTTCGACTGGAACTTCCTCATAGGAAAGACTATTCTGAACATCTATGTTTTCTAGGGAAACAACTATAATTGGATCACCAATACACTTCTTCAACAATGAGACATGGAATACTGGGTGTACTGAAGCTAGATCTGAAGGCAACTGAAGCTCGGAAGCTACTTTTCCGAAACGACTGAGAATTCTGTAGGGACCTATATATCAAGGATTTAGTTTCCCTTTCTTGTCGTACCTCTTTAGCCCCTTCATGGAAGATATTTTCAAATACACAAAATCACCAACCTCAAACTCGAGATCCTTTCTCCTCACTTATGCATATGATTTTTGTCGGCTCTGGGCCGCTCTAAGCCTTTCTCTGATCAACTGAACGTTCTCTAAGGTATCAAACTCCAAGTCAAGCTCTACTACTGCAACCTCACCCACTTCAAACCAACCAATCAGAGATCTACATCTCCTACCATAGAGAGTTTCAAACGGAGCCATTTGAATACTGGAATGATAACTGTTACTATATGTGAATTCAATCAAAGGCAAGTGGTCATCCCAACTATCTTTAAAATTAACTACGCATGATCTCAACATATTTTCAAGAGTCTGAATGGTCCTTTTTGCTTGACCATCTGTTTGAGGGTGGAAGGCTGTACTGAGGTGGACTTGCGTACCAAGACCCTTTTGGAATGCTTTCCAGAAATGAGAGATAAACTGGGTACCTCTATCTGAGATAATAGATAAGAGAACACCATGCAACCTAACCAACTCTCTGAGATAGAGTTTGGCATAGTCCTTAGCTGAATAAGAGGTATGGCCTGGCAAGAAAAGAGTTGATTTAGTCATCCTGTCAACGATGACCCAAATAGAATCATGCTGATGACGGGTACGGGGCAAACCCATTAAAAAATCCATGTTCACTTCCTCCCACTTCTATGTAGGAGTACTGAAAACCTGCATGGACCCACTAGGCTTCTGGTGCTTAACCTTAACTAACTGACATGTAGAGCTCTTAGCTATAAACTCTGTAATATCTCGCTTTATCCCACTTCACCAATAGATCTCCCATAAATCGTGGTACATCTTATTGTCCCCTGGATAAATAGAGTAACACACACCATGCGCTTCTGCAAGAATTCATTACATCAAGTCGTCTACACCAGGCACACATAGCTGACCCTGGCAACGCAACACACCATCTCCCCCTTAGGAGAAAACCTCTATTTTTTATTCTCTGACTGATTCCTTCAACTAAACTAGACTGGGATCTCTATCCTATTTTTCCTTCATCTCGAAAACTAGAGATGATTTTGAGCTACTCTGCACCCATACATTACTTTCTGCTGAATCGACTAAGCGGACACCTAGTGGGGCAAACTGATGGACTTTCTGAGCTAAGTTCTTCTTACTATCAACATGAGCAGCACTACCCATAGACAATCTACTGAGAGTATAAGTCACTACATTGGCCTTTCCCGAATAATACAAAACACTCATGTCATAATCTTTTAATAACTCTAACCACTTTATCTGACGCAAATTTAAGTCTTTCTGAGAGAACACATACTGCAAGGTTTTGTGATTTGTGAACAGATCAACATGCACCCTATACAAGCAATGCCTCCAAATCTTTAACTCAAATACTACAGCTGCTAGCTCATGATCATGAGTAGGGTAATTCTTCTCACGGGGTTTAAGTTATTTGGAGGCATAGGCTATAACCTAACCTCTCTGCATGAGGACGCAACCCAAACCTACTATGGATGCATCACTGTACACAACAAACCCATCTGAACCATCTAGCTAGGTAAGTACAGGGTCTGAGGTGAGTCTCGTCTTCAACTCCTGAAAACTCTTCTCACAAGAATCTGACCACTGAAACTTAACTTTCTTCTGAGTCAATCTGGACATGGGGGATACAATAGAAGAAAACCCTTCAACAAACCAACGGTAATAGCTAGTTAAACCCAAAAAACTCCTGATATCTGATGGAGAGATAGGTCTAGGCCAGTTTCTCACCGCCTCAATCTTTTAAGGGTAAACTCTAATGCCATCACCAGAAATAATATGGCCAAGGAAAACAACTGATCTTAGCCAGAATTCATACTTACTAAATTTAACAAACAACTGGTGAGCTCTAAGAGTTTGTAATACCATTTTGAGATGGTCTGCATTATCATTTTCTCTACGGGAGTAAACAAGAATGTCATCAATGAAGACTATGATGAACATATCCAAGTACTGCTTTAATATTCAATTCATCAAGTCCATAAAGGCTGTTGGGAAATTCATGAGACCAAAGGACATGACTAGAAATTTGAAGTGACCATACCGAGTTTGGAAAGCTATTTTTAAAATGTCACATTCCTTGACCTTGAGCTGATGATAGCCTAATCTGAGGTATATCTTGGAAAAGTAGATAGAAACCTGAAGTTGGTCAAAAAAGTCATCGATTCTAGGGAGTGGATATTTATTCTTGATTGTGACTTTGTTCAACTGAAGGTAGTTTATGCATATTCTAAGAGAACATTTTTATTATACATGAATAAAACTGGTGTGCCCCACGAGGAGTTGTTGGGCCTGAAGAATCCCTTATCTAGGAGATCCTTCAACTTTTCTTTCAATTTTTTGAGTTCAACTGGAGCCATTCTGTATGATAGAATAGATATAGGGTGAGTATATAGAAGAAGGTCTATTCCAAAGGTGATTTCCCTTTTGGGAGAAACTCTAGAAGATCTTCAGGGAACACATCTGGAAATTCCCTGACTATTGAAACTGACTCAAGAGTTAGAGTTTCTGAGTTAGAGTCTTTGACTCACACAAATGGTAGATATATCCCTTGGATATCATTTTTCTCGCTCTAAGGTAGGAAATCAACTGACCCTTAAGCGCTGGAGTACTACCCCTCCATTTAAGGACTGGTTCATTTAGAAACTGAAAATGAACTATTCTGTTTCTATAATCAACTAAGGCATAACATGAGTAGAGCCAATCCATGTCGAGAATGATGTCAAAATCCGTTATCTCTAACTTCATGAGATCAATTGAGGTAACTTTATAAGATATTGTGAGATATTATGACCGAACAGTTTCTATGTACATGCCTGGCTACACTGGAAACACCGAATGAGGTAGACACTAAAAGGGCTCTACTGGTGTTTTGGGACTGACTCCAAAATTGACGGCTATACATGAAGTTACAAAAGAAAGAGAAGCTCCAGGGTCTAGTAAAGCACAAACATGTAAGTGAAAGACCTGTAACATACCAATAACTACATCAGGAGAATTTTCCTGATCTTGGTGGGACTGATGAGCATATAATCTATCGGACGCTAACCACTAGTAAAACTGGAAGCGGCACCCTGCTGAGTTGGGTGATCGGATAGAACTGATGAATTATTGGACTAGCCCTATTGGCGTAAATCCCTACCTTTCTAAGAAACTACCTGAAACCCCCGAATCCAATGGCCTGGCTTGCCATACTCGAAGCACACATCACTGCCTGCTCTACACTCTCTCTGATGGTTTCTGTCATATTTCTAGCATAGAGGGTTCGTACAGGTACTATTAACACTGCCTTGGGACTTAGAGCCTGGTGCTCTATCCCTATTATCATTTTTTAATTTGTGTACTAGGGTACTAGCTGAAGAAAGTGCTGGGGCTGAAGACCTTTGATGAAACTGAGGACGGTTACTACCTTCTGACCTTGGATGGCTGAAATTAAAACTACTCATCCTAGCTCTCTTGTTTTCTCTCTCCCACTTCTTAATATTTTGCTCCTCAATTTGTTTAGCATGTACCATCAACCTAGACAAGTCCATCTCCTTAATCAGCATTGCGGTCCTGCACTCCTTGACCACACTATCAGATACGCCAGACACAAACTTACTTATCTTAGACCTGCTGTCAACTACCACATGAGGAGTATATCTAGCTAATTAAGTAAACTTGAGGGAATACTCCTTCACGCTCATGTTGCCCTATCTTAAGTTAATAAATTCTAACACCTTGGCCTCCTTCAACTCCAATGGGAAGAATTTGTCTAAGAAAGCTGTAGCAAAATCTTCCCATCCTACAGGCCCTGCATCTACACCTGTATCTACCTTCCATTGCTTAAACCATGTATGGGCTACATTTTATAATTGATATGCAACCAACTCAGCAATCTCACTAGATGTTATCCCCGTAGCATCCATTACCTTTTGAACGATATATAAGAATTTCTGTGGATCTTCTTCAGACTAAGATCTTGTGAAGGAAGAATGATTTATTCAGGTGAAGTCCCGAATTTTGGTTGCAGTAGTATTAGCCACTAGGTTGGCCAGAACAGAAATTGGTCATTCATTTCGATCTGCCACAGAATTTGCTAGAGTGGTGAACGCAGCCCTAAATTCTGTATGAGAGATATGCTCGTCCAGAGGATCTACCTGTATGGGCGGAGGTGCTAGCTGGTTTTTTGTTTTTTTTATTCTTCTTGGAAGGCATGTTCTATAAACGGAAGAAAGGAACGGGTTAGATTGAGAGTTTAACTTGAACTCATGCTCACTCGTACGACATGAATACTGAAAGAAGGGAAACTTTTCCTAAATGCCTTGTAGCCTCTTGCCCATAAGTGTGGCGCACTACACACCCATGCACAAGACTCTACTTGATGTGACTTTCAGACTTCCAAGGACACTTTAAAACCTTAGGCTCTGATACCAAGTTTTTAACACCCTGAGAGTACACCCTGGGCATCACACGGTGCTTATAGTCCCGAGGAACCACAACCTAACCCATAAGTTGATACCTGTTGTTAGCACTGAATAACATAACCATAAATATGGAAGAATAAATGATACGCCATAAGGTTTTAATAACTAAAACAAATACTGAATTATGAATCTGAAGAAATAACTATTTGAGTCTGAATAAATACTAAAATCTGAGATAAATTGAATAACTAGCTGACATATCAACTGAAGTCTAAATACTGAATAACTAACTGTAGTGTCTGAAAAGCCTCTAAACTAAATAACTGTGAGTTGATGGGACATGCCCCAACTAACTCCAACTAACTACTAGATTGAAAGCATGAAATAAAATAATCCATCCTCAAAATATGAGGACTCACCAATGCTACTGCTGAGAGTCTAAAACGTATAAGTATGATTTGAGAACTGGGCGTCAGAACCTATGATATAATACATCATACCACAAGAAATGTCTACCGATCAGTACTTTGAATATACTGGTATGCTAAATAAGGTAGGTTGATATGCATAATTTCATGAATAGGAAGAATAATTATCTGAATATACATGTAAAACATGGAGTATGAATAAAATGCATGACAGTTTATAAATACTGAAGGTACGTAAAATTTGTAGATACTGAGGATGCATGACCAAGCATATAACATGAACTGAACACAATCTATAAACTAAAATACTGAGATAACTGATATCTGTATGCTTTGGTCAGACAACACTAAGACTGATTACTGGACTAAGACTATAACTGAGACTATGATTAAGACAGTGATAAGGATCATCTAACCGATATTTCCCAATTTGAGCTAATTGGGGTTCAACCTGTAACCCCAATTAAAAGGGTGTTAATACCGTGCCACGGTTACTAACACTGGCTGTGTGGATCCACTATACTATTGTACTATCCCAAAGGACTAAGGGTGTCAAGCCTCAACTGGTGGGTGACCCCTGCGAGATAGTCAAGCCTAAACTGATGGGTGAATTCTCATATCCAACGTTGGCTATGTAGTTCTGGAGTTTAGGGACTACTACTAGAGACTCTGCCTATCTGATGGGGCAACTGCCATCCCTACACTCTTTCGGTGCTAAATCCTACTTCCAATTGAAAGACACTAAAATACTAGACTGTTTTGAGTTTAACTGTCTATTTTGATAATTCTTATAATATAATCTGAAGTTATTCAGAAGATACTGAAATAAGACTAAGTAAACAACTATGGTTTTCGGGTATTCAATACCCACAGGACTCAAAACAATAATAGTAAAACGCTACTAAAGCTTGGAGGACATATCATGAAGGCTTTTATTAAATATTCATTCTTGTAAGTATTTTATCAAACACTTGATATGCATGGTGTACATTAAGCATGAGAATTAGACCAAAACTTATAGTAAAATACAATTTCAACACCATTATCATAAATCATGAATTAAATCAGTGGACAACAATATTTAAACATTTGGAGTATAGTAATAGACATCAATTTCGCTAAAACATAGTATAGAACAAGATTCATGGAAATTCATGGTTTAATCATAATTTTAAAATTAAGATAACTTGAAAAAATAATAATTTTACAATTTAAATTGGATACTTGGACTCCATGGGTGGAAGGAACCCATGGATGAACTTTTAACATACCTGGGTTAATGAATTTAAGAGGATTGATGGTGAGTTCTTGAGATTTGGTCTTGAATTTGAGAGTTATGGTTTCCTGTTCTTGAGAAGGGATCTTTAATTTTGAGAGGAATTGAATAAATGATGATTATTTAAGTCACTTAGGGGTTAAATCTCGTGTTTTAGGTTGATTAGGGCCGTGGAAAAAGACCCAAATACCCCTGAACGAATTTAAAAACTCAGGCTGGAAACTAAAGATCCCGATTTTTGGCTTCGGCGTGACGCGGTGAAATTGCGCCGAGCCACTGGAAATCGACAATCCTCATTTTGTCCGTTGGCACGATGCAGAGCTATCGCGTTAAGCCTTTGGAATGCCATTTTGGCTACCTCCGAGACACGCCAATATCGCGGTCGTAGGGGGTGCGGATAACTTGGGTAATTTGTGGATAATTAATAGATAACTAGTACTTACTAGTCCTATCATGTTAATTGAAATGTTAAGTCATAGTATTCCTTAGTTTTTTGTTTTAACCTTATTAATTCTTCTATATTATTTTTAAGGTATTCTATATGTTCCATATCTCTAGTTTTTAGGTAGTCAAGTAGATTCTCTTTCATAAGTATTTCTGTTAATCTTATTTCTTCCATGTCTTTTCTCCAATATTCTAAGTATTTCGTAGTTTATCATCTTATCCTAAAGTAATTGTAATACTGCAAATTTCTTTGTAATAATTTATTCTAATTGTACTATATCTGACATTAAATTCTAGGTTATCTATTTCGTTAATTATCCTGTCTTTTTCTTCTATAAATAATTCTATGTCTAAATCATATTCTAAACTGTCTTTTAATTCTAGTTGTTTCATGGTTTTATCTATCCAAATTAATCTTTCTTTTAATTATTTTCTTCCTCTTCTAAGATGGTTTCTATAATTAATTTCTTCGTATAGCCAACTTTGTTTTTCTCTAACTCTTTTAATATATTCTAACATTTAATATGTATAATATCCATCTGAGCAATAACTTTTATTATCTGAGTAATAACTATCTGAATAATATAAGCTAAGATCATGCATATCTTCTAACCATTCTAGACTTAATGATTCTTCATGAAATATTTTTTCCCATATTATTTTCTTTATGTCTTCTATTTCTAAGTCTTTAATGATATATAAAACAAGTATTTTAATTTCATCAGATATGTAGCTTGTCATATTGTTCATATGATGCTCAGGTTTCTACGAATAACTTGGATAACATGAAATTAGATTTATGGGTTACTAAATGCTTTATCATAATATTTACTGGTTGTTTGTTTTAATCTTAATAATTCTTGTATATTTTTCATTAAAGAATTCTATATATTTTATATCTTTAGTTCTCATATATTTGTTTCTAGATTTGTTTTCATTAGTTTTTCTATTAATTGTATATTTTTCATATCCATTTTTCAATATTCTAAATATACGTAATTTATCATGGTTGATGTGTAGGTTTGGTATGTAGGTTTTTATAAGAGTAGGTAGGTAGGTGTGGTATGTAATTTATTCTAGTCATATAATATTTATCAAATATTTTTTCCCATATGATTTTTCTTATATCTACAATTTCTATATCCTTAAGTACATACAAAACAAGCATTTTAAATTTATCTACCATTTCATCAGATAAATAAGTATTCATTTTTCATATGATGCTATTTCAAAATATTCCCTTCAATCATATACATAACAAAATATGGTCATCTTAGATCACTATACTAGATTATTCTTAAATAATTATGTTACTCTGTCACTATTAGCATGGTAGTCTGGATACTTTTTCCTTAAACAACGCCTCTACACTGGTTACTCCCCTATCACGGCCTTCTTGCCTCACCGATTTCACCTTTAGGATGGCATAGTCCTAGGGATTTTTCTCCTTTCCTCTTTGCTAATAAACTTTGTAACATATTATTCTTCGAATAATTCTACTATATAGTAACTAACATGAACTTATTTTATCATATCATGATTGTCAGGAATTTATGAATTTAGTTATTCATAATCATAAATAAATATACATGTTCTGGTAGGTTTGATAATTCTGGGCTTTGTTCATCCATAGCTTTTCTTTTGAAATATCTTTGTTTTTATTAAATATTCAAAAGTTGTTTGTGTACAAGAGGAGGCTTGCTTCAACTCATGAAGTCTTTCCTTTAACTTACCGAAGGCTTACATATTTATAGACTAAAAAAAATGCGTAAACTACTTTATACTATTCCTACTTTACACGTATTCTATATACTGTTTCTAGTCTTTACATTTGTCCTAAATTCTTACAACTTTTCAAAAAGTAAGAAAGACTTTAAAGCCTAAAAAGACAAAGACTTATTAAAATCTTTGCCAAAAAGTCAAAAAAGCTAAAAGCTAATAATTCCTATACAATTATTTACGTAAAGAAAGTTGTCTAATTTGTTCATATGTCGCTTTCATAATTTAATATCTTGTCTTTTTCTCTTCCATTATTGCTTCGTTGTTTATCTTTTTTGTCGTGTCTCTCTTGTTGTTCTAATTTTTTCGTTTGCTTCTAATGTAGTGTTACTTCTGGAATAATATTATGTCGTCCGCTACAATAGCTACATTGATGATCATCATATCTCTGTCCAATTAATTTGCAAAATTGTTCCATAAGTTCGTCAGAAATAACTCCTTTCTTGATAGATCTTGTGAAAGGGTTATTTTCTGGTTTTAATAATGTCATTGTCCATCTACTAATTTCTTCCATATCATTTTCTCTTATGTTTTTACATGTTGAATAAACCAATAAATGATCTTTAGAATAATAATTCCAAACTGGATTACGGTTCAAATAGTTATGTGTTAACTCTTGTATAATTATGCTCAAGCTAATAACTCGATTGTTCTTGAAAAAGTCTGGTATCTCAGTTTTCTGTATTTCATCTTGTTCAGATATTTCTTCTGGTATAATGTAGTCTCTTGCCATACCAATTTTTACTATTGTAACCACTGATTTAATTTTATCAAATAGTATCTCAGCGGGGGCCGAATAAAATCTTACGTAAAATAGTTGTCCTTTTGTAATTTTTATATATGTCATAATTCCTTTATGTACTTCAGGAATCATGGAGAATTCTTTCCCATCTATTGTATATACTGTTGATAATAATCCATAAGAATAATATGTAGCGATTAAATTTGGGCTGGTTCCTGGGAGCGCAATAAGTTTATTTTAATTTTGTAACTTTTGGGGTTATATAGACTTGGTGTTTTTTGGATAGCTCAATATCTTGGACGGGTTTGGTATTTAGTACGGTTTGGATTGTATATAAATTTCCAATATAAACATGGGTTAAATGGTTGTAAGCTTATTTTTTCTGGTTAATTGTTTCTGAATAAGGGTATAACTGCGGGGGTACAAATAATTAATTCTTTTGGATATTTAGTGGTGCATAAGGTTTTTCAAATATCTTATTTAGGTTGTAATTCTTTTTCCTTGGTAATTCGAATTTTGGTAAATTTTTTGTAGTGGGTAATTCCTTAGTTGGACCTGATGTTCCTGCATATGTAACAACCATTTCGATTTTAAGGTGTGTCCGAACGTCACCTTCTAGGTCTAGTTTTTTAAAGTGCTCTTCCTGCACTATATCTGTGCCTTTGGCTTTTTCCTATTTTTTAGAGTGCTCAGATTACACTTTCAATTCTGCGACTTCAGTAGTCAGTAGAGTAACTTGTTCTTTTAATAATTTCACTTGTTCAAATAATTGAACTAGTAAATCATTCTGAGTAACTTCAATAGTAACTTCTTCTGTTGTTAAATCAGTTTGAGTAGCGTTGTCGTGACAAGTAATCTGCAATGACATTTTTGTTAGTACTAGTTACTTCAATTGTAAATGTAAAATTTAATATGTTCAAGACTAGTCTTCGTATTTCCTTTGTTGTAACTGAATTTTGCATTTTTTTTGTTAACCACCAACGTATCTCACTGTTCGTACAATAAACTTTTTATATACAATATATGGCTCAAATGCTAATAAACATTTATATAATGAGCATAATTCTTTTCTATTTATTTCTCTTTTTGTCTCTGTTTCATTAAACGTGCCTGAGTAGCATCTACAATGATGTTCTAATTTTTCTTCTTCATATCTATATTTAAGTACTCCTCCATAACTATATTCGCTTGCGTCTACTTCTACTATATATGTAAATTTTTTATTTTCGTCTGGAAATTGTAATTTTGGTAATTCTTTACAAAGTATTTTTATTTTCTGGACTTATTTTTTTCTTCTTCGTTGTAATTATATTCTACATCCTTTTTAAATTTTTTCTGTAATGGCTTTAGATTTTCTGCTAATTTTGATATATATTCTCTTACTTGGTTTACTAATCCTAAAAATGATTGTAATTTTTTTTTATCTAATTCTTCTTTTGAATTTATTATTTTTTGTACTATATGTTGTTGCATTTTTACTCCACTCTTATCTATTTGTATTCCTAAAAATTCTATCTGATTTTTCATAATTTCAGTTTTCTTTTCACTTAAGCTTATTCCTGATTTTTCTATTATATCTGTAAATTGCTCTAATAATTTTAAATATTCTTCTTTGGTTTTGTGTATAGTAGTATATCATCTATGTATATTACACAATTAGGTAATTTTTTATAATAACTATCCATAAAATATTGATATCTACCTGGTGCATTTTTATATCCAAATGGTAATACGTTCCATTCATAAAATCCTTGTGGTACCGTTAGAATCTTCATCTAGCTTTAAATGGTAAAATCCTAATTTACAATCAAATTTACTAAAGTAATTCTATCCTTGTATTTGTCTTATTTTTAATATCTTATTTGGTATTGAATAATTATATGTCATAGTTTTTGCATTTAGGTTTCTATAATCAATAACCATTCTACTTTTTCCTCTTTTTTGTTCACTATGTTTATTTACTATAAATGCTGGACTATTGTGCTTACTATTACTTTTTGTATATATTATTTTTTTAATAATTCATCTATATTCATTTTAAATTCTTTTAAATCATCAAAGTTATATGTTAATGGTTTTTGGGTTATTATACTATTTTTATATATTAGCTCAATTTTTACAGTAGTTTTATGTTTTTTTTCATCCTTTTAATGGATCTTCACTGTATAATTGTCTTAATTTTTTATTTATTATTTCTACCTTATCTATTGAAAATATAGTTATTTCTACTTTATTTATTGAAAATATAACTAGTTCTATTGTGTCTTCAGTATTTTTTATATTTTCTAATTTGTGTGATTTTTTCACTTCCTTTTATCCATTCAGTTTTCTTTCTTATTTTATTAATAACTCTTTTTTCTATTACTTTTTGTTTACATGGTGTTGTAAACCACCAGTGTGTTCTAGTTATTATATGTGGGTATAATTTATCTAAAAATGGCATTCCTAAAAGCATATCTTTTGATGTTAGTTCATAATTATAGATTTCTTCTATTGTTAATATCTTATCCCATACTTGTATTTTTACATTTCTATCCTTATAAGTAATTAAGCTTCCTTCGTTATTAAATCCTCTAACTACTATTGATATTTTTAATTTACCCCATTTACTTTCTAATAAACAATTATATCTACATAAATTGGCTTCTGCTCTTGTATCTATCATTGGTGTATAATATCTATTATAATATCCTTCTACTATTATTTTCATAAGTACATATATTTTCATATCATGTCAAAGCTCTCTTTATTAATAATTTTTCTCTATTATAGGTTATGGTTATTTGTGTATGTTCTATATTGTAGGGTTTTACTTGTTCTAACCATTTTATTCCTAATATTATGTCTGCTTTTTGCATATCTTCCTTTATTTCAAATTCTATTTTTATTTTTCTAACTCCTATTATTATTATTATTATTATTTCTGTTGTATCTTTAATGTTTATTAGACTCCTTGGTAGATTTGTACACATATTACTATTGGATTTTATTTCTTCATTTTTTACTAGATATTTTGCTAGGTAATTTTCTTCCTATCCTATATTTATGAGTATTAAATATTCTTTTTTCATTTATTGTTCATGTTATGTAATATTGAGTTAAATTAACTATTGAAGTTGTTTCATAATTTGTTCTTTTTGATAAGCTTGATGATTCTGATTTTTCATAAGCTATTCTTTTTGTTGTACTTATCCTATCATTTATTATTTCTAAATCTTCTTCTATGTCTATATCTTTGTAACTATAATCATTGTTATCAATTGTTTTTATGAATTGTTCAAAAGGACTTTCTATGTGTATTTAATTTTATTAGTTCCAGTTATTTTATGTTTTGTTGTTAATACATATAGATTTTTACATGTTGCTGTAAATATTTTACTTCCTGGGGTTAATTCTACTCCTGATATTTTTCAATATAATACAAATGATTTATCTATATTTTTATCTGTTATTGGTACTGAATAATTTACACTTATTATAAATTTGAATTTTTGGTATATTAAATTTCCTTTTATGACACTAATTATGCTTTTTTCTACAGGTTTTACTATCCTATCATCTGCTAAATATAGTTCTATTAGTGTATCTATTCCTTCTCTAAAATATATTTTTATTAATATCTCTGTTCCTCCACGATGCACATATTTTATTGGGTCTTTACTTTTTATATCATTTATTTCTTTATTAATTATTCTTTTTGTTACTAGTGGTATACTAGCTTTACATCTTGGATATTTACAATCTATTACATGCTCTTTTTGGCTTACTAGATAGTATTCCTCTTTTATTCTACTAAATATATTTTTTATTGTTGGTATTTTAAATATTTTTTCTACACTTAGGTCTAACTTTTTTCTTTTATTTCTTCAAATATATTACTGTCAAATATTACTTTTTGGTTAGTTCCTTCTTCATTTAAATATTCTTCCTTTGTTATTATTTTTATATCTTCTTCAGTCATTTGATTCATCTAATTCACTATCTATTTCATTAGCTGTTTCATTTTCTGAAATTTCATATATACTATCTTCACTTTCTAATTCGTAATCTATATAATCTCTTTGCATATATTCTTCATTTTCTATCTTTATTTCTGATATTTGTTTCTTTTTTGGATCTTTAGGCATTTACAATCTCTAGCTAAATGTCCTAGCTTTCCATAATTATAACAAGTACATTCTTTTATAGATTTCTTTTTCCTATATGGTCTTTTATGTTTATAATTTTTTACATAATATCTTTTTCTTGGTTTCTTATACTTATATTTTGATTTTTTGTATTTCTTATATTTCTTATGTCTTTTTCTTTTTTTTTTTTTATAATATCTTTCTTCACATCCAAATTGAGGTGCTATTTTATCTTTGCAACATGCTAAATTTTTTATTAATTTTTTTTCCATTTTCATTTCTTCTCTGTATTTTTCACATAAATTTCTATACCATTGTTGTAGGAATTTTATTCTGCTCCTAGAGTATCTACTATGTTTGCTTTATCCCAACTCTTTATTATTTTTAAACTAAATGGTTCAGGTAATTTACTAAAATATAATCTTCTCACTTCTTTACTTTCTTCTGCATTATATGCTCCTTTGTAGTAGTATTCTTTAAATGCACATGTATATTCATCTATATAACACATATTACATATTGCTAGTTTTAACATTAAATTCCTATTTGTATCTTTTTCTTTGTTTTCTTCTTCTTCTTCTTCTTCTTCTTCTTCTTCTTCTTCTTCTGTTGTCATACTGCTAAATTCATCTCTTATAGTCATTTCATATTTTTTCAATATGTCTATAGGTGTTAGTTTAGTTACTGTTGTTCCTTCTGTTTCTTTATCATTCCTTAATACCTTTTTACTATTTTCAGTTAAATTTAAAACTATAATTTTGTTGTTCCTATAAGTGTTCTTTTTATATATTCTGGTGTATCTATTGCATTTATACCATTGTCTAATAATTTTTTTGCTATATATCCTATCCATAATTGTATCGTTTTATCTACATCTATTACATAGTCTAAGTCTAAGAAGTTATAATTTTGATTAATTATTTGTTTTGGTGTCCAATTGTTATATTCATTTTTAGGTTATATTTTTTAAACTTATCTTTATAATAATGTGTAGGTTTTCTTATTTCTGATGTACTAGGTATTATATTTTCATCGCCTTCTTTATCAAGAGTATTTATTTCTGTGTTTGTATTTTCTAAGTTATCTTTATTAATTACTTCTTGTTTTCATTAATTTCTAATTTTTCTATATTTGTTAAGATTTTTGTATATGTTTCACTATCTTCCGAATCATAATTATCTGTTTCTTCAGCATCTATTGTGTTTATTTCTATTTCATTAGTTTCTAATTTTTTATTTTCTTCTTCTAATTTTCCTTTAAATTGATTTATCTCAATTAATAATTTTTGTTTTTTATCCTTTTCTTCTTTTTTCTTTCTGTCTTTTTTCATACAGATCTTTTAGCATTTGTAATTCTTTTTCTAATTTAGCAATCCTACTATTTTTAGTTTTCTCTATTTTTCGTATTTCTGCTGTAGTATGTTGTTTTGTTTTATCTATTTCTTTTTTTCTATCTATTTTTTCATTTTCTTTTGCTATTCTTACCATGGCTGTTAATTTATCTTCTAATTTTAATTCTTTTTTTTCTGACATTAAATATAAATGTTCATCTATTTTCTTATATCTTCTTCCTAAATTGGAAAATACTATCCTTATTTTTAATCCTTCATGATTTTCATATGTTTTTTCATCTATTATGAATTCTTCTTTGTTCATTTTATCTACTTGATAGTATATAGATTATGTTGATATATGTATTCTAGACTATTGATTTGTGATTCTAAATATGAGATTTCTTTTTTTTTTTTGTGCTTTTATTGATTTTTGACATACTCCTACAATCATGTTATATTGTAGTCTTTTTTTGTTATTTTTAATTCTCTCTATTTTTCAGATATTATTTGTTTTAATTCTTTATATTTTTGGAATTTTGTTATGTTATTCATCTGTATAATATATATAGTATTTTGGTGGATACCAAAATCTGATTTTATCATAATTAGGTGGTATGTATCTCATTCTTCTAGATTTTAAATGGATTATTAATTTTGCCTCCTTGCTAGATATTAAGGTAATTAAGTAAGCTAATCTGTGGGGATTTTTTTTTGTTTTATTTAACTTTGCATATTCTGGGTAGTAACTAGTTAAAGTTTCTTTAATTTTTCTAAAAGCTTCTATATTTTTAAATGGTCTTCTCATTTTTAACAAATAAATAACAACGTAAATAATAATAGCTCATAATTAATAAATACTACTAAATTAACTTTTGTAACTTTTCTCATATTTAACACATAACTAATTAATACATATCTACTTGTACGTTTTTTAAATAACATAGCTTTGATACCAATTGTAGGGGGTACGGATAACTTGAGTAATTTGTATGGATAACTAATAGATAACTAGTACTTACTAGTCCTATCATGTTAATTGAAATGCTATGTCATAGTATTCAATTGACAATTGTCATTTAGACTGGCTCCGCGACGTGCTAGTGACCAAAATAACGGTGTTTAATGATTGAAACTTAAAATCACCATAACTTCCTTTGGGTTATTGGATTTGGGCAAATTTTATATCGTTGGAAAACTAATTGAATTTCCTATGCAATGACAAGATCTAAATTGGAAAATAATGGTTATTTCAAAAATTTTATATATGAATACTCATGTATTGGGACTTAAATTATGCTAGGGAAATACGGGGTATTACATGGATCCACAGAGCCAGCGTTAGTACTTGTGGCACAGTCCTAACACCCTTTTAACTGAGGTTATAGGTTGGACCTTAATTAGCTCAGATTGGGACATGTCAGTTAGTTATGCAGTTTATCAGTACTTTAACACATTCAGACAATTGTTTTTTTTTTTTTCAGATTTATGACATAGTGTTGATTTCAGTTACTAAAACCCTATGGCATGTTAGTATTCTTCCGCATTTATGACTATGTTTTTCAGTGCTCATAACAGGTACCTTCTGGATTATAAGCACCGTGTGATGCCCAGGGTGTACTCTTGGGGTGTTACAAACTTGGTATCAGAGCCTAAGGTTTTAAAGTGTCCTATGAAGTCTGAAAGCCGCATCAAGTAAAGTCTTGTGCATGGGTATGTAGCGCGCCACACTTATGGACGAGAGGCTACAAGGCATTTAGAAAAAGTTTCCCTTCTTTCGGTATTCACGTCGTGCGATTGAGCATAAAATCATGATTAAACTCTCTATCTAATCTAATCTTCCTTCTATTTATAGAACATGCCTACCAAAAAGAATAACAAAAGAGGAACATAAAACCAGCCAACACCTCCGCCCATCTAGACAGATCTTCTGGATGAGCATGTCTCTTACGTAGAATTCAGAGCTGCTTCACCACTCTAGGAAACTTTGTAGCAGCTCAGAATGAATGGCCAGCTACTGTGCAGGCCAACCCAGTGGCCAATACTACTGCAGCTAGATTTTGGGACTTCACCCGAATGAATCCTCCTTCCTTCACGGGGTCTAAGTCTGAAGAGGATCCATAGAAATTCTTAGATATGGTTCTAAAGGTAACAAATATTATGGGGGTAACATCTAGTGAGAGTGCTGAGTTGGCTGCATATCAGTTGTAGGGTGTAGCCCATACTTGGTTTAAGTAGTGGAAGGTTAATAGGGGTGTTGATGTATGGCATGTAAAATGGGAAGAGTTTGCCACAACTTTCTTACATAGATTCTTCCCATTGGAGTTGAAGGAGGACAAGGTGTTAGAATTTATTAACTTGAGGCAGGGCAGCATGAACGTAAAGGAGTATTCCCTCAAGTTTACTCAGTTAGATAGGTATGCCCCTTATGTAGTAGCTGACAGCAGGTCCAAGATGAGTAAATTTGTGTCTGGTGTATCCGACAGTATGGTCAAGGAGTGTAGGACCGCAATGCTGATTAGGAAGATGGACTTGTCTAGGCTGATAGTCCATGCTCAACAGATATAGGAGCAGAAGATTAAGGAGAGAGAGAGGGGGGAACAAGAGGGCTAGAATGGGTAATTTTAATTTCAGTCAGCCAAGGTCAAAAGGTGGTAATCTCCCTCAGTTTCATCAGAGGTCTTCAGCCCCAACACCCTTTTCAGCCAGTGCCCCGTATCCAAATTCAGAAATGATAAGCGAGATAGGCAGCAGGCTCTAAGTCCCAAAGTAGTGTTAACAGTGTCCGTACGAATCTTCTATGTTAGAAATATGGCAGACACCATCAGGGTGAGTATAGAGCAGGCAGTGATGTATGCTTTAGGTGTGGCAAGACAGGTCATCAAATTTGGAAATATCGGGTAGTCGCTCAGAAAGGTAAGGAGTTGCGCCAACATGGCCAATCCCATCAGTCATCAGTTCTAGCCGGTCGCCCAACTCAAAAGGGTGCCACTTTCAGTGCTACCATGGTCAGCCTCCGAATAGATTATATGCTCTTCATTCCCACTAAGATTAGGAAAATTCTCCTGGCGTGATTACTGGTGCATTGCAGGTCTTTCATTTACATGTTTATACTTTGCTAGACCCTGGTGCTTCTCTTTCTTTTGTAACTCCATATATAACCATCAACTTCGGAGTTAGTCTCGAAACTCTCACAGAGCCCTTTTCAACGTCCACTTCAGTAAATGTTTCCATTGTATCCAGACAGGTATACAGGAACTGTCCGGTCATAATATCTTAGAAAGTTACTTCAGTTGATCTCGTGGAGTTAGAGATAATAGATTTTGACATCATTCTCGACATAGATTGGCTTCACTCATGCTGTGCCTCAGTTGATTATAGAATAAAATAGTCCATTTTCAGTTCCCAAATGAACTAGTCCTTCAATGGAGGGGTAATACTACAACACTTAAGGGTCAGTTGATTTTATACCTTAGAGTGAGAAAGATGATATTTGTAACGCCCTAAATTTGGTATCTGAAATGTTATACGGTGATCATGATCCCGAAGGACCATAAGCTAACCCATGACTGATATCTGTAATGAACACTGAATAATATACTGTAAATATGCAGAATATAAGTTGTAAGGCCAAAAGGTTCAAAACTGAACTAATACTGAATATAAAATAATATCTATAATGGGGTATAACAATACCCAAAATTAAAATAAACTGTCTGAAACATGCTGTAGTCTGAAAGCCTCTAAACTATATGAAATCTGTGGAGTTGATGGGACATGTCCCCAACTAACTCCGAACTACTGAAATAATAAAATAATCATACTATCCTCGAATGATGAGGACTCACTGCTAGTCTGGCTGCTAAACATCTGATCTACTAAGGATGCTCGGGAGCTCGTGCTTCTAAACCTATGGTATAAAACACTATAAAACAAATGCATTAGTACGTTGAATGTATTGGTATGCAAGTAAGGTGGATAAATACAATGGTTCATATGTATGAACAATACTAACTAACTGAATAACATGACCGTGAGAATACATGCATGAATACATGACTGTGATTGAGATTGTGATAACACTGACTCATGAATTCTGATAACGTGGCTTTTCTGATATTTGAGTACTAATACTAGGATACTGAATGACTAAGTCTATTGAGTACTGAGGAACTGATGTCGTATGACTGATAAAGGAATGACTGTTTCTGACAGTTTTGATTATGAAGAACTGGTCTGATTGACTACATCTGACAGTCCTGAAATCTGAATACTGGTAACATGAATTTTGTATAATTAATATACTATTAACTGGGTGACTGTGTCTGACAGTCCTAAAATCTGATGGAACTAGCTGAGTTTCGTACGGTACTGAGTGACTGTATCTGACAATTCTGATATTTGAAGAACTATCTGAGTTCTATTACTGAGACTGAGTGACTGTATCTGACAGTCCTGATTCTGTAATTGAAACTGTGGGAGAATTTATCTAACTGACATGCCCCTAATAAGCTATTATAACTGAGTTGGGGTCCAATTTGTAACCCCAATTAGAAGGGTGTTAATACCGCGCCACTGGTAAGGACAAGCTGCGAGTGATCCCTTATATAGCAGGTACTCAAAGGAGAACAGTGGGACCCTCATATAACAAGTTAATCCACCTCATCTACCCTTAAAATAGAAGGTTTGATATCTCAACCTATGCTGGCTACGTAGTTCTAGAGCTGAAGGACTGCTTCTAAGAATCACACCCTCTAATAATAGGTGAGTTCCCATCCTTGGGCTCACTCGGTGCTAACAACTACTCCCATCTTAATAGACACTGAACATGATTAACTAAACTAAACTGGACTGAGTTCATAGAGTTCTGTTGACTGACGGAATACTACTGAGATTACTGAAGTACTGAGCTTTCTGAGATTTACTGGGATTAATGAGTTTACTGAATTTTCTTGAGTCACATGACTGGCTGAATTCTACTAAACATGGCTTGACTGAGGATATCGTGAAAACATGATACTGGCTCTAGGTACACAACTAAATTATTGGGTACAAGTACCCCAGGACTCAATAAAGGGAAACTGATAAGGCATGACATTCTTGAATACACGATCAACATCAACAATCCATAATACAATAAGTTGGGAATTTCATAAAGTACATGATTATCATAATCTTGTCCATGGAAGGAATGCATATAATCAATGTCAAAATTTCATATTCTAGCATCATGAGCATTTTAACAAACATCTATGTCATACCCTATTTTTACCTGAGGTTAAAACGAGCATGACGTTATGGACTCCAAAAGAATAAAAATTTGCACAGAGTCCCCACCTAATTTTTAAGGAAAATAAGGAAACCTATTGAAGTATTAACATGCGATTAATGTTTTTAGTCTGCGAAAAACCAATTGAGATTCTAGGTAAGGATTCAAGTTATTCCGAAGGGAAGGGGTTAGGCATCCTTCAAATCCACAAGTGTGGTACCCGGCTAGACTAAATTTTTTAAAGAGGGAGGAGGTATAAAAAATAATGTAGAAGTGTATGTATTAAATATAAAATAATATAAATGTTTAAAATTATGTAAAGATGTATGTATATTAAATATATAAATAAAACATGTTATTATAAAAAATGTTAAAGATATGTATAAAAATACATGTGAAAAGAAAAGTATTTTATGTTGTGTGAAAGAAAGTATATATATGTCATGAAGAGAAAGAGAAAAATAATGTTCTTTGTTTGATTAAAGTTTCTGAAAAAGTAAAGATTTACTTTAACCAAAGATCACAATGTTTAAGATGTCAAAGTATGTAAACTAATTGATTAATTTAATTTATTAGTGTAAACATTAACGACCTAAGTTTGCATAACCGTGAGGTGAAGTTGTATAAAGTAAATTCCGCCCAACACCCCAAAAATAAAGTTTTCGCTATAATAACATTTGTACAAATATAAAAATACAATACAAAATTAAAAGGGCCTCTTTGAATGCAACTTTCGACGAGTAATCCAAATAACCTGTATAAACACTTGTAAAAATGTTAGTAACGAATAAATAATAATCAAAATAAATTGAACAAGTATGTGTGTATATAAATATTTAAAAATATATTTTTTTGTTAAAAAGTGGGCTCAGATAAAGTCATGACTGCGAAATGGTTGCTCAATTAATTGGCCGTCTTAAATCGTTTTACTACGAAGTGGTTGCTCAATTAATTGGCCGTCCTAAATCTTCTTGTCAAAATCTAAATTGTAAAATCTTGTATTGTTATAAAGTTTCATCATCGCCCAGAATATTTATTTTATTACGTATTTGTACATGTAAAGTCTGTCTTTTGTTTACGGAGGCCTCAAATTAATAATAATTTTTCATCGGCCATTGTATTGATACTTGATATGAATAAATAAACTTGAGAAAAATAAAGTCCGTCTTTGTAATGGGGTGGCCTCAAGTATCCGACGGAGAGATAATGTCATTGGCCAAGCATTTATTTTTGATGTAAATAAGTAAACTTTGAGAAATAAAAATCCGTCTTTTGTCACGGGGTGGCCTCAAGTATCCGACGGAGAGATAATGTCATTGGCCAAACATTTATTTTGATATAAAATAGTAATCTTTTGAAAATAAAATCCTTCATTTGTAATGGAGTGGCCTCAAGTATCCGACGGATAGATATTTTCATCGGTCAAATAACCAATGGTATTTAATAACAATGAAAAATGATGAAAAATTAACAAAGTCACTGAACGCATATCAAAATCATACATAGCAATTCAAACGATTATCAATGATTAAAATAATAAAATAACAAAAAGATCAAAGTTAATGAATAAAAATGATGTAGCCATGACGAAGTAATTGAAAATAACAAAAATAGAGTAAAATTCCTAATTGTATAACAGAGTAATGTAATAAAATAGAAATAATAGTTCAAACATGATTGAAAAATGTGAACATTCACTGAGAAGTGACAATTTCCATCATTAAGCATCTATAAACAAAGAAATACGAAAACAAATTCACATAAAATATTAATCAATAAAACCCTTAAAAAATATAACGAAGATTGATGGAAATGGATAAAGGAAAGAAAGTCACTGAGACACAAAGTTTCGACTATGAACAGTAAGAAAATATGAATAGCAACAACAACACTTGAAATATATATATATATATATATATATATATATATATATATATATATATATATATAATCCCTAGTAAAAATAGTGGAATTTCACCAAAATAGGAAGCAAAAATTTATTTTATTTTATGTGTATTTTTTGTGTGTTTGAGACAGAGAAAAAGGAGAAAAAATTTGTGTGTATTTGTTTATTCTTGAGAGAGCGGAGAAAGAAGAATATAATGTGTGTGTGATTAAAAAATGTGCATATGCATTTGTGTATTTTTGGGAGAGAAAATAAAAAATAAGGAAAAAAAATTTCTTGCGTTTTTTTGTGTATGTATTTGAGAGAGAGAAAAAATATGTGTGGGTGTATGAAAATGTATGTGTAGAGAGAAAAAATGAATAAAACTGTCTTCCATCCTTGCCTATTTATAATAAAATTGGGCACTCCTATTATCCAATGGATAAAGGGGTGTCCCATCTTTTTATAATAGCACATCCTTTAGTTCTTAAGATATGGACCAGAGGATGTTCATTCTTTTGACCAATGGATAAAGTTATTGTCCAAAGGGTAGTGTCATTGAGTGGTCATTGTCAGATGTGACAAGACAACACTGAGTGGTCATTATCGGACGTGACAAGATATTATTGTATAGTCGTTGTCGGATGTGATAAGACATCAAATTATAATACTGCACAAAAATAATTGATCCGACTCAGCGTTTGCGGAATGTAAAATATAGATGTTGAATGAAAAAATGTAAAGAATTAAAATTATTAAAATATAATTAATTTAAAAATACTGTATATATAACGTCATGTCGTGCATGTGTGCAAATATTTGTAAAATAATAAATTGATAAGAAAAAGAAAAATTATTAATAAATTATAAAGAGTAAAAAATTCTAAAGTAAGGATGAAAATCAATAATTTGTTATCAATTGTAAAAAATATGTGAAAGTTGTATTTTGTGCCCTTTAATGGTCAGGAAGCCTGAATACGTTATTTTTAAGCACGAAGAGCAAAAATTGGGTGTCAACAATCTACATTGCACATCAATAGCATGGGAGTAATTTTAACATAAGGGTAAAACATGAATCCATCACTTAAGTCATAATTGAGCTATATTACATAATTTCTAGTCTCTTAGGCATTTTGTCAAACATTTAGGGTGCATGACTTAGGGCATGGCATAATTCATCAAATTAACATGTCATAACCAACTAAAATTCATGATTGTCAACTTATATGCTAACATATTCTCATAAAAACACATAAAGATTCCAACTTGGGAATCATACAACAACAACCACATGAACATAATCAACACATAACATGAATATCATAGTTCATAGTTTAAAACTTGATTCTTGGGCTTCATGGATGGAAGGAATCCATGAATAAACACTATGCATACTTGGAAATCTAAATTCTTGAAGTTCTTGAAAAGATTCTTGAAATTGGCTTTGATTTCTTAAGCTAGGGTTTTTGCCTCTTGAGAGAGAAGGATTTTTTTCTTGAGAGAAAGTGAGGAAAAGTGATGTAATAGGGTTTTTAGGCCAAAATTTTGTGGTTAAAAGCTAATCTGGGTCATGGAAAAAGATCCAATTTCCCTTAGAAGTTTTTTTTTCATTTTTTCGTCACTGAAAACCCGATTAAGGACCTGGCGCGATGCGGCGCTATCGCGTTGTGCCACTGGAAATTGCTAACTGAAAATTGGGCTGACGGTGCGATGTGGTGGTATCGCGATGTGACACTGGAAATTGACAACTCTGGATTTGAGCCTTGGCGCGACGCGTAATAATCACGGAGGCCCACTGGATTTTGACGATTGTCATTTTGGCATGCTCCGCGATGCGTTGAAGGCTCAGATGACACACTGTCTCACTAAAATGGCTCTAACTCTTTGCCCCGGTGTCAGATTTGGGCCAAATTGGTATTGACGGAAAGCTTATTAAATTTTACACATGACAAAAAGTAAAAATCTTGAAAATTCCATATGTATAAAAGTGGATTCATCTTTTAAATCAAGTCTTTAACATTTTTGGGATAATTTTAAGTTAGGTAGAAGTACGGGGATTACAATATCCAATGGGTGTATTTACCATCTTGTTCGAGTCAAAGACTTTAATTTAGAATCTTAAACTCTTGAGTCAATTCTCGTAGTAAATGTATTCTCAGATGTGTTCCCTGAAGATCTTCCCGGAGTTTCTCCCGAAAGGAAAATCGACTTCAGAATAGACCTTCTCCCAAACACTCAGCCCATATTTATTCTTCCCTGAAGAATGGCTCCAGCTAAACTTGAAAAACTAAAAGAACAGTTGAAGGATCTCCTAAACAAGGGATTTATCAGACCTAGCGTCTCCCTGTAGGGCACACTAGTTCTATTCATGCGTAAGAAATAAGGTTCTCTCAGAATGTGGATTGACTACCGTTAGTTGAACAAAGTCACCATTAAGAATAAATACCCACTTCCTAGAATCGATGACTTATTTTACCAACTTCAGGGTGCCAGCTACTTTTCAAAGATAGACCTTAGATCAGGTTATCATCAGCTCAGGGTTAGGGAATGTGACATTCTGAAAATAGCTTTCCGAACTCGGTATGGTCACTTCGAATTTCTTGTCATGTCCTTTGGTCTTACAAATGCCCCAGCAGATTTCAGGGACTTAATGAATCAAGTGTTCAACTAGTACTTGGGCATGTTCGTTATAGTCTTCATTGATGACATTCTTGTCTACTTTCGTAGAGAAAATGATCATGTAGATCACCTCGGGATAGTATTGCATACTCTTAGAGCCCACTAATTTTTTGCTAAATTCAGTAACTATGAATTCTGGCTCAGATCAGTAGCTTTCCTTGGTCATATTATTTTCGGTGATGGTATTAGAGTTGATCCTCAAAAGATCGAAGCAGTGAGAAACTAGCCCAGACCCATCTCTTCATCAGACATCAGGAGTTTCTTGGGTTTATCTGGCTATTATCGCTGGCTTGTTGAAGGGTTTTAGTCTATTGTATCCCTCATGTCTAGATTGACTCACAAAAAATTTAAATTTCAGTGATCAGATTCCTGCGAGAAGAGTTTTCAGGAGTTGAAAACTCAACTCACCTCAGCCCCTGTTTTGACTTTGCCCGATAGTTCAGATGGGTTTGTTGTGTACTGTGATGTATCCAGAGTAGGTTGGGGTTGTGTCCTCATGTAGAGAAGTAAGGTTATAGCCTATGCCTCTAGACAGCTTAAGCCTCATTAGAAGAATTATCCAACTCATGATCTTGAGTTAGCAACTGTAGTGTTTGCCTTCAAGATTTGGAGGCATTACTTGTATGGGGTGCATGTCGATGTGTTCACAGATCACAAGAGTTTACAGTATGTGTTCTCTTAGAAAGATTTGAATTTGCGTCTGGGAAGGTAGTTAGAGTTATTAAAAGATTATGACATGAGTGTTCTGTATAATTCGGGCAAGGCCAATGTGGTGGCTGATGCTCTCAGTAGACTGTCTATGGGTAGTGTTACTCATGTTGAGGATGGTAAGAAGAAATTAGCTCAGGAAGTTTATTAACTTGCCCAACTAGGTGTCAGCTTAGTCGATTTAGTAGAAAGTAGTGTATGGGTGCAGAGTAGTGCCAAATCATCCCTAGTTTCTGAAGTGAAGGAAAAATAGGATAGAGATCCCATTCTAGTGTAACACCCCGTATTCAAGTACTTGTATTGGCGTATTTAAGTACGTGTATTGGTCTTATTTATATGAAATTAATTTTTTTATTTTATTTATACCAGAATTTGCCTGTCGATGGTTTCATGCGAAGGTTATTAAATAATCTTTTCAACGATATAAAGATTTCCAAAAATGGATAGGTTTCGGATATAATCGAGCACGCTCGAAACTATAAAATGATGGTCGGGATATTTGGGAATAGTAAATGTGCAGGAAAATTTCTTTCACACAAACTACTGAGGCCAGCTGAATTTTTGGGTCAACTTCAAACAATCATAACTCCCTTAATATAATGAAATGGGAGATATGCGACCTATGAAAAGAAAGATCTTTGAGTCTTCTTTCCAATGCAATTAGTTTCATCCAAATCCAACGTCTGAGTAAGGAGTTATACTCTTTTTACTTCAACCTATCAAAACAGATTTTTAGGGTCAACTTCAAATGACCATAACTCCTTGTACAGGATGAAATGAGTGGCCTACTTTATATGAAATAAAAGCCCTTTGAATTATCCTTCCAACGATACCAATTTCACCTAAATCCGATATCGTAGAAAAGAGTTATGGTCGATCTACTTTAGCTTATCAAAACAGTCCACCAAAGGACATATTTGACATTATATAAATTTTAAAGGCATTTTGGTAATTTCCTATTATATTATGGACGGGAATATGTGTATATATACATGTATATGAGTTCAAAAAACTCATTTTCATCATCAATCATTGAGAAAGAACAAACCCTAGCCAAATTTGACCTTTAAATTACTTTTGATTCAACCGTAGAAATTTCAAAGTAATCCGATAACTGCGTTTGTCATCTCGAGAGCTTTGAACGACACCTATTATTTATGCAAACAGGATTGCATAATCAAGAGGTGAATTCTAAGGTATGAATATTATTTGCCTTTGTTCTTTTCCATATGTATATGTGTGATAGAGGATTATATGTGTTGGTTGTTATTGAAAGGTGGTGGAAATAGGGTTATAGACTATTTTGCATGGTTTGGTTGTATTGAATTGTGGAAGGTGGATATGGTAATTGAGTTATGGAAGGTGGATATGGTAATTGAGTTATGGAAGGTAGATATGGTGATATACTATTGAATTGATGATTATTTATGACTATGGCTCAACTTGGTTTAATGGATTGGTTGGAAGGATAAATGAATCCAAACTTGATATTGGAGGATGTTGTATGAATATGCATGGAATGTGAATGTAATTGGAGTATAAGAGGGTTAAAGTGACACCCTTTATAATGTAATTAAGGCTTACTACTTAACCACTAGTTTGGTAAATTCAAATAATTGAATTGTGACGTTTGGTTGCTAATACTAGATTGCTATATATGTTCATTGTAGATAAGTAATCCGAAAAGACGGGAAGTCCATTTGGGACTAGTATTGAAGGTTGATAGTCAGGTATGTAAAGCATACTCTATACCATACCTTTGGCATGAAAGTGAACAATTGTTCTATTAAGAAAGTTTCCAAAGTTATTCAATAACATGTGATCCATAATGATTTTGTATGATGTCCTACGTTACCAATGAACTTGTTTCCACCCTACAAAATGTCAAGACATTCCAATACTTACTTGTTTTCCAAATCTTACATGTTTATTGCACTAATGAATGTCAGAAGCTATCTGATTACTCAAACAAGATCCATGTGCTATTAATGACTCCAAAACATTTCATTGATATACCAATAAGTTCCCACTTCATTGTTATGGCATTGATGACTCCAAACCCTTCATTGATGTGCCAATAAGTTCTTACTTCATTGTTATTACATTGATGGTCTATTTATATGTCTCTTATTGATGTATCATTGTTTCGAAGTATAAAAAATGTGGTGGCGACCGAAATAACAATCTCAAAGATTAATTGAACTAAGTGATAGAAGTTCTCTCTTATCGGGTGGTATCCTAGGGGCATAAGCCTATCATGGGTCGATCCCTATTTATGTGTTTATGGGTGGTATCCCAGGGGCATAAGCCTATCATGGGTCGATCCCAGTTGATATGTACTGGAGGTAGCCTAATGGTCACAGTACAGTACAGTAATGATTACAAAGATGATAAGAACGAAGGTAAAGTGATGAATAAATACAATGTACAGGTTGTCAGAAGTTTTAGTAAGTGTGGTCCACTCCTATTACGATTTATTCACTTGTTTCTGATTTCTATTGAGCTCCTATGTCATATGTGATTATCTATAGCTTTACATACTCAGTACATATTTCGTACTGACGTCCCCTACGGGGGACCTGCATTTTATGTTGTAGGCACAGGTATCTCAGCTCATACACCGCACAAGTAGGAGCCAGGATATCCAGCTGTTTTTAGTGAGCTCCAGTTTGCTTCGGGGCTTTCCGTGTTATATCCAGTCTCTTTTGGTATTGTATAGAAGTTAGTTATATGGCGGGGTGTGTCCCGACCTTAGTTAAACTCTGTGTATTGTCTAGAGGCTTTGTAGACCTAATGTACAGTCAAGGTGGTATTTTGTTAATAGACGTGATGGCTCCGACGGCCAAGTATTGTATATACATATATATGTGTGCTCGAACTTATACAGGTGATTATTTCCTTTTATATGCGACATGATGCTGTCTGAATTTTGGGTTGTCATAGAGGTATGCATGGGAAGTATAAGGTTATGAGCTGGTTCTCCCGGGCCTCCTCGGTTACGGGTGCCAGTCCACCCCAATAGGATTTGAGGCGTGACATCTAGTTAAGTTGAAAGAATCAGTCAGAGATCAGAAAGTGGAGGTTTTCTCCCAAGGGGAAGATGATGTGCTGCATTGTCAGGGTCGACTATGTGTGCCTGGTGTAGATGACTTGAGGCTATTGACACCCAATTTTGACCGCCCGATACTCCTTTTAGGCTGTTATCTTAGCAAAATTACTAATTTTAAATGTTAGTATTTTTTTACACATTTTTCTTGCATCAAACACACTTTTAACGTGTCACATCCATGATTTTAACATACGAATTATTTTACCACCTTACAGTATCATTCTTACAATTCATTAATTTAAATATAATATTTCTCGACGTAATTTTATCAATATTTTGTCAATTCCTTTTCGTAAATGTGCACACTCACAATATTCAAATGCATTATTTACTATTATTATTATTATTATCAATAATTTAATATAGTATTTTTACATAACATTAATTTGACATGTGCAATTTTTCTTATTTTATTAAAATAGAAGCCACTTCTCTCCAATTTTCCTTATGAGTTTTAATTTGTAGCCATTTTTTATTCAATTGATATCAATTTTAGCCTAACATTGACATTATTTTTGATCCCAAATTAACCTCTCAATCTTGACCTGTTTTAAAATTAATTTAATCTCAATCGTTGATCAAAGATGATCCAATGATTGAGATCGATTAAACCTCCTCTTCCTTTTATACACCCAAAAGCTAATTCATTCAAAACAGCCGCATTTCTTTTCTCTCTCTCCCTCTTCTCTCTCTTCTTTCTAAGATAAAAGCCGCCGCGACCATCCACCAGCCGCCTCCGCGCCACCACCGGAGATGGACATCGGACGGCTGGCAACATCATCCAAACGCCTCCCTCTTCTCTCGAAACCACACTCACCCTAAATCTCCCCCTTTTTGTCTCTCTCTCTGAAAAAAGCGGCCAGATCGTCGGCGCCACCAACAACGGCCAGCCTCAAAGCCGTCGCACCACTGCGAACCCGCCCAGATTCGGCGCTACCACCATCTTCGGCCACCCGTCAACCAGGAAACTCCATCCGTTCTCACTCCAGCTGACGCCTCCAACGCATTCAAGCCAACAACGACCTCCCTCCGTTCTCCACCAGCAAACACCAGCGCCGTCCAGCTCCGCCATCAGCCGCGAACCAGAAACGCAACCCCCAACCGCGATTCAGCCCCTTCTTTTCTCACTGGTCACGTCCTCGTCGAAATTGAGGACCGATGAGGTCCCTTTTGGTGAATCCGACTATTATACAGTTTGATTTCTCAATCTTTTAGTTGCATGTTTGTTTTGTTTGGTTTAATTTGCATGTTCTTTTTCTTCTTTGGATGAAAATTGCCTAAATTAATCTCTTAGATCTAAAGTTTGTGACACCTGACTTTGAATGTTGATTCAACCCGTTTAATTACGTGTTTATCTCTGGATTGTTACTAACTTCTGCTTGTTCTTGAAAAATGTTATACTTGGATTACGTTGTTGTAATTGGTATTGACAGAAAGTTTAATCTGCATTTATGGTAAAATATTGACTGTGTTTACTCCTAAATGACAATACTAAATTGATTTAGTGGAATTGATTCAGTTTGATTGTTGTGATTAGTTGCCTTAGGATCTGTCATTCAATTTTAATATATATGGTAAATACCGACTTTGATACGTGTTTCCATTATTATTATTTATTCTCTCTTAAATTAGTACCTTTCTCTTTTTCTCATTTATTTATGGCAACTTGAAATAAATGATTGAGTCATCTTTATTTTTTCTTTCTGTAAGGTAAATATATATGTGGTTATCATATGATAATTTTTCTTTTGTGGTAAATATAGCATTAAACCAACTAACCCCCCCCCACCACAATTGATTCTTGATATATTTTCTCCCCTCCAATCGCTGTAATTAATTTTTCAATATGTTTTTCCTTTTATGTCATGCTCTCCACACTATATAAACAACCGCCCTTCTATTATTTAGAACAAGTTACAAAAAACTACATATAGTCTCTTCTACTAAAGCTTTGGAAAAGAAAAGAAAAGTCTTATTTTATCGCTTCTATTCTTACTTTCGGAGCTTTAATTCTGTCCTCTCGGTGGCAATTTGCTTTCTGGATTTCGGACCATTTGGTCTTCTTCTTCTTACTTTTTACTATTATTGTTTATCCTCACTGGTATGTTCCCACTCGATGCAATTGCTTTCCTTCTTCCGATTAAATCATAGAAAACATGTCTATAGGAACTAATTTAAAACAATACTTGCTTAATATGCATGTGTCTTCTTTGGTTCCTCTGTTTGAAATGATGTGTGGTTTAGGATCATGTGTTGTTTCTTTTGTGCTTGTCGTGCTCTTTCGATTTGTATCTAACAGGTATTGTTAAGTGGTGGTTTGGAGATCGCAAGAGTCGCCGGGGTGTTATAGATTGTATTAGTTCTATTTAGTTTTATGTTCTTGTTATTTGGTTTGTAATATTATTGTACAAACGTTACTATTGATCTAATAATAAATATTAGGGACTGATTCGGGGGGGGGGACTTACCTGCTAGGCACAAATTAGGTTTTATGTGTGTTACATGCTACGAGGATAATTTAGGCACACAAATCTAGGATTTATTAAAACACGAATCGCGTGGACATTGAATCTTATTAATTAATTCAATTAGAAATCATGCTTTTAGGATTTAAGTGTTGTCTGGCACACTAAAAGAGATTTTGACATGTCACTATGTTACATAGTAGGCTAAAACAAATCTTGGCATTATTAGAGCATGTTTCTGTACATTAAGACAAATTTCAGCATTATTAGAGCATGTTTCTGCACATTAAACAAATTTCAGCATTGTTAGATCAGTCTTAAATTTCTGCTCGTCTAAAATAAATTTCAGCATGTTAAAGTTTTGAATATGTTAGCATTGGATTTCTGCATATTATTATACTTTTCAGCATGTTAATATTAAAGTAATGCACTGTTAACATCATTTTCAGCATGCTCAGTCTTAGATTTTAGGCATACTATTGTAGCTTCCAGCATGTTAATATGAAATTCCTGCACTATTGACATAACATTCAACATGTTAATATGAAATTCCTGCACTATTGACATAATATTTAGCATGTTAATATGAAATTCCTGCACTGTTGACATAATATTCAGCATGTTAAGGCGTTTTCAGCATGTCAGCATGACAATATAAAATTTCTGCGCACTAACACAATTGCCAGCATGTTAAAAAGTAGGTTTTTGAGCATTTTTCAACATGTACCTTTAATTTCCTACACTGCCATTAGTCTATAATACATCTTGCACAATGAAATTCGTGGGTACAATTCTTTGATGTAGTTACCACACTTTTGACATTCTCTTTTAACAACTTGACAACACATTGTTATATTCGTGAATCACAGTTACATTTTGTCACACTAACACTTGTTGAACACTTAGATATCATGCCTATAGATTAATAACCCAAAAATAGCTATTCTTTGTCTTTGCATGTTAATCACACTAATCAACTTTTATTATTCAAGAGGCTAACTTGAGACAATTATGTGCTATGTGACATCCTATTTGTTACGTGTTTCGAGTCCTAGGCAACATAGCTTTATTTGTCTAGACCACAAAATCAAAATAGCAAAGTCCAATGCCTCTTGAACGATTGGTGGGATGATAGATATTACTAAAGACGTTAGTTTTATCCTTGTCTTAGAATGCCTTGAGATTTAACAACCAGCCTAGATGGGGTGGGACGGGTAGTCATTCGGAAGTGATGATCTCGAATAGACAATAAAGGGAAGACATGACTTATCTAAGAGTTCGGCCAGTGGGTCGGATGATGATTAAACAAGTTGGGGTTTTGATCCGAATGAGACCAAAAATATTAATTTGTTTGATTTGAAGAATTCTTTTTTTATTCTTTTATTTACTTTACATGCATATGTATTTAGGGTAGTTAGTTTTTTTTTTACATAGGCAGTTCCCTTTTTGTCATAAATTATGTAATTTCTTTCTCTTATCTTATTATGTTTTTATCACTTAGATAATCAACAATTAGAAATAATAAAATAACATGTGTGTGTTCATTAATTACTTCATCACTTAGCTAACAATTATGATAAAATAAGAGACTTATTTGATTACATAGAATCCCCACATAAAATATGAATTCAATCGGGATTCACCTTTGTGGACCTCGAAAGGTGTCTAACATCTTTCTTTTGAGGTAATTTAAACCTTTACCCAAATATTTGGTGAACTAAGACAAAACAACAAAATAGGTTTCTAGTAGCCTAGATCGGTGACCTAACGCACCTTAATACGTTAGGTGGTGACTTTTCATACTCTACCTCAAAACAATCCCCAAAAGAGTGGTCACGTCGAGTCTTGCTTTTCGTGAAAAAATAGGGCACGACAGAGGCAACAAATTCTTGAAGAAGCGCATGGCGTGCGCTACTCTATTCATTCAGGGGCCACTAAGATGTACCACAATTTGCGAGGGATCTACTGGTGGAGTAGAATGAAGAGAGATATTGCTGATCTTGTAGCTAAGTGATCTACGTGCCAGTAGGTTATGATCGAGCACCATAAACCTAGTGGGTCCATGTAGGAGTTCATTATTTTCACGTGGAACTTTGTGATGGGACTGCGTCGTACTTGTCATTAGGATGATTTTATTTGGGTTATCGTAGATAGGATGACCAAATCAACTCATTTTTTGTCAATCCATACTTCTTACTTAGCTGAGGACTATGGCAAACTCTATCTCAGAGAGTTGGTTAGTTGGTTAGGTTGCATGGTGTACCCTTATCTATCATCTCAGATAGAGGTATCCAATTTACCTTTTATTTTTGGAAAGTATTCCAAAAGGGTCTTGGTACCTAAGTCCACCTCAGTACAACCTTTCACTCTCAGATAGACGGTCAAGCAGAAAGAAGCATTTAGATTCTTGAAGATATGTTGAGAGCATGCGAACTTCCAAAGAAGACAAAGGTGATAGAGCTTTACCACTAAAAACCTCGACGTCCGGTAACTTTAGAGGAATTCTTATCGAGTTGGTTCCGTGGAAAGATTGCCTAAATCAACCTTGAGGCATCTTGTTTTAATACTGCCAAAGAGGGGGCAAAGGGTGAAAGTATGCCCATAGAAGTTCCTTCATCCCCTGCTTGCTGAACCTCTTACCCAAGAGGTACATGTATGTGATACAAAAATCACATTCACAAATAACGATCTTTGCTTGGTAAGGCCCTACATAACTGTCCCTTATACATGGTGGGTCAAACTATAGGAAAAAAAATCAATAGAATCTTGATAGATGAGGGATTTGGAGTCAACATCTTGCTTATTCGCACGATGAAAGAACTTGACATCACTACTGACGAACAGGACGAGAGTCGTATAATGATCCAAGGCTTCAACCAAGGGGACCAGAGAGCAATAGGATCTATCAAGTTGGGGATTCATATGGATGATTTTCAATCAAATACAATAATGCATGTGATCGATGCCAAAATTTCATACAATAAATTGCTTGTTAGGCCTTGGGTGTACGGGAATAAAATTATCGCATTCTCTTACTAACAATGCTTGAAGTACCTCAAAGGTGGAGTAGAAAGAAAGATAGTAGCTGATGATAAGTCATTCACTGAAGCTGAATCATACTTTGCCGATGCAAAATTCTACTTGAAGAATTACGTGATGAATGAGAAAAGGGTTGAAGATTTCACCAAGACCAAGTGTGATGATCTTGCATCTAAGAAGGTCGCGGTGACTGTTGAAAAAGTCGCTACTAAGAAGCCTCTCTTCACTCAGAATAAAGAAAGCGTTGCACCTACGAAAAAGAAGGCAACTCCTGTTCTTCGCTACGTACCAAAGGTAAAGAAAGAGAAAAATCACTCATCTGATGCCCAAGATAATGTGCTAAAGGGGCTAACTTTATCTATTAGGAAGATTTACGCGATAAATCCATCCACAAGGCTACTTGGAGAAGCTGTGGCTCAAAATTCGCCACAAGATATGACACTCTCTACCAAGCGTACAAAAGAGGGTTTCGATCCAAATGCATACAAGTTATTTGTAAAGGATGGATATAATTCTAATGAGCCATCAAGGTTGGGTAAACTTTCGTCGGAAGGTACAATAAGGCAGGCATGTGAAAGATTAGGATATACACAACCACCTTCAATTCACATCTCCATAAGAAGGGCGGTTAGTAACTACCTCACTGTAGAAGAAGAGTCTACCGTATCCAACAAAAGGCCTTCTACCTTTGTCCGACTTGGAGAATCAACCGCAAGAACTTCTGTGTTTGAGAGGTTGGGTCCTTTAATTAAGAAGAGAAGTAACAAGCATCGGAGAAGTCATCAAAGTATGTCAATATACTCCTAGCCTAAAATCCAGACTTCTAAAATGAGGCGGCACATGGAACTGGTGATTTTATGCAATGGGGTACTAAAAACAAAGGCTCATACTATGGTTTATACCAAGTAACGTGAGGAGTATGAAGAGAGTGTTAGCTCTTCATATCATGTTACTACCCAGAATGAGAAAGATGTCTCATCTCAAGTGAAGGTTGATGAAGAGATAGAAAATGCTTTCTGGTGTTATCATATATCCATCAATGACGATGATCCTCAAAAGGAAAAAGATACTGGAGATGCTCCGTTGCAACTTGAAAAAGGAGTAAAGGCCATAATAGATCCCTTGAAAGAAGTTAATCTTGGAACCGGTTAAGACCCAAGACCAATTTACGTGAGTGCTTTTCTAGAGATGGAGGAAGAAATTGCGTATATGGATATACTCAAAGAGTATATGGATGTCTTCGCTTGAAGCTTTAAGGAAATGCCTGACTTAGATCCAAAAGTAGCAGACCATCAGTTGGCCGTCAAGAATGGTGCTCGTCCTGTTAAGCAAGCCCAAAGGTACTTTAGGCCAGAATTGGTTCCATTGATCGAAAATGAAGTTAACAAACTCATTGAAGCTGACTTTATTCGTGAATTTAAATATCCCACATGGATTTCAAGTATTGTTCCAATACGGAAGCAGAATGACCAAATTCGAGTTTGTGTTAACTTTCGAGATCTCAACAATGCCTGCTGTAAGGAAGAATTTTCAATCCCCATACCAGAATTGATGATTGATGCCACCACTGATTATGAGGCAATGTCTTTCATGGATGGGTCATCCGCTTATAATTAAATTCGTATGGCGCCAAAGGATGAAGAACTCACTGCATTTCATACGCTCAAAGGTATTTATTGCTACAAGGTGATGCCTTTTGGTTTAAAGAATGTTGGCACCACTTTTCAAAGGGCTATGAAGAATATCTTTGACGGCCTACTCCATAAAAATGTTGAATACTACGTGGATGATCTAGTGGTGAAGTCAAGAAAGAGAGACGACCACTTAAAAGACCTAAGAATGGTATTCGAGCTACTTTGAAGATGTCAACTTAGGATGAATCCATTGAAGTATGCCTTTGGAGTTACTTCTGGAAAGTTTCTTGGCTTCATTGTGAGACACCGAGGAATTAAAATTTATCAAAACAAGGTCGATGCAATTTTGAAGATGCCCGAGCCTTGAAATATTCATGAGTTAAAAAGCCTTCAAGGAAGGATGGCATATTTAAGGAGGTTCATCTCAAACCTGACCGAAAAATGTCAACCATTTAGTCATTTCATGAAGGACACTCTCTTCGAATGGGACCAAATCTGTCATTCATCTCTTCTCTCATAAATCATATCGGCAAATCTATAGCCGCATCAAGATGGAAGCTCTATGGGCACTTCAAGACTCGGCATCAAGCCTACACTCCAGCAAGCCTTGAAGTAGGGGGCATTTGTAGACATTTAAAATTTGTGGGACTCTACAAAAAGAATCCAAATTCTGTTAGAGTTATAAGAGTCTAGTTTACCCTAAACCTTGAATTATGCCTATATAAAGGGGCAAATATTCCCTTAAGGAGGCATTTACAATATCTCACAAATTCACGAATATTCACAAAGAGATCAACGATCTGAAAAGTCCTAATAAATTCATGGGATATTCATAAAGATCAAAACCCTCTGTTCTTGATAATCAAATTCATCAAGAAGACAAACCTTCCTTTCATGGAGATCAAATTCAAATGTTCCTTCGTTCGAGAAATATGCCACTAACGACCGTCGAATTACGATGAAATTCATATCCAAATAACCCTTATTTCATGGAGATCAAATCCAAATGTTCCTATGTTCAAGAAATACGTCACTAACGACCCTCGAATTACGGGAAAATTTATATCCAAATCTTCCTAGATTCGAAAAATACGCTACTGACGACCCTCAAATTAAGGAGAAAATCAAGAGAGAAGAATCAAGGGAGGAACGGATTTGTACTCACATCGTTTATCAATAAAAAAATATTATTTCTTTATATTTTTATTTGTAGTTGAAGTTTATTTTCTATGAATTAAATTATGTTGCAAATAATTTCTACCACTACATCGTGGACATTGCCCGACTTGACTCTAGTTAGAAAAAAGTGGGAGAGCTGTTTCTTTTTTTCTTAAAAAAAAATGAAGTAAGCGCAAAAAAGTAAGGAGGCAAAAGCTGCTCCAAAGAACCAAAGTAACAAAATAAAAACAAAAAAAATGACGGAGTAGCAGCCAAAAGGAAAATAAATAAAAGAGCATTTCTTTTAAGAAAAATAAACAACAAAAAATAAAGGAAAAAGAGTCAAATTTATCTCTCTATTTTAAAAATTTGGCGAAATATAATCATTTTCATATTTTGGGGTAAAATTTATCCCCGTTGTCATATTTTGAGGTCAAATTTATCCCTCTACTTTGAAAAAATTAGTTAAAGATGTCCTTCATCGTATTTTTAGGCTAAACTTACCTTCGGTGTCATATTTTATGGTCAAATTTACTCTCGTTGTTAAGAAACTTTTCACATGTACCCTTTCATTAATAAAAAAACTCAAATCAATATTAAATAACTTATTTAAAAAATAAAACACACACTAATGACTAATCTAACTTGCCCGTCCGACACACAAAACACACAAATAAATATATCTCTCTTTCAATTTTGTTGGTCAATTTTTTTCAATAAACAAATATGTTTCTCATTCAATGTGCAACGTTAGTAGGTTGTTTACAAATGAATAAAAAGTAAAATGGGATGGGATAACATAGAAACATGGAATTAGAGAAAATGTTTATTACAAACTCTACTCTTGTTTCAATAATGTTCAAATTTTAAAATTTGATATGTAATTATATGTGCATCTATATTCTAAAATTAGTGGATAAGTTTCTTGAGTAAATGACATGATGAAAAATTTGTGCAAATTCAAGTTGTATATAAAGACATAAAAAAAAAAGAGATGTCACGTGTCACGATCCAAAAATTAGGCCATTATGACACTTATCGTGGCTAAGCCTTGATAAGTAAGTCAACCACCCAAACCGATAAAGGAATACACAAATACGGTAATGAACACCCAGGCAAGATTCCTAAAGTAAAGTCAAGTCAATCATGAAATATAATTACAACGTAACGTAAAAGAAATCTATAAAATCCAATTCCAAAATCTCATATCACAGCATAAGAGCTTCTAATACAATATTCAAAACTGAAAAATATATAATATATTTATGAAGTAGAAATAAAGACAACTCATAGATACAAGAGGCCTGGAATCGACTCTGATAAGCAAACTTATACATGTGAAAAGTTTTTTAACAACGAGGATAAATTTGACCTCAAAGTATGACATTAAGTGAAAATTTGATTCAAAGTATGATGAAGGACATATTTAGTTAATTGTTTTTTTAAGTAGATGGATAAATTTAATCACAAAATATGATAATGAAGATAAATGTAACCTCAAAATATAACAAAGGATATATTTAACTAATTTTTTTTAAAGTAGAGGATAAATTTGATACTTTTTTCAAAAAAAAAATAAAAAAAAATAAAAAAGAAAAAAAACAAGGAATTGACTAGTCAATATTGGCTGCACAATGGCTAAAAGATAGTAATGCAATTTCGGGGAATGACAAAAATTCACTGCTCTTTTATTTCCCTCACTATATTTTTCATTTCTATACTATTTTTTTGTAGCTCTTTTTTTTTTTTCTAAAAAAGAAAATCTATTCTTTTAATTAATGCACTTTTTTTTTTCCTCTCGCCATGGCCGACCCCTATGTCATAACTCCAACCGCCGAACCACCAACTTCACCAGGCCCACCGGACCTCATGGAAACAAACGATCCACCTCATATAGCGGACCCGAAGCCGACTAAGCTGGAAATGGCCTTCAAGGCAGCCCTGCTAAATGAAGAAAACTCCTTAAATGGACATTACTTGATGGGCGATAATGGGAAGTTACCCCTAATGCCAACAGAAACAGGGGCCATAGTATTACTGAGCCCGGAGGACAAAGAGAGAATCTATGCACCTTGGCGCTTCTCAGTAATCGTGAAGTTATTCAAAAAAAGGCTCCCTCATATCTATTTGAGGAATAAACTAGTGGAGCTTTGGAAACCAACAGAGCCACTAACCTTGATAGACTTGGGAAATGATTTCTATATTGCCAAGTTCTCCAATCCAGAAAATATGCAGAAAGCCCTCCATGGGGTCCTGTGGTTTGTTATAGGAAGTTTCCTCTCAGTCAGACATTCGAAACCGAATTTCATTCCGGAGGAAGCCACCCAATCATATACGACAATCTGGATCAGACTGCCCCAACTTCCAATGAAATTCTATCATGAAAATATCCTAGAAAGAATTGGAAACAAACTGGGCACTCTGTTAAAAATAGACACGTGTACATCAGCAACGCTAAGAGGTAGGTATGCAAGAATATGCATTTAGGTGCCCCTAGATGAACCTGTCAATACCTTCGTTAATGTGGATACCCACAGATAAAGTGTGATTTATGAAGGAGAAAGTGTATTATGCACGGGATGCTGAATACTTGGCCACACTCATCAATATTGCCCCACTTAATCCTCCAAAGCTGCTGATGAACAGGATAAAATGATCCCCTCTAGCAGCAAGACACACTCCACAGCAGAGGAATGGAAAACAGTCTCATTCCTTAAGAAGAAAACCATCGCAAAGCCTCCCACCAACGCAGGTAAGGAATCATCGAAAGGGGATCAAACCCAGGTAAAAATTTATAACGTAACTTTAGGTAAGTTTCTACACTCCACTTCATTCATGGCCATTGTTAATAATTCCAATTTAGATAAAATTGAAATGAACCATACAAAGCTTGACCAAAGTTCCAAAAAAGATTTAAAGAATAAAGAATAAAAAGGAAAAAGAAAAGTTGTAGTGGGACAGCAGGGCCCATCTCTCTCTGGTTCAACTGGTATTTCTGACTTGCCTAAAGTCAGCCCTGGCATTGGCCCAGTTGGAGCATTAAATGCCAACCACTCTCCTCCCATTAACTCTATCGCTACCTCTTTAATGCTTGAGAGTCCCAACGGGGTCCGTTACCCCACCCCTTTGGGGGAAACCCCCATTAATGTTTTCGTATATGCGTATTCTGGGAAGAGTAATTCCATCACCACTAGGGATAATCATCACCCTAGGTCGGTTGACATGACCAATGAAGTCATGTCAATTAACTCCTCTTCCGATCTTTCCGCCTCTCTGAACCCCCAAATCCCCAACAAAGAGCATATTCCAGCTCCTTCAACCAATAATGAAAGCTCCTCCTCCCAACAAAAACCAACCGTTTCTAAAGGCACCTCTCTTCTTCACGATTGCACCACATCCATCCAACCAGGTACTAACATCGTGGGCGGAACTGGCACTAGCGGAGAAGACCACAACTCACTGCATTATTGTAGGGGACCAACTAATAGTCCTCTTCATCCAAGATCCTGCTTGGATGATGCAAATAGTGAGAGAAGTAGTCAACCAAATAGCAGAGAGTCTGGGATACCAAGTATGGTGCCAAACCCTATTGCAAGCTCAGAGGTTGGGGACCCTCAATATGATGAACTCCATGGAGATGAACTCACTTATGCACCACATGTTCAAGAACCTTCCTTTTTACCCAACAATCCTCTATCTACCCTGGAACCCAATGGGGAAATCCAGTTCAGCACCCCTATTCCAACCACTGCCACAGGGCGTATACCCAAGAGAAATGATTACCTCAGTACTAGATGAACTAAGACAAACCAATAGAGAGATGGAGCAACTCTTGGAGGAGCTTGGGGAACTAGGGGTAGAAATCCTCACTCCAGATAAATCAGTTCGCAGAGAATTCAAAGAGCCCTCAAACACAACTATTATCGCACCTTTCTCTCTTACAATGAAGACTTTCAGCTTGACCTTGAGGAATGCTTCGAAGCAAGTTCCATCTGCACTAGCACTGATCCCTCAAGTGGATTTAAGAAAACAACCCTCGAGAGATAAGGGGAAACAACCAATGACCCACCCACCTCTCTGCACAACTAATCTTATGAAGTTCATAATTTAAAATACTAGGGGAGCCAACAATGCTGCCTTCAAGCGTCAATGTGATGCCAAATTAGATCCTACAGCACTGCCATGATTGCCTTGTTGGAAACTAAAATGGTTGACCACAAGCATCTCACTGAATCCCTGCACTTTGATGCCTATTTGGAGTCAAGCGTTGTAGGAAAAAAAACGGCATCGTTGTAATGTGGAAAGGACATCTACTTCACCTTCAGCACTTCTCCTCCTCACCCCAGGGTGTTCATGCTACCATCAAGGTTAGTAAAGATCCCCATCTATTTTTTTGCTTTACAATTTATGTCAATCCTGACCCCAACACGCATTTAATGCTTTGCGATGAGTTACGCAACATTGCCAATACTCTGAATGGGGATTGGCTTATGGGAGGGGATTTTAATGAAATTTTGAAGGCCAATGAAAAATTTGGGAGAGCCCCTATCAACAATACTAGAGTCAATAATTTTTGGGATTGTCTGAACCATTGTAATATGGTAGACCTAGGTATAAGGGTTGTAAATACACCTGGACCAATAAAAGGTATCGGAATAGAGAGGGTCTTATCCAGGAAAGACTAGATAGATTTGTTGCCAATACTCAATAGGTAAACCACTACCCTGGCTCCCTTGTTACTCACCTTCCTACGTCTAAATCTGATCACTGCCCCCTTCTCCTATCCCTTTCCAAAAGGACTGAAAGACAGACTAACAAACCCTTTAGATTTGAACCCATATAGTGCAACAACCCATCTTTCTATGGTCTAGTTGAGAGATATTTTGCTGGCCCCTCTACCCTCCAACATTCCATATCTTAATTCCACACTGAGGCCACTAACTGGAATAAGTCTGTCTTTGGTAATTTATTCCAAGGGATTAGATCAATTCTAGCTAGACTGGATGGCATTCAAAAGTATCCCCATCATCACACCAACTCTTACCTCCAAAATCTTGAGAATAAGTTGCTCTATGACTATGATGACATGCTCAAATGTGAGGATAATTTTTGGAAAACCAAATCTAAAATATCTTGGCTGGCTGAGAGAGATGCCAACACCTCTTTCTTCCATTCCTCTACTATCAATGAGAGAAGGAGAAATATAATTTCAGAACTCAGAGATAAAATGGGTAATTTTCTGACTGTGGAAGCTGACATTCACACTCTCATCTTTAATCACTTTAAGACCCTATTCACCTCCAGCCACCTAAGCATCCCTAATAGTCACTTTGTCTCTACCAACATGTCACGCCTCAAATCCTATTGGGGCGGACTGACACCCATAACCGAAGAGGCCCGGGAGAACCAGCTCATAACCTTATACTTCCCATGCATACCTCTATGACAACCTGAAATTCGGACAGCATTATATCACATATAAAAGAAATTAATCACCTGTATAAGATCGAGCACACATATATATGTATATACAATACTTGGCCGTTGGAGCCATCACGTCTACTAACAAAACACCACCTTGACTGTACATTAGGTCTATAAAGCCTCTAAATAATACACAGAGTTTAACTAAGGTCGGGACACACCCCGCCATATAACTAACTTCTATACAATACCAAAAGTGACTGGATATGACACGGAAAGCCCCGAAGCAAACTGGAGGTCACCAAAAG
>NC_061117.1:126287402-126322711 GCF_002878395.1 Capsicum annuum
CATATAACTAACTTCTATACAATACCAAAAGTGATTGGATATGACACGGAAAGCCCCAAAGCAAACTGAAGCTCACCAAAAGCAGCTGGATATCCTGGCTCCTACTTATGCGGTGTATGAGCTGAGGTACCTGTGCATGGAGCATGAAATGCAGGTCCTCCGTGGGGGACGTCAGTACGAAATATGTACTGAGTATGTAAAGCTATAGATAATCACATATGATATAGGAGCTCAATAGAAATCAGAAACAAGTGAATAAATCGTAATAGGAGTGGACCACACTTTCTAGAACTTGTGACAACCTGTACATTGTATTTATTCAATCACTTTACCTTCGTTCTTATCATCTTTGTAATCATTACTGTACTGTACTGTGATCATTAGGCTGCCTTCAGTACATATCAACTGGGATCGACCTATGATAGGCTTATGCCCCTGGGATACCACCCATAAACACATAAATAGGGATCGACCCATGATAGGTCTATGCCCCTAGGATACTACCCGATAAGAGAGAACTTCCATCACTTAGTTCAATTAATATTTGAGATTGTTATTTCGGTTGCCACCGCATTTTTGATACTTTGAAACAATGAATACATCAATAAGAGATATATAAATAGACCATCAATGCAATAACAATGAAGTAAGAACTCATTGGCACATCAATGAAGTATTTTGGAGTCATCAATGCCATAACAATGAAGTAGGAACTTATTGGTATATCAATGAAACGTTTTGGAGTCATTAATAGCACATGGATCTTGTTTGAGTAACCGAATACCTTCTGACATTCATTAGTGCAATAAACATGTAAGATTTGAAAAACAAGTAAGTATTGGAATGTCTTGACATCTTGTAGGGTGGAAATAAGTTCATTGATAACGTAGGACATCATACAAAACCATTATGGATCACATGTTACTGAATAACTTTGGAAACTTTCTTAATAGAACAATTGTTCACTTTCATGCCAAAGATATGGTATAGAGTATGCTTTACATACCTGGCTGTCAACCTTCAATACTAGTCCCAAATGGACTTCTCGTCTTTTCGGATTACTTATCTACAATGAACATATATAGCAATCTAGTATTAACGACCAAACGTCACAATTCAATTATTTGAATTCACCAAACTAGTGGTTAAGTAGTAAGCCTTAATTACACCATAAAGGGTGTCACTTTAACCCTCTTATACTCCAATTACATTCACATGCCATGCATATTCATACAACATTCTCCAATATAAAGTTTGGATTCATTTATCCTTCCAACCAATCTATTAAACCAAATTGAGCCATAGACATAAATAATCATCAATTCAATAGTATATCACTATATCCATCTTCCATAACTCAATTACCATATCCACCTTCCACAATTCAATACAACTAAACCATGCAAAATAGTCCATAACCCTATTTTCATCACCTTTCAATAACAATCAATACATATAATCTTCTATCACACATATACATATGGAAGAGAACAAAGGTAAACAATATTCATACCTTATAATTCACCTCTTGATTATGCAATCCTATTTACACAAATAATAGGTGCTGTTCGAAGCTCTCGAGAGGACAAACACAGTTATCGGATTACTTTGGAATTTCTACGGTTGATCAAAAGTAATTTAAAGGTCAAATTTGGCTAGGGTTTGTTCTTTCTCAATGATTGATGATAAAAACGAGTTTTTGAACTCATATACATGTATATATACACATATTCCCGTCCATAATATAATAGGGAATGACCAAAATGCCTTTAAAATTTAAATAATGTCAAATTTGTCCTTTGGTGGACTGTTTTGATAAGCTAAAGTAGATCGATGATAACTCTTTTCTCCGATATCGGATTTGGGTGAAATTGGTATCGTTGGAAAGATAACTCAAAGGGATTTCATTTCATATAAAGTAGGCCACCCAGTTCGTTCTGTACAAGAATTTATGGTCGTTTGAAGTTGACTCTAAAAATTCGGCTGGCCTTAGTAGTTTGTGTGCAGGAAATTTTCCTGCACATTTACTATTCCCAAATATCTCGACCACCGTTTTATAGTTTTGAACGTGCTCGATTATATTTGAAACCTATCCGTTTTTGAAAATCTTTATATCGTTGGAAAGCTTATTCAATAACCTTCGCATTGAACCATCGACGGGCAAATTTTGATAAATAAAATAAAAAAATTAATTCCATATAAATAAGACCAATGCACGTACTTGAATACGCCAATACATGTACTTGAATATGGGGTGTTACAAAACACCTCCTAACTCAATATTCTCTCTGGGGAGGCTAAGCATCTTCTAGATTCCCCACTTAGAGATTCTGAAGTCTTAGTAGCCCTCAAATTCTTCAAACCTCTGAAGGCCCCAGGCCCCTGATGGACTTCACCCCCTCTTCGACCAAAAGTTTTAGAACATTGTAGGAGCTAAAACCTTGAATTTCTATAGGCAAGCCTTCTCCACTCACTCCATGCCTGAAAATGCCAATACTACCCCCATCTACATTATCCCTAAATGCAATAATGCCACAAATCTTAGGAACTTTAGGCCCATTGAACTCTGCAACACCACTTACTAGCTTGTGACCAAAATCATTGTCAATAGGATTAAGTCTTACCTTCCTACCATCATTGTCCCTAGTTAAGCAAGATTCTTAGCCAATAGAAGAGCTTCTGACCATGCCATTATCATACAGGAATACATCACCCATTTCAGTAAAAATGAAAGGGAAACATTCCAATATGATATTGAAAATTGGGTTGGAGAAGGATTTTGATAAAATTGAATGGTCCTTCATTAAAGATACCCTGCTATTATTTAACTTCCTTAAAAATCTTACCAAGCTTATTATGCCTTGTGTTACTACATCCTCCATTCCCGTTCTAGTCAATGGTACTAAGACAAACTTCTTCAAGCCTTCAAGGGGTATTAGACAGGGTGAACCCATGTCCCCCTATCTCTTTATCCTTTACATGGAGAGGCTTTCAAGGGGCATTGATTTTGAAGTTACTGTAAGGAATTGAGACCCTGTCAGTATCACTAATGGGCCCCCCAAACTTTCCCACTTTTTTTTATTGATGATCTCACCTTCTTGGAAAGAGCTACTCACAGCAACTGCCTCACCATTGTTAATATCCTAAGGACCTTTAGCATGCTCTCTGGCCAAACCATCAATAATGCTAAGTCCAACATCCTTTTCTCTAAGAACTGCACCCAGACCCTCAATATCCAAGCAGGCCAAACCTTTGGCAAGTATCTTGAATACCCCATTTTCTATAGTAAATCCAGGAACAGTGAAGAAAAGGCTGGCTGGATGGAAGACCAAATTTCTTGACATGACTGGTAGGACTGTGCTCACCAAGTCCACCCTCAGTAGTATCCCTACCCACATAATGCAGTACATTAAAATTCCTAAGAAAATTCATGAGCTCATAGATAAAACCCAAAGGAATTTTTTTTGGGGTAGCAGTGTTGAGAAGAAAAAACTCCACCTTATCAACTAGGACACTCTTACTAGCCCAAAAGACAGTGGAGGACTGAGGCTTCACAAGAGTGACACTAGGAATAAGGCCATGCATGTTGGCCTGGCCTGGAGGCTCTATTCCCAGCCCACCAACCTATGGGGTAGAGTTATGCTGTCAAAATACAGTAGGAACAACAATAACCCTGGTTCTAGAACTTGGAAAAATATTATTAATGGTTTGACAGCTTGCTCTAGTGGTATAAGATGGACTTTATTCCCAGCCCACCAGCCTATGGGGTAGAGTTATGCTGTCAAAATATAGTAGGAACAACAATACCTCTGTTTCTAGAACTTGGAAGAATATTATTAGGGGTTGGACAGCTTGCTCTTGTGGCATAAGCTGGAGAGTTAACAATGACTGTAGAGTTAGGGTCTTACTTGATAACTGGGTGCCCTACCTAGGTACCATTAGAAGCCTTATCCATGGTCCACTCACCATCACTGATGCCAATGTTACTATCCAGAACATCCATCAAAATGGTACCTGGGACTTCAGTAGCTTATCCTTTGAGCTACCCATGCACTTAAAAGATATCATCAGAAGTACTTTGCTTCTTAGAATTCCACAGAAAAGGATAAGCTAATTTAGGGCCTAACCAGTAATGCTACCTTCAGCACTGGGAGCATGTATACACCCCTGAGAAACTCTGAAGATAGCATTCCAATTCAAAGGAACTTTAAGCTGGTTTGGAAAGCCCATACCCCTAATAAAATCAAAATCTTCATTTGGATTCTCCTTCACAATAGTCTCTCCACTAATGCCTACCTTAATCACATTAGCATTTTCATAGACTCTCAATCCTAAATATGTCATCACAAGGAAGAAAACATAAATCACATCTTCTTCCAGTGCAACAATGCAGTCACCTTCAGGCAGAACCTTCTCCATAAAGCCCAGTTAAAGCCTTCCCAAATTTGGATGAACATTTCCATATCTAACTGGGACATCATCTGGCAGAACCTCAAAGGGAAACCCTTCAATAACTGGCTCCCATGGGATACCTTTTTCCCCTATTGCCTTTGGGTCATTTGGCTGTGCAAATATGATAACATTTTCAACAATAAATGCAACCATATCTCTACAGATATGGCCATAGCCCTTGCCACTGAGTTTGACATGCTTGTTAACAAATTTTCTCCCAAGTATTCAACCTTCACCACTATTAGCACCAAATAGAATCCTCCTATCATTGGACAACTAAAATTGAACATTGATGGTTCAACCCCTACCATTCCTGGTAGGGGGAATAAGGGTATCTTTAGAGATCACAATGGACATTAGGTTTTAGGCTTTAACATGCACCTCCCCCAAACCACTTCGACCATGGTAGAGCTATTAGCACTGCGCCATGGCCTAGCCATTGATAAAGCCAACAATCTCACTCATTTTACCATTGAAACTGATTCTAGCGCAATATTATCGATGATTTCTAATAATCACCCTTCCTATCATAACTTGATTGTTTAGTGTAGGTCTCTAATGGAAGAAACGCAGTCCAAAATGCCAATCAAGATCTTGCGAGAGCAGCATGCAGTGGTCGGCACACTAGCAAAGGAGGGAGCTAAAAGTCAATTCATGAAGTCACCGCAACTGTTTTGGCAAATTCCTCTTTTTGTATCAGCTAATGTGCATTCGAATTCTAATGGAACGTGTGCTCACCGTAGAATCAAAAACAATTCTATTAACCTACTAGGACGGGATGTGGCCCCGAACAATCTATTTTTGACTCCTTCAACTGGAAGGGGTGTAACTCTATTCCTCCCTAATCTCTAATGAATGAACTATATTTTGCACAAAAAAAAATAAATTATTGTTCTTTTAATATAATATTTGACATCAAATGCATGTATCTTTAATATTGAATATAAATACATATTTTATATAATAGTTATACATTTTCTATACACAATACGTATATATACACATTTTATACAATCAATGGTACAATTTCCATACACATCATACAAACAATTATACAGTTCTATATACATCCTATATAAATTTTAGCTATAATAATCATTCAGATACATATTTATACAACAACTATACAGTTTCTATATGCATTATATATAGTTTCTATATATATCTTATAGATATACATATTTTATACAACAACTATACAGTTTCTATACACATTATATATAAATTCTATATACATCCTATACAATTTTTAGTTGCAATAATCATTCATAAACAAATTTATATACATTATATATAATTTTTATATATATCTTATTATTATATATAAGAAGAGCCATTTTTATCTAAGGACATTATTATCAATTTAAAAAAAATCTTGTGCATTGTTGGATTGTACTACAACTTAAAGAAAAGGAACATAAATGTCTAATGACAAAATAATCACCCAATTTTCTCTTAATACCAATTTTATCCCCATGTGATGTAATATTTCCACACGGTGGACTAACTTTTATGGGAGTAGTGCAAATACCTTATGTATTTTTTTATGGGATAAAAAAATAATTCTAATTTTTGTTCCAATTTTTTATGCATGTTTAAATAGCTTTTATAATTTTAATATAATTAAGTAAGTTTAAACAAATTATAATTTATATTAATTATTATAATTAAATTTTAAAAGTAATAAATGTCATATATATTTATTGTTAATTTGTCTCTTATAATAAAAATAATTTTTTTTAATATATTTTAGTAAATTAAGAAAAAATTATCATTTTCTTCTAAAATTAATCTTGTGATTAAGTTACTATATTAAATACTAAATGTCAAATTTAGATTTTCAAAGCATATTAATAAAATTAGTTTAGTAAAATAAATTTATAATAAATATTTTTAAGATCTGTGTCAAATCATATATGGACCAAGTAAAAAAATTTAAAAATATTTATTAAGTCGGCGTAAATTCCTAATAAGATTTTACCTTCGCAGGGGGTAAACATAATTTACTATTATATCAGAAGAAAATTTATCAAGCATATACTAATAAAATTTATCAACAATAAAAAGATACAGACTTATGACGTGTTTGTTTTTTTTTTTACAAAAGAAAATAATTAAGATAACGTTATAAAAAGAAACAGCAAGAGAACAAAAATACATGCATTTAAATATGCTTATATATAATGATGTGTGGGTCCTACAGTACTTTCCAACTTTGAATAGATTTAATTTAAATTATAAAAATTTAAGTAATTTCATAATGTAATAATTTTATATTAATTAATTGCAACTAAATATTTAAAATAAATTAATTTTATTATTTTAATTGACTTTTATATTCAAAATTAGTTTTTCACTCATTTATTTTAGTAAATTTAAATTTTAAAATTATTTTTTTCTTATATGAAAATACTTATATTTAAACTTAACTTTAAATTTTTAAAGCATAAAATTAATAAATTTAATTTAATAAAATAAATTCTTAATGAATATTTTCTTAAGATTTGTATTGGGTCAATATGTATCAAGTAAAAATGAAATAAAGAAAAATATATAACAAAATTTTATTATCGTGAGAGATAAACATAATGCACTATCCAATAATGTTTAATAATATCATATTTTATATATGCAAAAAATAACATCTTAAATTTAATTAATTTAATAATATAATAATTTTATCTTAATTAATTGCAACTAAATATTTGAAGTAAATTAATTTTATTATTTTAATTGACTTTTATATTCAAAATTATTATTTTTTTACTTATTTATTTTAGTAAATTTAAATTTTAAAATTATTTTTTTCTTATATGGAAATACTAATATTGAAACTTAATTTTAATTTTTAAAGTACAAAATTAATAAATTTAATTTAATAAAATAAATTTCTAATGAATATTTTCTTAAGATTTGTGTTGGGTCAATATGTATCAAGTAAAAAAAATAAAGAAAAATATATAATAAATTTTATTATTGTGAGAGATAAACATAATGCACTATCGAATAATGTTTAATAATATTATATTTTGTATATGCAAAATATAGCATCTTAAATTTAAGTAATTTAATAATATAATAATTTTATCTTAATTAATTGCAACTAAATATTTGAAGTAAATTAATTTTATTATTTCAATTGACTTTTATATTCAAAATTATTTTTTATGTATTTATTTTAGTAAATTAAAATTTTAAAATTATTTTTTTCTTATATAAAAATATTAGTATTTAAATTTAACTTTAAAATTTTAAAGTACAAAATCAATAAGTTTAATTTAATAAAATAAATTGGGTCAATATGTATCAAGTAAAAAAGTAATAAAGATATTTTGTATCAAATTGTAAGAGATATTTCGTATCAAGTAAGTAATAAAGTCAACATGTATCAAATTGTAAGAGATAAACATAATACACTAGTCAATAATATTTAATAATATCATATTTTGTATATGCAAATGTAACATCTCGTATTTAATTAATATATTACTTTTGGTAAGTTATCGCTGATTACTATTAGATATGATAAAACTATGTTAATTTTTATAGGAGTAACATAATCAATCGCTCTTAATTAATTATTATCAGTCATCTAGGTATTAGGAAAATAAATAATATTTAATAAAAAAGATAAAATAGACATAAAATGAGAAATTAACTCTTGATATTTTAAATTAAATTGTCGTCCTTCAAACGATGTTTTTACTATACCACCTCTTATTATAAGTCATTTATGTATCAGAAAATTAAGAATAACAAAATGACATGTCAACATAAAAAATTTGATTGACTATCAAAATTATATTAGTGTCATATAAATTGGGACAGGACAAAAGAAGGTATAAAGCAACATATATATTATTTGAAAATGAAATAAAAAGTACTGTAAATAACAATAATTAACAAAAATAATTAAAAAATTGACTGATTGCCAAAATTTATCTGTACAGCATAAATTGGGATGAAGAAAATATTCATATCTTATTAAAAAATTATGTAAAAAATATTATAAATCAGATAATTAACAATTTTAAAAATATAAAATATTTGCCTGGATCTCAAAATTATATTATTGTCAGTTAAATTGAAATAGAAGAAAAAATATTACAAATCACAATAATTAAAATTTTAAATTATTTTAATGATTAATTATCTAATTTCTATTTATATCACATAAGTTGAAATAAAAAAATATATATTGAGCCCGTACTAGCACAAGCCATGCATATCTAGTACATATACATATTCTATACAACAATTATATTGTTTCTATACAATTGTCTTTAATTATTTAAAAAAATGTAGATCCTTTTTGCCCCCAAAAAATGTAATGAAACAAAAAAATACAACTAACAATTTAGTTTCTTTTTCCATTTTTTTTTTGTTTTTATACTGTTTCTTTTTTATTTGCATTTTTCTTTTTGTAGTTTTTTAATTAATTTATTATTTCGTTTTATCCCCCCCCCCCCGCCCTTTTTTTTTTGTCATTCTTTCCTTCTTATTTCATTTTTTTCCTTTTCAATTTTTTGTACTCTTTTCTCATTTTTTTTTGTTTTTTTGTTGTTGTATTTTATATTTATGTGCTTTTACATTTTATATTTATTTGTATCAAATTATATATTTTAAATAAATTTATTATTATATTTGAATAGTTTAGCCGTAAACATGTACAGTTTATCTGAGTGTTTGTATATAAACAAGTTATATATTAATTGTATTTTCTTGAATCTAAGATATACAAATATGTGATATATCATTTAATACGAATATATTGTTAATATTTGCATGTCAAATTTATAATACAAATATATTGTTAATATTTGCATATCAAATTTATCATTTATATTTGTAAACATGTATCATTATAAATGTAATATTCATATTTGTATAATTTATCATTTGTATTGTTCAATTTGTATCAATAACATACAATCCGTATCAACAAATATAAACACAAGTGTTCATAAAAAAAATATCAATTCTTTTTAATTATTTAAAAATACAAATGGTACAGTCAACTACAAATTCAAAAACGAATAAATGAAATTACAAATATAAATACAATATGTGGTTAACTCAAAATACAAAATAATTCTTTAAAGATACAAGTGTGTCGACCAAAATAGAATACAAATACAAATAAAATAAAATAAAATCACTAAAAACAATTCAATATACAGTCAACAATAAAATACAAATACAAAATAATTCTTTAAAAAATAGTATGAATTGTATAAAATATTAATAAGAATAATGTTGTGAAATGTAAAATACAAATGCAAATACAAACAATAAAATACATACAAATACACACATAAACTATAAAATACAAATATAAATAACTTACTGTTCCTGCTTGTAGGGATTTGAGGGAGCCTTGTATAAAAGAGAAAAGGACACCCACTGACTATTTTTAAAACAAATGACCAACATATGATATTTTATTAAAAAATAGCCAGTCGGCTAAATAATCTTCACGTTATAACAATTTCATAGTTTGAATCATTTTGACCCATGTAGTTCAGACACAGTTTATATATCATATTGATACAGTTCATATATCATACTGATACAGTTCTTGAAAAAAATAGAGCAACAAATTTATGAATAAATATTGTATTATTGTTATATAGAATATAAATGCATATTATATATATATATATATATATATATATATATATATATATATATATATATATATATATATATATAGGAACATTACCTACTAACTCGCAAAGTTTTATGAAAAAATATAGATCTTTCCAAGATATAAGGTGTATGTATTTTTACTTATACAGAGAAATCAGAAAAAGAAACAACATATTAACTAAACTACATAATTTAGAAGAAGGTCAAAAAAGGTTACTAAGGTTATTAACAGTTAAAAGAATTCGTACAAGCTATTATAACGACTTATTAAGTGCAGTAAATTGGGAGATACAAGGTTGTGAGAGAGATTTAGAAAATAGTATTTCAGCCATAAAGTGGCTTAGAGAACGCATAAACAAAAAAGCTTATCAGCTAGGATAATAAATGCCAATAAGATATATTGAGGTCATAAGGCAAATACAACAACAATATTATAGAGAATTCATATACAAACATCAACTTGTAAAGATTCGAAAACAATTCGTAGAAAGATTAGAGCTGTTAAAGAAAGAAATAAGAAATCTAGAAACAGATATTTTAAACTTTAAGGAAACAGACGAAATAATTACCATAACATCTAACTATTATAAAAAAGCATTAATTAGCGAAAAATCTAGGTTAATAGAAAATATACAAGAAGTAGACTTGGATATAACCTATACAAATAATAGATTGAGATATCAAACTAAGCTAAGTAAAAAATACCTTAACCTAAACCACCTAGGATAAACAAGATAGCTTCATTAAAACATCTCGATTACCTAGATCTCAGTTTCCAACCTGAAAAGAAATACCGAATATTAAAAAATAATTCTACCATAAAGTGTAATTTTAATCAAGGAGAACATATTTTACATTCGGAAGATAAACAATATAATACAATAATAGACTTTCTAATAAATTTAAGCGAAAAAATTCAGGAAAAAGATAATAGTATAATAAGAACCCAAGACACTGGATAAGATAGAACAAAATTTAGATTATCTTAAGTCTCAAGAAGTAGAAATTGACAGAAAAATTCAGTATTTAAACCATAAGTTTAATTTAGAAAAAATACCTACAAAATTTGAAATCGAAAAACTAATAGCAACTATAATAGAAAAACCTATTAAATTTATATCAATATTATATAAAACTGTCAGCAAATGGCTAGAAAGTGAATTTAAAATTCAATATATCAATAGTTTCATCCGGAGTACTATTTATGTCCTTTCCCCTTTATAAAATGTAAAAGCATATAACGAAGAGTATTTGTTTTGGGCTTATAAACAAAAATAACAAACTTAAGAGGGTGTTTGTTTTACGTCATTTTTTGCTTTTGAAAGTGTTTGACAATTTATAATTGCTTAAAAAAGTCAATTTTGACTTTTTAAAGCCAAAAGCTGAAAGTTGGCCAGTCTTATTTTTTTTTTTAGCTTATAATTCATTGAAAATTAATCAAGTGAATGACTTTTGTATCCCTTATAATTTTCACTTATTCTAAAATTATCCTCTTGTAACATTTTCATTATAACATTCATGATCCATAGCAATTTTTATAACGATTAACCTTTTTTTAATTCAATTTTTTATATTATATTAAATTATATTTTTTGTAACAATATATATTTTACTAAAATAACTAATAATATTCAAGTAAACGATAATATTTTTAAGTATTTTATATTAATAATATTTTAATTCAATACGTAAAAAAGTTATAATAATATTTTTAAACAAACAATAATAATTTTATATTAATATATTTTAACTTAATATATATATTTTTTTTAAGTATACGTAGTAGCTTGCTGGGGTGCTGTATTTTTCATTTTCTTTTGTTTGTTTGTCTTTTCCTTTCAAGAAAATCTATTTTTTATCTAAAAAAAATTGATAAACCTATTTTTTCGAAATGTTTTTTATCTTAAATATTTTTAATTCAAAATTCTAATTCCATCCCTAATAAGAATGAGTATGAATTTAAATTAATAAGGGTTTCAAAATAAATATCGAGCATTAAATAATTTAATTTTTTGTAAAAAAAAATTTAATAGTCATTTATGAAATTATATATATATATATATATATATATATATATATATATATATATATATTTAAACTGAATTAAAAATATATATATTAATTTTAATTTGAATCATTTTAAAAATAAAAATTAATAATAATTAGCTTTACATATTGTTAACACTTTTAAAGATATTTTGACGAAAAAAAGTGCTTAACAACACTTACTTACCAAACACGTCAACAACTTTTTTTCAATTTCAGCACTTTTATCCAAACACATAAATATTTATTTTAAAAATAAGTTCAACCCCTTCAAAGTCACTTTTAAAGAACTTTTCAAAGGCCACTTTTTTTCAGCCTATCCAAACGGGCCCTTAACATTTCACATTCAAAACATCAAACATAAACGCCCGCCAAAGTTTCTGTGGCACCCTTATCTATTACTGAAATGAGAAACATCCTATATACATTGATCCAAAAAGAAATACTGATGCAGTAAAATAACTAAACTGTCACTGCATACTGCAGAATTTCAATCAATAGCTTGGGTGTCGCAACTTTATATAAAGCTTGAGACAAAAAATATGACCAAGAAACAATATAAATGGGAAAAACAGAACGGCGTTCTTGATAGCTAAAGATTACACAGGTGGTACCAAGTGGATATTAAATGGTTTTTCTCATGAAATTCTAAGTAAAACATTTGAGTCGTAATTTTATCTGGATTACACAGGTGGTACCAAGTGGATACTAAATGTTTTTTCTCATGAAATTCTAAGTATAGCATTTGAGTCGTAATTTTATCTGGAGCTACCGCAACTCTAAACACAGCCTGATAATCAACACATGCTAGCACAAATTGGATATCAGTCACGCATTCGTCCCTTCATGGTTATTGCTAATAGCCATATTCACATTGTCCACGCCTGTTTAAACAAACCAGTGCATTACATCAAAATCACAATCCTAGGGCCAAATCCTACCTCTTACGATGGACATTGCAGGACAAAGTGTGGAGTTTCCATTCACATTTTATATAAAACAAATGAGACTTTCAACAAAACCAATCAAAGGGGGATAAAAAACAAATGGGACTTTCAACAAACCAATCAAAGTGGGATAAACACTACATATTTTACATCTGGAAGACAATTGTGAGTTGACCGTAATATCCTTTATAACAGTCGCTCCGTTCTAAGATGTTTCATATCCTTTTGACAGCAGGCATCTTTAGAAAGGTTTTATAGCTGAAATTTAATTTCAAATCCAGACCACCATTATTACAGGGGCAAACTATAAAGCACACGCATGACACCGTATAACAGATTAGCCACACATGCTTGATATATCAAAGACCCAAAACTTCTTTTTTTTTAAAACTTAAGACTCAAGCTTCTATGTCTTATTATAAATCAAAGACAACCTTTTATTTCCTATTTTCCAACCTCTTTGTTCAGTTGTTGGTGCATATATGATTGTTATTGTTATTGTCATTGTTGTAGTATTAGTAAGTCCAGCTTAATAATTTTGTATATGAGTAGGAATAAGTGGAGAATTATCAATCACCATATGGATGAGAACATCAAATTCATAAGTGGAGAACACGGAACTTGCCTTACAGAAAGAACTAGAAATATTTCTTTCCAGATCCGTGGTCACCACTAGCCTTGCCATCTCCAAAGCCATCAAAACGGTTTGAACGATTTTCATTGTCAGAACGCGAATCACCAAATCCACTAGAGCGGCCTGAACCAAATCCTCCAAATCCAGTTGAGCGGTTTGAACTCTCGAAGTTTCCAAAGCCACCTGTCCGATTTGAACTTCCAAAGCTTCCAAAACCGCCACTACGATCTGAACCACCAAAATTACCGAATCCTCCCTGACGATCACCACCAAAATTCCCCGAGCGACCTGAGCTTGATCCACCAAAGCTACCCCCTGATCGTCCAAAACCAGATCCACCTGTTCGACCAGAATATCCACCTTGTCCAGCAGACCTGCTGCCAAAATTACCATAGCCACCAGAGCGACCTGAACCCGAATCACCAAACCGACCACCTCCCCTTCCTCCATAAGAGCCAAAGCCGCTGCCGCCTCCACGCATGTCACTGAACATGTCTGTTGCTCCACCCTCTACTTCTATCTTTGGAAGCTTTTTTCACCAAATACATGAAAATAAGATAATTTGACAAGATGAGAACATAAGAAAATAACCTTGGCCACAACTACCCTTACAATTCAACTAATTTGGCCAAGTAAGAACAGGAGTATTGTGATAATTGAAAAAATTAAACAATTGCTGGAGCCAACTATAAGCTGCTTCATTTTAAGCTTCACTCCAGTCCATATATATATTCTCACGATTCAACATTAATTCAATTAGGAACCATCTAGATCAATGAAAATAGTGACAGGACATAGAAAATCACTGAATTTGAACCTCAAAGAAATAATGATTCCACCCCACTTGTCACACGCTCAACAAAAGGGCAAAACAAAAAAGATCTTGAGAGTGAGAAATTGTGCTCCAAGAAGTAAATGACACATCACACAAAAAGAACTACTTCAAAGACATGAGATATAGTACAAACTTCAGTCTGTATACACGAGTATTCTTTTTTTATAAGGAAAAAAAGGGGTAGCTAGACCTAACTACATCCATTTACAATTTCCAACTAAACTATCCTCAACATCCCATTTTATGTGATATGATTTCATTAGGCACCAAGGCAAAGATATCTTCTTGAGTTACTACATTGAAATTATTGAGAGATATCCTCATAAGTAGTAGTAACAGTAAGTGAAAAGAAGACCGAAAATTTCTGAATCATCAAAGTAAAACACTGCATTGCAATTTTATTTACTGCAATCATAAAATATTTGGTGGCAAGAATTTATGATCTTTGATCAAACAATTCAACTTTTTGGACACCATGAAAATGAAGGAATGCATAAGTAAACATCATCCCTTTAGCACTAATTAGTTACAGCAGTTGCAACTCATATAGCAGTTATAGATTTAAGACTTTTCGAGCATAAAGCTTTTTTCTCCACCTGAGGTTCACATTTATCAGTGCCATCACAAATGACAATGTTGGTAAAATATGAATAGAAGGACAATCAAAAAGTAAAAGCACCTATATTAGCAGTCTTACCTCGATAAATCTGCATCCCACATCACGTTCAATACCTTTCACATCCCTATGTTGGCTTGAAGAATATATCAAAATTGCACTTCCTTTCTTCCCAGCACGCCCAGTTCGACCAGATCGATGAACAAAGATCTCTGATGAGTTTGGAAGCTCATAATGTACCACCTGATCAGCAAATTATCTACTTCAACTTCAGCAAGAAAAACAAAACAAAGCAGACTGCAATTGAAGAGACTCGATACCCAGAAACTTTGCATTATACCCAATTAGTGTCGTCAGGCATACAAAGAAGAGATGTCCTCAGAAGCATCTTACATACTTTTGGCCACACCCTATTTCATTTACGAATTTATTTTCCAATATTAAATTAACTTGGCATACAGTAGACTTGATCCACCAACCAAGAACCGGTTTCAAGTATTTGTTCCCTCTAGAAAATTTCAGACATCATGATTTAGGTAAAAAGCTCCAGACAGCATATATGATTCAATAATTAACAACACATGCATTGTATAGGACCGACCGCATGCTTAAAGTTATATTGTAGAACAGCATCAGTTTGTACATATATACAGTGAGCCAGGTATTTATGCAGGGAATTCAAAAAATTACAACACCACCACATTTGGGAGTAAATCTATGATCCAAAGCAAATTTTAAACTCATTTTCCATTAAACTGAAATATTCCTTTAATTCAAAGGGATTCAATAGTCTGTGTATAATTAATGAACTTATTCTTCTATTTGCATGGTGTAATTTCTGATGAAGAAGATCAATGGAATCCTCTTGGTTCTGCATAGCTTCACCCCTGCTAATATACTATTGTTTCAAATATATAGAAAAGAGTGCTACTTTTGGATTCTTCTGTTTTCTCTAGTGACAAACGCATTAGAGATATGTAACGTCTCACATAGACCATGTAAAGACCTACAAAAGAGTTTCAAAGTATATATTTACCAGTTTCAAAAAAAAAAAAAAAAAAAAGAGTTTTAAAGGAGAGGAAAAGTGGAGAAATTGCTTAGCCAACATACAAGTAAAGTTGCATTGAGTAAACATGAAGGATCAGGCAAGGTTGCTATTTCAGAATGCAACCTCCACCGAACCCCTTCGATTACATATGATGCTGTTGGTTTGTTGATCCACGGGTTCTAACAGATGGTTTTTAGGATATATGCCGTCTGCTCTATTGTTGGAAAGTGCAGATGAAAGAAAAGAATGCCGTGATCATTGAACCTAAAATCACAAGTGCGAGAATAAAAGACCAACCAGATCAACATTAGGTACATCAAGTCCTCGTGCAGCAACATCAGTGGCCACCAACACATTGAATTGACCTTGGCGAAAACCTGATAGAGTTCTCTCCCTCTGGGTTTGTGAGATATCCCCATGCAAGGCTTCACATCTGAAAGTCTTTTGCATTACATACGACAATCTATCAGCATCACGTTTAGTTTGAGTAAAAACAATGCACTTCCCTCCTTTCGCATGCGCCTGCAGAAATGAAATGGCTCAATTAGTTTCACAAAATTAAGGATTATTACAAAATAAGACAGCAGAAAGACCATTCGCATTATGTTGATGGATATAAATAGAGAGCAATTTAGAACAGTATGAAGGGCATAAAGTAGGACAGAGGATCCTGGGGGTGTATCTCCATACAGTTATCAGAGGTCCCAGAACTGCTGGTTTCTGATGAATCTCACAAGTAATTGAAAACAAGGAAATCCCATCAGCCAGTTTTTGATCGGAATCTCCTACCTGGGATATATTGAAAAATTAGACTCCAAGGTATTCAAAAATCAAGAAGGAAATTTATATTAAATCCTAAAGCATTTTGGTCTCACAAGATCAACGTGAAGTGGATTTTTCAGGAACTTGTTGGTAATTCTTAGTATCCACCGGGGCATTGTGGCTGAAAACATTAGTGTCTGATGCTTCTGTTGAACATTTTCTAAAATGGTCTCAACATCCTCCGCAAAACCCACATTAAGCATTTGATCAGCTTCATCTAGAACAACAAACTGGATTTCTGCCAAATTTAAAGCACCCCTCTTCAGCAGATCAATAATCCGACCTGGCGTTCCCACCACGATATCTACTCCCTTGTCAAGGGAACTCATTTGGCGTGAAATGGGAACACCACCATAAACACACAGTGTATCCAAACCAGGAGCAGACTCGAAAAATTCTTTATCCACTTGTTTTGCAAGTTCTCTTGTAGGTGCCAAGACTAAAGCCAAAGGATTCCTTCCACGCCTGCATAATAGAGAATAAGCAGATTTTTAGTATTTTACAACTGTAATAAGTTTTAAATTCGCAACAAATATTCAAAATCAAACTTTAATAACACTTGCAAATAATGCAGATCGGAAATCATTACATTATGCTGCTATCATATTTGTACTACACTATTACTAATATAAAAACCCACAGAGAAAGCAGACTGAACAAACCCATGCTTCTCGTTAAAGCGAATGATCTTATCCATGATGGGAATGCCAAACGCTAGCGTCTTCCCAGTTCCAGTTCTAGCTCGACCAATCATGTCAGATCCTTGCATTGCTGGTTCCAGAACAGCTCTCTGCACAACCCAAAAAGAATTAAAGTCACCTCTCTTAAAACAGGCAGTACGTGACTAAACTAAGCTCATTCCAAAAGCCAAAACACAAGTGAGCAGATCACTCTAAACGGGACTTCAGAGGAGAAAATCTTGATACGTTAAGCGTTGTGTTATGCAACAAAAAGGGTCTGGCCTAGCGGTAAATCCAGTAATTGAAAACCTTTGAAGCCAGGGCTAAAATTCTCGCAAAGACAATAAACCTAGGTGATTTTTTCCCATCTTTTTAAGCCTCGAACAAAATTCCTAGCATGTCAATGAAGTTATTGAAAACCTCGGAAACCTGGGTTAAAATTCAAGCCGGGATAATAAAATTAGGCCATTTCCTTCTATCCAATATGCTTATGCCTTGGTCAAAAATTGTGAGGTAGGTGTTGGTGGGAGGTAGCAAGGAAATAGGAGAGTTGCACCGTTACAAAGATGTTACGTGCCTTACTACAAAATGTAGCCGACCAACCTCATGAGAGCACACCATACAACTCTAAGTTAACCCAAGATGATATTTAACTTCATCAACCAAAGACTTCAAGAAACACATTAAGGGTTTGAATGGTATGGCAAAAATGTTTTCTCCAATGAAATTAGATATATAAAAGCAGTATTCAGGAATGTGCTCGCATTGTCGCTTAATGCGATGCGAGCCCCTATGGCTACGTGTGGCTGATGTGAGCCAACCTTACAGAAGCGGGCGTATCACAGGGTTATGTCTATTTACTATTTGGATGCTCTACTTTTTTCTTTTAAATCGCGCTTCACTTCAATGATGCGAGCGTTTAGCTTCACGCCTCGCCTAATGCGTGATGCAGAGCCTTGTCGATTTTTTCTGCATCACACTTCCCTGAACACTGTATAAAAGTATCTTAAGCTTAGATGAGATGGTCATACTCCAAACATGTTTCTCTATTGGTGGAAAATGGCATCATTCAATTGACGTCATTATATACCCAACTCTTTAACCCATATAACTTGATTCAATCAACACATGGATAATGTTGTTTAATACAGTAGGATTATCAAAACTCACTGAAATTTACACCTAGCCAACCCAGTCTGTCCCATATTACTTGTCCACATTACTAAAAATATTTGTCCCAAATCCCTTGTCAATTTACAAAATAAATATAGAATTAATTTTTTTTTTTATATTGCCTTTAAATTACTCTTTCCGCCCATCTTTACTTGTACACTACAGAAAAAGTAGTTGTCTAAATAACTTATCATTTTATGTCTATTTTACCCTTGTTATTAAATACTATTCATTTCCCAACATTTATATGACTTATAATTACGAGAGGTAATCTAGTAAAATTACCCTTTTATTTACAATGTTTCTTTAAGGGATGTGTCAAGGAAATCATGGATGAGTAGAGATGGACAAACGGAGTAGTATGTATATTAAAAAGAACTAAAGATGCTTTTCTTATTTATGATTGATCAACGGGCAGGGCGGGGCGGGAAAAGGTGATGGCGGAAAAATAATACGGACGACTGACGGACTGAGGGAGTATATTTGCTAAGCTAAACATTTTGAATCCTACCATACCGTAAAAGCTACAAAAAGAAAATCCAAAGGGAAATGATAGCTGAACCTGAATAGGGAAGAGCTTAGTAATCCCTTTTTTGGCCAAAGCAGAAACGATCTCCTGAGATATACCAAGTTTCGATATTTCGAGTCCTTCATCATCCTCTGGTAAATCCGCCACCGCATATCCAACTTGTAAATAACTACCGGAGTGAAACCCCCTTAGACAAACCCCAACTCCATATTTACTATCTACCCATTTCCCATTTCTTGAAGCATCGGTAGTGCTGGTAGTAGTGGTAAACCTGTTAAATTGGGTAGTTGGGAGGGCATTTCCGGAAATGAAATTGTCACCGGACTTGGACGGAGAGAAGAGTAAACGGGTAAGGGCATTAAGAGCGGCCCTTTTCGAGGCATGTAAAGAAGAAGAAGACTTGTTCAACAGCATAAGGCCACTCATTTTTTCTTTATGCAAATATGGTAGTGTAATTGGGAGGGTTTAATTAGGGTTTATGGAAAGGAGGAAAGACAGCAAGTGATTTAACCCAGAAAAATATGAAGGTGGTTGGTTGGAGCCTGGGGTTTATGATCTTCGGCTTATGGAAAGCAGAGGCTCTTGGAGATATGTTTTTGGCCACAGGGTTTTTGGGTGTGTATTGTGAAGGGTTTAAGAAGAGGAAGAGTAGTAACTAGTAACTGGACTATGAGCCCAAACAATGCTGGGCTGGGGGTTTGTTGTCTGCCTTATTAGAATGGGATGCTTGTGTTATAGCCCAGCAAAAGTTTGTGATTGGGAATGTTTTTTTGGACAATTTTCATAAATCTCAACAGTTTAGTATGTAATTACATAAAATATTGTCTATTTTCAGATTTATGTAAAATTCTATTTTTTTATTTATTATCTCAATACGTAGCCAAGACTTTTGATGCATCACTATCTGATATATAAGTATCGATACATAACTCTTAAGTATTAATATCACAGAGATATGTTCAAATACATAAGTCTAATGTATCGGTAGCACCAAAAACATTACGATACATGATTTTTGTAGATTTTTAACATAACACATTTCTTATGTACCTGTAGCCTAATATTCAGTAAGATACATAAATTTTGTATATTTGGTGGAGGATCGCATGATGTATCTTCTTGTTCTTTTCTACCAAATACATCATCCTTATGTATCTCTCTTAATATCATCATCATCTTCAACCCTCATTAATGGATCCCCAAACTCCAAAAGTCCTCATGGATTCAAGGTAGCCCTTCAGGTTTCAAAATTCCACCAAGTGTTGTACGTAAACTAGCGGATCTTAATGGACAAGTACCTAAGGCTTGCATTTAGGTCTTTATTGTATATACATGGAGCATTACCATATACTCACCGTTCCCGCAATTGACCTGACCACCATAAATTGTCAAAAATGGAGGCCGTTGTGACCCACGTAACAGTGACCTCCGGGTGGTAACTCAGTGGTTGTGGCACCGATAAAAGTTCCAAAATTTGGGGGAAGCATCGGTAGTCACAGAAGAGAAATTGAAGAAACTTAGGTAGTCCTTCGAGATCTGACGGTGGAAATTCAAGATCTATTATTATTGAAGAAACACCAATGATTCATCAAAGCTCTAGACTTGAACGAACGAAAAATTGTGTTTTTTAATGGAGTTAACGGAAGAAGACTCGAAAGAAACTGTAATGGAAGAAGACTCGAAAGAAACTGAAGAATATTATAATTCAAAATGGAAAAAACATCTGATAATGACCTTGATTTTAGGCATTATTTGAGGAACATTAGGTGTTAAAATGGGGAGGTGGGTTATATATTTGATAGTTGGAGAGAGAAAGTGTGAGAATTTTTGTAATTAGTAACTTAAAGTATTGTTTTAAGTATTTTTTCCATGTTTTCACGATTATTCAAGGAGAAGTTGCATATTTGGGTTAAAATAGTGAATTTTTACACATTTGCCCTCTTTATCAAAATTAATTACAATTGATAGTCAATATAAAAAATAAATTAATTTAAAATAAAATAAGAAAATAGATAAAATGTTCATTTGGGTTAATTTTTTTATACAAAATAACTCAATTATTAATTATTACATGAAATGATCGTTCGGCCTATTAATTCTATCGAAGTGCATTCAATCTCTTAGTTGCAATTTCTACTTCTTAATTAATTCTTCACTAGCTTATGTAATAAAGAAAAACACCCTCTTGTATTCTCTTGATCCTCTGAAGTATGACACATTTGTATTCGCAAAATTTGATACTCAACTCTTCTTTTAATGTTTTTTTTTTGTGTGACTTCTCTTCTACTATCAATTGTTGTTGGGGTTGGCCTTATCTGTGCTTTTGCTAGTGCCTGAAAGGTTGGTACCCTTTTAGAATGATTGTAGGTTGTCATGGTTTATAATATGACACAACCAGAACCAGGGCCTAGTCGTGTCGGGCATCTCAAGTCCAACCAGAACCGGAAACCACCCTCAATACCTAACCGTTACCCGCCCTGTACTCCCATGTCAGATGAATTCCGAATATATAATAAGATAAACAATAATAATCTAAAGACATAAAATAAGTCTATAACCATAGTCAAATGACCACAACCAAATATCCAACCAATACCAATCCCAATGTCAATACCAATACCAATGTAAACACTAAAATCAATACTGTCCATAACCATAGTAGTCCGATAAAGCCTCTAACCAGAGTCTCAAAATATTCGGTCGGAACATGTCCCTAACTAAAGCCAAAAATAAAACCAAAGAAATAATAATGATATAAAAAAGTCCATAGCATGAAATGAGGTGTTCCAAAGTATGGACGCTTACCACTTCAATTTGACTCCAAGTTATCCCCGAATCCAAGTCACTGAGCAAGAGGAATGGTAGTCTGGTCGGTTCTTGCATCATGCGGGGTTAAAACACCCGAAGACGATTAGCGGAATGAAAACTAGCATGTAACTTAGGGAAGATAAGATAATGCCATTATTTCAAAACCAAATTAATAACCATATGCGATCACATAGATATGTATATATATCATCCCAGATAGGGAACAAGGTTTAACATGCACTTAAACCTTAACCTAGGTTGTGTAGCTTTATTATCCTAAAACCACCCAAGGACTCTATGGGTTTAGCTCCCTCTGTTGAAAGAGCCCCAGTGCATGTTAGCCGCACGACCGGAGAAAGAAACCTGGGATGACTAGTACATCCCCAAAATATAATTGTGACATTATGCACACGGTCACCAGGACTACCCTCACATCGACAAATGTGAGTTTTCAGTGTCAGTCCCTCCGGGACCCCTACCTTCCACGACTTTGCTACTCAACCCCTTTTAAGCCCATATTAAATCATTTACACGTTCCCAATCATTTATGAAAGAGTCTTTTATTTAGGCATTAATCATCGGTATCGTCATACCAAAATTAGAGCTTGCAAGTCTATAACCTTATGTAATAGAAACTATTAAACCAAGTTAGACTCTATCATTTCCAATTAAACCAAAATCATTTATAATCAAATCATGGCCACCAAGGCCTTTCCAAAACTATATGAAACCAACCAAAACCAATTCATGTTCCATTTACCATTTAAGCAATGCAAGAGTTCCAAGAGTAGTTGAAGTATGTACAAAATCATTCTCATTGACAATTGCACAAACAGGTCGAGGATATACCATTAACAAAACCAAAATAATCCAATTTAGGGTTCACCAATGACCCCTTAATTAAATCACCATTCCCAATACATCCATACGTGCAAACCCATAATTGAAACAAGGAAAACCATAATTAAACCATGAGAAACAATATTCACCCATGAACAACCAAAAACCCCAACCTTTATTTCAAAACCATAACAAAATCATGAAAATCATTCATTAAAACATATGCCTTTTGTAAAATAACAATGAGGGAAGAGTCACATGCATGAATTACATAGAGTCACGGAGAAAAATTGATCCTTAAACCCTTAGATGACCACTTTGAAGAAACCTAGCCAATTTTGATTAGGAAGATTTTGAGAGAGTAAAGAGGTTGTTTAATCTTGTAAAGTGTGGAATGAATGACCAAAAAGTGTTATAGGGACATGGGGTCTTAAGGATTTTGAGTGGAAAATATCCAAAATGCCCCTGGCTTAAAATTGTAAAAATATCGTAGGTGGTTATGAGTCGACCCCCTTGACTTGTGACCATAGCATACGACTCGTACCTTGAGTCATTACCAAGACAGTGAGTTGGACCATCATACACTGTCCACCATATAACTTTATGACCCCACTCATTACTAGACCATACGACTCGTATGGTCTAGCCGTATCTAAGACAGAATCTAAGGGATTGGACACTGGACACAACACAACTCAACCCTACCACTCGTAACCTATTCTCATGATTCTTAGTGAGCTACTCATACTAAGATCCAAGTCAAGTCACTAAGTTTCTAATTTGATTAAGAATCATCCTAACGACCCGTCACCATACCTAACGACCCGTACCACCAAGTCATTACCACGATCAAAACCCAACCACCATCCACTAAACACCCAACGACTAGGGTTACCTGACCCGTACCCATACCATATGACTCATATGGTTAAGTCATCAACAGAACAGAGAGCTCAAAGCTCAGGAATTTTTAAGGGACAAAACCCAGGGTGTTTTAATTCTCTCCCACTTGGACCATTCATCCTCGAATGATGGGACAAGGTAGTGACTAGCATGATTAAACCCTCAAACATCTCTATCTTACATTTAAGACAGAAAATAAGGTACCAAGGAATTCACAATCTATCTTTAACGAAGGCAGAAAATAAAGATGTTAAGAACAACACATACCTCAAGCACGATTTTCCAAAAAGAGAATAAGAATGGATACTTGGACCTCATATCCTCTTCAGCTTCCCATGTAGTCTCTTCCACCTTGTGGTTTCTTCATAGAACTTTTATCGAAGCTACATCTTTGGTCCACAAGTGACAAATCTACCGATCCAAGATCTCAACTAGGACCTCCTCATAAGACAAAGAATCTGAAATACCAATATCCTTGATAGGTACAAAATATGATGAATTACTTGCACACTTTCTCAACATAGAAACATGGAACACCATGTGAATGGAGCTCAAACTTAAACGCAACTCCAACTTATACGCAAGATTGCCAACCCTTCTCAAAACCAAGTACAGACCAACATATCGGGGACTAAGCTTCCCCTTCTTCCCAAACTGCATAACTCTCTTTATCGGAGATACCTTTACGAACACTCTATCCCTAATCTCAAACTCTAACTTTCTATACGTTACGTCTGCATACGACTTCTATCCACTTTGGGCAGCTTTAAGCCTATCTCGAATCACCTTCACTTTTTCCATGGCTTGGTAAATCAAATTCGGTCCAAATATCTCTGCCTCACCAACCTCAAACCACCCAATAGGGGACCTTCACCTCCTACTATACAAGGCCTCAAATAAATCAAACTCTATAAGAGGTAAATACTCAACCCAACTACCACCATAGTCAATGACATGAGCTCTAAGCATATCTTTTAATGTCAGAATAGTCTTTTTTGCTTGCCCATCCGACTGCGGGTGGAAAGCAGTACTAAGACTCATCTTGGTCCCCAAACCTTTTTGAAACGGCTGTCAAAAGTAGGAGAAAAACTATATACCATGATCTGAGATAATAAAAATAGGTACCCTATGCAACTTCACCATCTCTTGGAGGTACAACTTTGCATAATCCTCTGCCGAAAAATTAGTCCTCACTGGCAAAAAATGCGCAGACTTAGTCATCCTATCTATATTGACCCAAATTAAATCGAACTAATTTCGTGACCGAGAAATACCAGTAATGAAATCCATGTTGATCACTTCCCACTTCCACACAGGCAACTCAATCTCTTGATATAACCCTCTAGGCCTCATGTGCTCAACTTTCACTTGCCGTCACACCATGTACTTTGCCACAAAACTAGCTACATCCTACTTCATATTATTCCACCAATACATCTCCTTAAGGTCATGATATATTTTTATCAAGCCAGGATGAACAGTATAGCCCGACTCATGTGCCTCTGCCAAGATCCTTCCTCATAATCCATCTATGTCAGTAACACATAATCTCATTTGGTACTATAAGGTATCATCGCCGCTAACCTCAAAAGCTATTACTTTCTGTCCGCCTTCATCACTCTTAATCCTTATCAAGGTAGGATCTAATACTTTCTTCTCCTTCATCTCAAGACCCATGGATAATTTTGCCACCTCCTGAACAAACACACCACCATCCTCAGAGTCCAAGAGGCGAACACCAAGGTTAGCCAACCGATGAACATCTTTCACTAACTCTCGCTTCCCTTCATCCATACGAGCTAGACTCCCCATGGATAACCTGCTAAGAGCATCAACAACTACGTTAGCTTTACCTAAATGGTAGTGAAGACTCATGTCATAATCCTTGAGCAGCTCAAGCCAATGGCTTGAGGTTCAACTCTTTCTGAGTAAACACATACTGCAGGCTCTTATGATCAGAAAAGATATCCGTATGCACTCCATACAAATAGTGATTCTAGATTTTCAATGCAAACACCACGACTAATAACTTCAAGTCATGAGTCAGATAATTATTCTTATGCACCTTCAACTATATAGAGGCATAATTTATCACCTTGCCCAGCTACATCAAGATGCAACCAAGCCCTACACGGGACTCATCATAATAGACCACAAATCCATCAGTGCCTTTAGGCAGAGTCAAGATCGGTGTCGAATGCAGCTTATCCTTTAGCTTCTTAAAACTACCCTCACAAATATCAGACTATAAAAACTTTACCTTTTTCTGAGTTAACTTAGTCAATGGGGCATTTATAGTCGAAAAACTTTTCGTAAACCTCTTGTAGTAACCAGCTAAATCCAAGAAACTCTAAATATGGGTTGGAGTATGGGTCTATGCCACTTCGTAACCATTGCAACCTTCTGTAGATCCACCACGATCCTTTCACTAAAAATAACATGACCCAGAAAAGTGTCAACGTTCAACTAGAATTCACATTTCAAAAATTTGGCATACAACTGTTGCTCTTTTAGGGTCTGCAGTACAATACAGAAGTGATCGACATGATCCACCTCACTATTTGAAAACACTAAAATATCGTCTATGAACACATTGACAAACAAATCCAGAAACTAACTAAAGACTATTATGAAATCCATGAATATTGTCAGGGCATTAGTCAATCCAAAAGACATAACTAGGAACTCAAAAGGCCCATACCAGGAATGAAAAACAGTCTTAAGAATATCTACCTCCCTAATCTTTAGCTGATGATACCCAAACTGAAGATTAATCTTAGAGAAAAACTTAGCACCATAAATCTGATCAAACAAATCATTTATCCTCAAAAAAGGGTACTTATTCTTTACCATTACCTTATTTAATTATCGATAATCAATACATATCTAAAGGGAACCATCCTTCTTACACACGAACAATATCGGTGCATCCTACAAAGACACACTAGAACGGATGAAACCCTTGTCTAAAATATCTTTTAGTTGCTCCTTAAGTTCCTTTAACTCAGTCGAAGCCATTCTATATGAGGGAATAAAAATAGAATAAGTGTTCGAAATATGAACTATCCCAAAATCAATTTCTCTATTGGGAGAGACGCCAAGAAGGTCATCAGGGAAGACCTCAAGAAACTTATTCACACCAGGACAAAATGTAGAGAAAGACCCTCCGAGTTAGAATCTTTAACCCAGACCAAATGATAGAGACACCCCTTGGAAATTAGTCTTTGAGCTTTAAGATATGATATGAACCTCCCCATAGGAGCTATAGAACTACCCTCCCACTCAATAACTAGCTCATTAAGGAATTTAAAAATGAGCTTATAGGTCCAACAATCTAAAGATGCATAGCACGAGTGCAACCAATCCATCCCTAATATGACATCAAAATTAACCATGTCTAATGCAAATAGATCCATCGAAGTCTCCCAACCACCCGCAGATACCATACAACCCCTATAGACTCTTTTAGTTAGAACAGAGTCACCCACCAGGGTAGAAACAGAAAAAAGATTCAAAATACACTCGAGACCAAAACCAAAATGCTCAACCACAAATAAGGTCACATAAGAAAGAGTGGACCCCGGATTAAGTAAACAGTACAGATCATAGGAAAAAAGTTTTAGCATACCAGTAATGGCATTAGGTGATGCCTCAAATACCTGATGGGTAGTGAGAGCATAGAGTAAGTTCTGACTAGGGCCGGAGCCAAATGGTGCACCCTTTAGTGTCGGAGCTAATAAAGAGGTAACCAGAACTTTGTTTGCCCCAGAGGCAACCTTACTAAGAGGATAACTTTTAAGCATATGCCTTGGCTGCCTACAGTTGAAGAGCTTGTCCTTTTCTTCATCACAGAAACCTGATGCAATCAACTATAAAATCTATAGAGAGGATGAGATGGAGCTAACTAGGCTCCATTAGCCTGTGATTGGGCACCCTATGCCCTATAATTATAGCCACTATACAAATACCTATCACCCGATGGCTTTGGGTAGAGAGCCCTAGCTGTTGAGTAAGACCCAGAATTTCCCCACTTCTTCTTAGACTACTTTTCACTATCCTTGCCACTCTGCTGTTCGCCACCACTCTACTCAGAAAATCTAAACTTCTTACTTTATCTTTTCCCTATCTCCGCTTGGTTTTTCTTCTCTTTCTCAACCTGGTACATATACACAAACAACCTGGATATGTCCATGTTCTTGTTTAATAAGGAATCCTTACACTCTAAAATTAAGTCTTGGGATAAAATCAAACTTTCTCATCCTAGCCCTCATGCTCTAAACCAACTCTGGAGTATATCGAGACAACTGGTAAAACTTTAAGGCATACTCCTTGACTGATATCTTGCCTTTCTTCAGGTTAACAAACTCTTTTGCCTTCACTTTTCTCATCTCTCAAGGAAAGAAGTGGTCAAGGAAAGCCCTAGAAAAATTATCCCATAGGCTGACTTAACATTGTCACCCCTAGACTATTCACATTCCTCTTACCACTGTTTGGCTATATCTTTCAATTGGTAGTAGAAAATTCCATACCTCTATGTTAGTGGCATGCAAAACATGGAAGATTTTTTCTATCTTATCCAGAAAACCTTGAGAATTCTCCTCAACCTTAATACTAGTAAAGGTCGGAGAGTTCAATCTCATAAACTGGCCAACCCTTGTGGCCTCAGAAGATGGAGTAATAAAAACCCTATGCTCGGCCTGAGAAGCTACCAACTATGACAATATATGAATAGACTGGCAAAACTCAGCATTCGTCACATCAACTCGAGGAGCTCAAGAAGAACTGAAAGGGACCGGTGGTACTCCAGGAGAACAATAAGGAATTGGATCCCTAGATTAGGTCTAGACCTTATAAGTAGAATGGGTCCCATCAATATTATCCCAAGTACGATAGAAGAGTTTCTGTGAATGTCAAATCATCTGGGAGGCATGATCTAAAAAGCAAACAAATGAGTATTAGACAAAATTTTAGGACCTTAGACTCTACAGCTCGAAAATAGAACATAAGAAAAAGAAATATTTCTAATTGCCTAGTAGCCTCTCCCTTATTAGTGTGGCGTGCTACACACCCTTAAAAGAGACTCTACTTGACACAACTTTGTGGACTCCTTATTGACTATGAACCTAGGGCTCTGATACCAATCTAACACGACCTAAACCAGGGCCCAGTTGTGTCGGGCATCTCAAGTCCAACCGAAACTGGAGACCACCTCAATACCCAACCATTACCTGCCCTGCACTCCCATGTCGGATGAATTTCGAACATATAACAAGATAAATAATAATAATCTAAAGACAATAAAGTAAGTCTATAACAACAGCCAAACAACCATAGCTAAATATCCAACCAATACTAATCCCAGTGCCAATACCAATACCAACCATAGTAGTCCAACAAAGCCTCTAACTAGAGTCACAGAATATCCGATCAGGATATGCCCCTGACGCCAAAATCAAAACCAAAGAAATAACAATAATAAAAAAAATTCCATAGCATAAAATGGGGCCTTTTGGAGTATGAAAGGTCACCACTTTAATCTAACTAAAAGCCATCCCTGAATCCAAGTCACTGAGTAGGAGGAATGGTAGTATGGCTGGTTCCAGCATCGCGTGGGGATACAACACCCGAAGACGATTAGTAGAGTAAACTTTAGCATGTAACTCAGGGATAAAAATAAGATAATGCCATTATTTTAAAACCAAATTAATAACCATATGTGATCACATAGATATGTATATATATCATACTGGGATAAGGAACAAGGTATAACATGCATCTATAACCTTAACCTGGGTTATCTAGCTTTGCCATCCTAAAACCACCCACAGACTATATGGGTTCAGCTTTTCTTGTTGAAAGGGCCCCAGTGCGTGTTAGCCACACGACCGGAGGAAGAAACTTGGGATGACTATTACATCCCCCAAAATATAAGTGTAACATCATGCATATGATCGCCACCTCACATAGACAAACGTGAGTTTCTAGTGTCGATACCCCCAGGACCCCCACCTTCCACAACTTTTCTACTCAATCTCTTTTAAGCCCATATTAAATTATTTATATATTCCCAACTATTTAGAACACCGTGTGCACAAACAAACTATGTTATCATATTAAATTCGACTTTTCAAACTCAATGGAACTATCAAAACTTTCATCGAGATTATTTTGACTAAACGTAGGCCTACACCTACAATTCTATTTTTTTTATATAAGTCACCTAATAGCCCAAAATGAGTTCAGAATCCTTGAGACCTGAACAAAGGTCCCCCGAGCCTAAAATTAATATTTTAGAGCTGATGGCGCTATCAAAATTCTCATCTGAGGTTGTCTACTAAGATGTTTGTTCCTAGAATAAATTCTAAATAATGAAAACTCCAAAATAGGAGAATGAGCCTAAAACCCAAATGAATTATTCGGTAGTCACACTGACAATTCTGGCAAGTCTTAAATGACCTGTAGCTACTGTGGGAAGGCTCAATATGCCCAAAATATATATAAATCATGAAAATAACCTAGAGGGTCATTGCAATAAATTTGTTAAGATATTTAATTAGCAGATAATAAACAGTCAAGTTCAGGTTCTTGTTACCCACTCCCAAATTCTCTATCCGGGCACTCTCTATTGCCTAGATAAATGTCTACCAATATAAAAAAATATCTCCACTATATCAGGTAGTTCTCAAAATTTTATCCTCTCTAGTATTTCCACCCATAATTACACCATTATCTGGTAATACTCAACCCCCACCATCATCCAGACTATTTGATGCAAGTTCAGGAAGTACTTATTGCATGGAAAGATTTCAACTTAAAATCAAAAGCTACATGAAATTATTGAGAGATATCCTCATAAGTAATAGCAGTAGAAAGTGGAAAGAAGGTTGAAAATGTCAAAAACATCAAAATAAAACACTTCACAATTTTTACTATAATTACAAATTATTTGGCGGCAAGAGTTTATGATCTTTCTTAAGACAATTCAACTTATTGACACACTAAAAAAAGGAATAAATAGGTAAATAGCAGTCGTGTTGCACTAACTAGTTACAATAGTAACAACTTATATAGTTATAGTCTTCTTAAGCAGAAAGAATCTTTCTCTAACTAAGGTTCACATTCATCAGTGCCATCATAAATACAATGTTGGTAAATTATGAATTAAGGACATAAGAAAGTAAAAGCACCAATATTTTTAGTCTCACCTTGATAAATCTACATTCCACATTAGGTTTAATACCTTTTACATCACTATGTTGGATTGAAGAATATATCAAAACTGAATATTCTATTTTCTAGCACGCCTAGTTCAACCAAGCAAAGATCTCTGATGAGTTTGGAAGCTCATAATGTACCACCCGAGCAACACCTTATTTATTTAAACTTCGTAAATACTAAACAACAAAGAAGGCAAAAATTGAATAGACTCAATACCCATAAACTTTTCACCTTACCCAATTAGTGTAGTAATGACCTTGGTTTGTGAATTTTCTATTTTTATGTGATTTGAGAATTTTTCCCTCTCTTGTAGCTGCTACATATGAATATTTACATTTGGGGATAATTGGTATGGTTCTCGAGTTAATTAGGAATGAGTTGTGCGAATTTATATTTTTTAAAGGCTTGAAAAGCCATATAGTTCACTTTGGTCAACACTTATTGTTCTGAGTTGGATGGTAAAACACACTACACTAGCAGATCTGAAATAACAAATTTGGATTGGTAATGCGGTTGGATTAGATTTGGGGTCTGTATATCTCATTTTGATCCTTCAATTGAAAATAGTAAGATTAGGTCTAGGGGTTAATTTTGTTAAAATGACCTTTTTCGAAATCTGATGTCGCCATTGAGTATGGAACATTGAAATTAGCTTAGTAGCATATATGGTTTGTCTAGGTGGTATCCTGTTCAAAGTTTAGAGGGTTCAATTGAAGCTTGGTAGTCTTGCACCAAGATCCGCATTAAATGATATCTAGTGCAACTGCTTTAGCTTCCCAAGACCACTTAAGTGGTTAGGCATCTATTAAGAAGTATCTGCTTTAGCAGTATTCGCTTAAGCAACCACTTAGCCTCTGAAGAAATAATCATTGTATATAATTCCCATTCTTTCCTTGATTTGTCTCTATTTTTAGACCTTCAAGTTTTAGAAAGTGATTTTTGAGGGTTTTAACATTGATTTATATGTGGGCAACTTCTAAACTCATAATTACAATATTTCCCAATGATTTAATCTTCAAAAAATACCTTGGAATCATGATTTCAAAAATGAAAAATTAGGGTTTTATTAGTCTAGTTTTAAAATAGTTTTTCTATATTTTGGACCTCGGTTTTAATCCTTTTGCATGATTTTTCTCCTATAGGCTCTGATAACCTTGGGAAATATATTTTTGAAACAAAATTACAAGTTTACCTCTTTTGTTTTCAAACCCATTTTCCAACCTATTTTGAATCTAACATAAATATGGGCAATATGAGTATCATATCTTTGTTTTAATATGTAGATGTTATATTTGAAAGTTGTAGTTGGTGTTGAGGCCATTCGTGAGTGGAAGGATTCATGTTGAAGCACTTTAGATTGGGATTTATCATTTTGAGGTGGGTTATGACTTAACTTCTTTAGATTGAGTTGGATAGTTAAGGAGTAAATAATTATGTTATGGGTTGGGGAAAATAACTATACTATTTATGCTAGTGTGTGTCTGTGTGAGGACTTATATGTTGTTGTTGACTCACCATATCTGGTATTATGTGTTTTAAGTATGAGGGATTTATTATATATCATTGGACTTATCTGTGTATCTAAATAGCTTTAATTCTAGATATGATGCTCGTACGGGGGCTTTTTTTCTAATTTATGCCTTGTTTGAGCATTAGTTGCTTTTATCATGATAAAATACCTGAGTTAGGGGTTAATATGATATTAATGATGCCTTATATGCCTATTTATTTGGATGGTACCTAATTGGAGGTGATAATCATGAATTATTGATATATTGGGTTGATTTTTGGGCTCACTTATATATATTCTGTAATTGGATGGATTGGATATCTCTATTTAGGTTAACTGTAAGCATTATATCCTCATTCAATACATACATATATATATATATATATATATATATTTATGAGATATTGGTACTACTGGAAAACATGATTTTTGAAAGAAAATGAGATACTTTTATGAAAATCCTCTTTGTGAATCAGAGCCAAATAGGAGAGTTAAAATTGAGATTGAGATATGAGATATACTATATGGTTAGGAAACCCACTATGGGGCCTGCCTAGTAGCTGCGAGCTCAGTGGATGTATATGGAAGGTCACACAATAACTTTCATTATTTATTCTATCCATATTGAATTGCATCACATTGCATGCATATCTTTTTTATTTTTCTTATTCTCCTTGATTTGTGTATGGTTTCCATGTATTTTCTCCCTTATATCTGTATTTCATACTACTTTTATTTACTTATATATATTAGAATTTTTAGTGAAGATGGTGTGAGCTAACATTTAGGACTTTTATGTTTACAGGTGACATGCTCATGCTCATAGTATATTTACTTATTTTATTTCCTACTTTGCTCAGCTAGTCTATGATACCTATTGAGTACCAGTGTACCGTACTCACTTCTACTGTGCCCTTTCGGTATATATCCTAGCATGAGTATAACACACAGAGGTTGAGATTATGTTTTTAATTGATGATATTCGAAGTACTAGAACATTCTAATGTTCATGCAGATTTTTTGATCTTACTCGATCTTACTTAGGTCCTTATTTAGGTCAGAGACCAATTTTGTTCTTTTAGTTTTAGATTTGTACTTAGATTGCTCTTACATTATGACATCAAATTTTGGGTGGTTTATGTTATTCTTCAGACTTTCGTGTATTATGTCTATATTTTGTAATTGGTCTGACTTTATTCTAGAAGTGTTACTTAGTTTTATAGTATTATCATTTTTGTTTCTTTTATCATTTTAGATTATTGCCTTAATTGATAATGCTCGGCCATGACAAGTGCCATCATGACCTAGTTTTATGGTCGTGACAAATTAGTATCAGAGCTGCTAGGTTCACTGGCCTCATAAGTGTAAGAGTAGGATATCTATTAAAGTCACGTAAATCAGTATGTAGATATTCATATCTATCTTTGAGAGGCTATAAGATGTCTTTAGCAAAAAATTCTATGTATTGATTCCTTATTATGTGGGTTATTCATACTTTATATTCTAAGTGATGTTCCATTATTTTATGTAAAGATGGTGAGGACTAGATCTTAAGAGGTTAGGGATGCTAAGCCAGCACCTGAAGATAGATCCCAGACTAGAGTGTGAGGTAAGGATTGTGGATGGACACGAAGAGATGCCCCAGTCAGAGGTAGCACTAGGGGATCTCCCCTAATCTCGAGGTTGAGCGTGCAGGAGATACGGGGATAGCTTAGTGCTTATAGGGTTCGATTGTTATCTTAATTTTAGAGGATTTGTTGATTTGATTATTGACTCATTTGGATGGTTTTCCCTTAAGTGCACCTGGTGTTCCTCCAGTTTTAAGTAAGGTACCATCACTAGTGTTGACGTCTGCTTATGGTATTCCTCAAATACGAGTGTAGTTTCGCCGTCTGTACCAATATTTACTTATGATATTCCTTAAACTTTGAGTGGTGTTCCACCTTCTGTGCCAGTTACTGATCATGATATTCCTTATTCAAGAGTACATCCTTCATCCATGTTACCCCACATGTGGATTTCCAACCTCCTTCATCCAGACTTATTATTTTTTTAGTTTCTTTGGGTATAATTATGTCTTCTAATGATTAGAAGTAGTTTAGGAGGTTTATTTGCTTGGGTCTGCCCAAGTTCACTGTTGCTATTGGCGAGGATGCTTATGAGTTCTTGATTGATTGCCAGGAGAGGTTGCATTATATTGAACCCCTTGAGTCCCATGGAGTTACTTATACTTCCTACCAGTTGACAAATATGACTAGGGATTGGTAGAGGTCATATGTGAGTTGTAGAACTTTGGATTTACCTTCTATGACTTGGATTTAATTTCCTGAAGCTTTCTTATTGAGATTTATGCCTTATAGTTTGAGGGACCAAATGCATGATGAATTTAATTATTTAGAGCATGGATCTATGCCTATTGTTCAGTATGAGGCTCATTTATACATCTTTCCAGGTATTCAACTTCTAGAATCTCTACTGAGTCTAAGTAGATTCAAAAGTTTGTGAAGGGACTGGATGCTACTTATCAGTTGGCTATAGCTTATATGGTAGTCTCAAGGGATATTTTTTAGAGTGTTATTAATCATGCTAAGATAACTGA
>NC_061117.1:126325711-126376848 GCF_002878395.1 Capsicum annuum
AACTAGAAGTACTTGAGAAAGAGGTAGAAATACTCGTAATGGTAGTCGAGGAGTTATTCAGTCCTAGAGAAGACATGGTTGGTGTTGTTCTATACCTTTTAGGCCTGAGGTAGAGGCCTTTGATGCTGTTATTATAGGTATCATCCTGATTTGCTACAAATCTACTTTTGCATTATTTTACTATGGGTTGACTTTTTCCATACGTCTACATATTTTGCTTTTTGTTTTGATATTGAGTAAGAGACTTTTACCATGAATCTTTGTATTTCTACCCTAGTAGGATATTTTTTATCGGTTAATCGGGTGTACCTATCTTGTGTGGTTGATTTTGTAGGCCGTGAGACCTAGGTAAACTTGATTGTCCTAGATATGGTAGATTTTGATGTTATCTTGGGAATGGATTGGTTAGCTCCTTATCATGCTATTTTGGATAGTTATTCTAAGATCGTGACCTTAGCTACACTGGCTGTGTCAAGGTTATCTTAAAAGGGTTCACGTAATACAAGTTCGAAGAGTGTTATATCTTTTCTGCATGCTTACCGCATGATATAGAGAGGGTGTTTTTCTTATTTTGCTCATATCCGTGATACTAGTGCTGCCTCACTACCTCCTATGCATTTCATTTGAGTTAATCATGAGTTCATGGATGTGTTTCCTATAAATTTATTTGGTATGCCTCCAGACCGTGATATTGATTTTTTTATTAATATAAAATTGGGCACCAAGCCTATTTCTATTCCTCCCTATAGGATGTCCCTTGTGAAGATGAAGGAGCAGTTGTAGAATTTGTTGGGTAAGGAGTTTATTAGATGTAGTGTATCTTCTTGGGATGAGTATGTCTTGTTTGTGAAGAAGAAAGATGGTTCCATGCATATGTATTGACTATAGGCATTTGAATAAATTGATAATGAAGAGAAAGTACACTCTTCCTCACATTGATGATATGTTTGATAAGATTTAGGGTGCTTCAGTGTTTTTTATAATCTATTTGAGATTCAGATATCACCAGTCAGACTCTATACGATCATTATAAGTTTTTGGTCATATCATTTGGGTTAACTAATGCCCCACCAATGTTTATGGAGTTTATGAACTAGGTATTTTGATCATATCAAGACTTTTTTTGTTATTGTAATTATAGATGGTGTCTTTGTTTACTCCAAGAGTGAGGCCGACCAAGTGAAGCATTTAAGGATTGTGCTTTAGAGGTTTTATGAGAAGTTATATACTAAATTATTTATGTGTGAGTTTTGGTTGGATACTATATTTTTCTTCGGTCATGTGGTGACTAAGGATAGTAGTATGGTCTATCCGACCAAAATAGCAGTGATTCATGATTTTGCTAGACCTACTTTTCCTACTAAAACTTAGAGCTTTGTTGGTTTGGTGGGTAATTATTAGCATTTTGAAGAGGGTTTCTCTTCTATTATGGCTCTTTTGACCAAGTTTACTTAGAAAAAAAATGGTATTTTAGTGGTCGGATACATGTGAGAAGAGCTTTTAAAAGCTTGAGGAGTTGTTAACTTTGTCTTCTATTTTGACTTTGCCCAAGAAGGGTGTGATTTTTACCATATTTTGTGATGATTTAGGTATTTGTTTTGGTGCGATGTTGATGCAAGAATGCAAGGTGATTGCTTATGTCTCTCGTCAGTTGAAGCCTCATGAGAGGAGTTACCCTTTCTTGATTTAGAGTTGGCAGCTGTAGTTTTTGTGTTAAAGTTATGGTGACACTTCTTGTATATGGTGCCTTGTGAGATTTTCTCATACCACCATATCCTTTAATAAATTTTTAGATTGCAAGATCTTAATATGAGGCAACAATATTAGCTTGAGTTACTCAAGGATTATGACATCATTATTTTCTATCATCTGCGCAAGGCTAACATGGTTGCAGATGCCTTGAGTTAGAAGTCAACTAGTATGAGGAGTGTAGCTTATCTCTTGACCCAGGAGTGGCCTTCAGACTTAGAAGTTTAGTCTTTAGCTACCCAGATGATTAGGCTTGATATTTCAACACATATCGTGTTTTGGCCTTTGTTGAAGCTAGATCTTCCTTAATAGAGCAGATTCTACTAGTTTGATGATGATAGTTTGAGGGTGATTCAATATAAGGTTTTGAGTGGCAAGGCTAAGGAATACTTTCTTGATCCTGATGGTGTATTGAGGATTAATATTTAAGTTTATATATTGAGAGTCAAAGATTTGGTGAGATTGATTTTAGAGGAGAACCATGGCTCTAGATATTTTGTACATATAGGTGTGACCATGATGTATCATGATTTGAAGTAGCTTTATTAATGGGGTTGTATGAAGAAGTACGTGGTGCATTTTATAGCTAGCTTCAGAGATTTCCCATTCTTGAGTGAAAGTGGGAGCGGATCACTATGGACTTCATGACTGGGTTATATCGTACTTCCTGGGGTTCTGACTGTATTTGGGTCATCATGGATCGATTGACCAAATCAGCCTATTTTATTCCTATTCAGATTTTATTTAGTGCCAAAAGGTTAGCATGTATCAATATTCGTGAGATAGTTCGCCTTCATGAGGGACTTGTGTACATTATTATAAACAGAGGCTTAGTGTTCACTTTTAGCTTCTGGCAGAATTTTTAGGAAGAGTTGGGTACTCGAGTTGACCTCAACATAGGCTTCCACCCCCAGACTAATGGGAAGTACGAGCATACTAGTTAGGTTTACGAGGATATTCTCCTAACATATGTTATATATTTTGGGGTCTAGGTGGAGTAACATTTGGCTTTGGTAGATTTCACTTATATAATAACTACCATTTGAGTTTTGAGATGGCCTCTTTCGAGGCATTGTGGTAGGCATTGTCAGTCTTCTATTGGTTGATTTGAGACTTCAGAGGTTATACCCCATGGTATTGACTTGCTTCGTAAGTCTTTGGATAGAGTTAAGGTGATTTAGGATAGGCTTTGAACATCTCAGAGTAGGTAAAAAAGTTATGTAGATTGGAGGCTTCATGCCTTACAGTTTGGTCTTAGTGATAGGGGCTTTCTTCGTATGTCGCCCAAAAAAGGCGTGATGAGGTTTGGGAAGAGGGAAAAGCTTAGCCCCACGTATATTAGACCATTTTAGATTCTTCAGGTAGTTGGGGAGGTTGCTTACCTCAAGACTTTCTAGCCATTCATTCAATTTTGCATGTATCTATGCTTTGATGCTATATTCCGAATGAGTCTCATGTGCTTTGTTGGGACTCAGTTCAGTTGAATGAAAGGTTGACCTTTATAGAGTAGTGACCATTTTACCTAGGGATGTGAGGTGGTTGCATTTAGACATATTTCTATTGTTAAGGTTCAGTGGAGAAACCGTTCTATGAAGGAGGCTACTTGGGAGGTCGAGTCCCACATGTGTAGTAGTTACTCTCAGTTCTTTCCGATTCAAGTATATTCTTGCCTTAGTTTGAGGACAGAATAGATTTTTTGTGATGGATGTTGTAATGACCTCAGTTTGTGAATTAACTATTTTTATATGATTTGACTATTTTCCCTTTCCTTGTAGTTACTATATGTGGAATAGAGGTTTAGGGATGGTTGGTACTGTTCTCGAGGTGATTGAGAATAAGTTGTGTGAGTTTGTGGTTTTAGAGGCTTGAAAAGTGATATAGTTGAATTTAGTCAATACTTGTTGTTCTGAGTGCTAGATGGCATAACAAACTATGCCAGTAGATCCGGAATGTCAAATTTGGGTTGGTAATGGGGTTGGATCAATTTTAGGACCTTCTTATCTCATTTTGACCCTTTAATTAGAAAATAATACAATATGGTCTCGAAGGTTAATTATGTGAAAATAACCTCTTTTCAAAAATCTGTCATCATCATTAAATCTGAAACGTCGATATTAGCTTTGTAGTATATATGGTTTATCTCAGTGGGATCCCAATCAAATTCTGAGTGTCCGATCAAAGCAAAATCAACATCTCTGATATCTGGTACAGTCGCTTGATGTCTCCCAAGCTATACCTCCAAAGAAAGCACAATGCATTCGCTGTCAAATATTGTAACCCAACAGAGGTTAGGGTCAAACCCACAGGGAATAGGCCCTATATCTTTTACAAATTTGCTGAAGGAGCCGATATAATGCTAGAAAAGTAAATGGGGGAAATTGTTGTGAAAACAGTACACTAGTAACAAATCTTGGTTGCTTTGGTAGAAATTAATCTGAGATGAAAACTAGGACTATGTTCCCCCTGATTTCCTAACTTGTCGTGCTCCGTCGAACTATCCCAATACATTACATGCAAAATATGATAAGATATGTATCACCAACCAGCCGAAATAATGAAGAAAAGTAAATGGAGGGAATTGTTGTGAAAACAGTAAAGTAGTGACAAATCTTGGTCGCTTTGGCCGAAATCAATCTGCGATGAAAACTAGGATTGTTTTCCTCCGATTTGATAACTTGTCGTGCTCCGTTGAACTATCACAATACATTGCATGTAGAATCTGATAAGATATGTATCACCAACCATCTTATGAACGCCTTTGGTGAATTTCACCCTTTACCTTTTAAGTCTCAGAGTCTCGCCTTACTATCCCTTATCCTAGATTAACTATTACCTTTTGAGTAACAAGTTAATTAGATGAGGGTTGGTAGCCTCAAATTACCATCGTGATCTTCTTTTCCTAATATTTACCTCTCTTGTGAAGTAAGTATTATATACAGGCAGGTTCTTAACGTTGGCCATCATTAAGAAAGTAGTCAAACCAAAGAAAATCACAATATATGCAAGAATATTGATCAAGAACAACTTTTCACTTCCTCTACTTCGTTATTCCATCAGGGTTCCTATAACCCTAGTTAGGTTGTTTAGGTGCTTATGTTTGTAAGAACATCCATTAAATTTAATAAAGAAAGTATGTGAATACTCTTACAGTAATTTAAGAACAAAACCCAGAATCTCAAATTAATAATCAACCGTAAAAATCAAGAACAATGTATTCCAAGATCAAAAGTCAAATCTCTTAAAATCAAAATAGAGCAGTGAATGTAAAAAGTGCGTAAACTAATACAAAAACATCAAAAAGGTATTTATAGAATACATCAGAATCCTAAAAATCCCAACCAAGTTGAATAAGGAAAACTCAATTGCTGACTATTTACGGATGCACTTACGAGCCGTAAGTGGTAACCCACTTACGAGCTGTATGTAGTACTTACGGACCCCTAGGTTGGTCATAAGTGTCAAAAATTTTAGAAAGCTGTAAAATGCTACCCACGATGGCACTTATGGTGGCGTAAGTGGTAGTTACGCCCCATAAGTGACCCCATCATAATTTTCAGAAAAATCTTCAACTTTTAGAACCTCAGAACAATATCATCTGATACTTACAAGGCCACATACGTGTAATGCCCCGTATTCTTCCTAGTGCAATTTAGCTCATCGTGTATGCATAAGAGGCCTAAGACCTCAAATATTTAGCTAAGTGTTGAAGACTTAGTCTCATTTTTTACCTCTAAACTTTGTTGATTATATTCTTGACCCTTGAAAGTTAGTTTCTAAGTTAATCATATTCAGGGTTGTCTATAGTTCATTTTGGGTGAGTTTTAAATTTTTTAGACGACATTTGAGTCATGTTTGGGTGGCCAAAATAGTGGACCAACGCGATATGGCCGCATTGAATTAGGTACCGCGTTGGCAGCAGCAACACGAGGTGTCTCTTATCATGTCGGGTTGACCGACATGGCGCGTCGCTAATTGTATCACTAGGCGTGTTTTCAGCTTACTAAATTTGGGTCCAGAGGGGTATTTTAGTCATTTTCCCTCACTTTAACACGGGAATTAGATCCCAAAAAACATTATTGCCTTATTTTTCAAGATTCTCTCAAAATCAAAAGCATTCCCTCTGAAGAACAAACCTTAGCCCCTTCAACATTCAAGATCAATTCTCAAGAAATTTACTAAGAACTTAAAGAATTCTTCAATTAAGGTATGTTAGATGTTCATTCACGAATCTTTTTTCATCCATAGAGTCTAAGAACCCAATTTCAAGTTTAAATTATGGTATTTACATGGATTTATGAATATTATCCATGAACTTCCATGAATTTTCAATTTTTATATTATGTCTACATGTGTTCTTGTTGGAATTAGCCTTTGATTTGTTTGGAGGATGATATTTACATGTTAAATCCTAAACCCATGATTTTAGTATTGAAATTATGTTACAATCACATGTTTAAAACTATCTCTATTCTTTAACTCATGACCCTCATGTGTTTGATGAAGTACCTCATAGATAAATTTTGAACAATGACTATTTAAGATGTCCTCTAAATCGCACTGTGGTTTCAAATGCTCTTATGTGTTATTGATATTGCTATCGAGTCCTTGGGATTTTGATACCCAAAAACTTTACTGCTTACTTTGTCTTAGTATTGTCAGTATGGTTTCAAATATAACATTATCAGTTCGTTTAGTACATCATGTCAATAAGCTCAGTTCAGTTCAGTAATTAGAGTCAGTTCAGTTAGGAGTAGGATTTAGCACCGAACGAACCCAGGGATGGGGGCTCACCTGCCAATTGAGGGTGTGACCTTTAGTAGCAATCCCTGCATTCCAGAACTACGTAGCCAACATAGGTTGAGATGTGAACCTGCTAGTTGAGGGTTGACACATATCTCATTAGGGTCCTGCCAATTGAGGGTGACCCTTAGTCCTTCGGGACAACACTTTAGTGGATCCATACAGCTAGTTCTAGTACCCGTGGCACGGTACTGACACCCTTCCAACTGGGGTTGCAGGTTGGACCCTAATTATCTCATTTTAGGGCATGTTGATTAGATGATAGCTCCTATAGTCTCAGTCTAGTACTAAGTTTCAGGCTTACTTGACCATGGCATACAATCATTAGTTGTACAGTATCAGTATTTTACTATTTTAGTTTATAGACTACTCCAATAACATGTTATATGCGTGGTCATGTATCCTCAGACTTTACAACTTCCATGCAATCTTACTCAGTACTTTATATGCTATTTATTTAATCAGTTATTGCTCATGCACATAAACCCATGCATAACAACCTAACCCCATTTAGTATACCAGTACATTCAAAGTACTGACCGTATACTCATTTCTTACGCTATGATGTCTCATATCATAGGTTTAGATGCTCAGGTTCCTGACTGCACCTAGACCTCCTAGCATATTAGCAACAGTATCAGTGGTGAGTCCTCATGTTTAGAGGACCATTTATATTTATTTCAGTTTAGTTCAGTAGTCAGTAAAAGTTAGTGGGGACTTGTCCCATCAACTCTATAGTCAGTCAGTTAGAGTCTTTCAAACACTTTCGATCAGTTATTTAGTTATCAGTTGTTATTGACAGTCTCACATTATTATTTCCAGACAATTATTTTTAGTATTTCGATTTAGTATTATTTTTTTGTATTTAAAACCTTATGGCATTTTCAGTTAAATTTCATACATGATCGTTGTTATTTTATTCACTACTCACAGCGGGTACCAATATGTGTTAGCTTATTTTCCTTTGGTGCTGTAGGCACCGTGTGGTGTCCAGGGTGTACTCTCGGGGCGTTACCAACTTGGTATCTGAGCCTAAGGTTTTAAATTTTCCTAAGGAGTCTGAAATTTGTATTGAGTAGAGTCTTGTGCATAGGTGTGAAGTGCACCACACTTATGGACAAGAGGTTACAAGATTTTTTAGGAAAAGTTTCCTTTTTTTTAGTATTCATGTTGTGTGATTGAGCATGAGCTCAATTTAAACTCTCTTTCTAATCCAATTTCATTTTTATTTACAAAACATACCTCCCAAAAAGACAGATGAAAAGAGAAACGAGAATCAGCCCGCACCTTCACCTGTTCAGAAAGATTTCCTGAATGAGCCTGTCTCTCATGCCAAATTTAGAGTGCCATTCACTACCTTAGCTCACTCAGTAGCAGACCAAAATAATTAGCTGGCTTCTGTCCTAGCTATTTCGGTGGCTAATACTGCCGCAGCTAGGCTTCACCTGAATAAGCCTTCCTCTATTTTCGGGATCTAAGTTTAATAAGGAATTGTATGAATTCCTTAAAATGGTTTAGAAGTTAACTGATATTATGGGTGTAACTTCTAGTGAGAGTGCAGAGTTGGGTGCTTACCAGTTGCCGAATGTTGCTTACACCTAGTATAAGCAATAGAAGGGAGATAGAGGGGCAAATACAGGGCCTGTTGAATGGAAGGAGTTTTCTATAACTTTTATTGATAGGTTCTTTCCCTTGGAGTTAATGAAAGCAAATGAACAAGAGTTTATTTATATGAGGCAGGGAAACATGAGTGTGAAGGAGTATTCTCTTAAGTTTACTCAACTAGCTAGTTATGATTCTAATGTTGTGTTTGATGACAGGTCTAGGATGAGTAAGTTTATCTCGGGTGTGGCTGATAGTATGGTCAAGGAATGTGGGAATGCGATGTTTATTAAAGAGATAGGCTTTTCTAGGTTGATTGTTAAAAGATTATGATATGAGTAGGTGGCTAGAATTGTTGAAAAATTATGATATGAGTGTTTTGTATCATCTAGGCAAGGCCAATGTAGTGGCAGGTGCCCTTAGTAGATTGTGTATAGGCAATGTTATTTATGTTGCGAATGATAAAAAGAAGTTAGTTCAGGAGGTTCATCAGTTGTCCAGATTAGGCATTCATTTGGTTGACTCAGCTGAGGGTAGTGTATGGGTATAGAATAGTTTAGAATCTTCTTAAGTTGCCAAACTGAAATAAAAGAAAGATAGGGATCCCAGTCTAGTTAAGTTGAAGGAGTCAATCAGAGATCAGAAAGTAGAGGTTTTCTTCCAAGGGGGAGATGGTGTGTTTCGTTGCCAGGGTAGACTATGTGTGCCATGTGTAGATAACCTGAGGCAGCAGATTCTTGAAGAAGTGCATGGTGCGCGTTACTCATTCATCTAAGGGCCACTAAGATGTATCGCGATTTGTGGAAAACTATTGGTGGAGTGGGATGAAGAGGGATATTGCAAAGTTTGTAGCTAAGGGATCTAATTATTAGCAGGTCAAGGTTAAGCACCAAAAGATTAATGGTTCTATGTAGGAGTTCAGTATTCCCACTTGGAAGTGGGAAGAGGTGAACATGGATTTTGTGACAGGGTTGCCTCATTCGCGTTTCCAGCATGATTTGATTTGGGTTATTGTAGATAGAATGGCCATATCACCTATTTCTTGCCAGTTCATACCTCTTATTCAGGTGAGGACTATGCCAAACTCTATATTAGAGAGTTGGTTAGGTTCCATGGAGTCCCGTTGTCCATCATTTCAGATAGGGGTACTCACTTTACCTCTCACTTTTAGAGAACTTTCCAGAAGGGTCTTGGTACCCAAGTTCATCTCAGTACAACCTTTCACCCTCAGACAGATGGTCAGATAGAGAGGATGATTCAGAACTCAGAAGACATGTTGATAGCATGTGTTATCAACTTTAAGGGCAGTTGGGATGATCACTTGCCATTGATTGAGTTTGCTACAATAACAGTTATCATTCTAGTATTCAGATGGCTCCATTTGAGGCTCTTTATGAAAGGAGGTGTAGATCTCCTAACGGTTCGTTTGAGGTAGGGGAGACCACATTGATAGGGCTTGATTTAGTATTTGATGCATTGGAGAAAGTTTAGCTAATCAGAGAAAGGCTTAAGACAACCCAAAGCCAAAAAAATCCTATGCAGATATGAGGAGGAGAGATCTTAAGTTTGAGGTTAGACACTTAGTTTATTTGAGAATCTCTCCTATGAAGGGAGTGAAGATATTTGGCAAAAAAGGGAAACTCAGTTCCCGATATGTAGGCCCTTACAGGATCTTGAGTCATTTTGGAAAGGTAGCTTACGAGCTTGAGTTGCCTGCATAGTTGACATCAGTCCATCTAGTGATCCATGCGTCCTTGTTAAAGAAGTGTATTGGTGACCCAACTATGGTTGTTCCCTTAGAAAGTACAGATGTTTAGGGTAGTCTTTCTTATGAAGAAATCCCAGTTGAGATCCTTGATCATCAGACTCGTAGTCTAAGGAACAAAGTGGTTCCCTTGGTTAAAGTTCTTTGGTGAAATCAGTCCGATGAGGAAGCCACTTGAGAAAAAAAAGCAGACATGCATACCAAGTACCCTTACCTTTTCTCCGCAAACTCAGACTCCGCTCAAGGTAATAATTTTCCTTATATTATCTCTTTTCCATTCTCAGTTCCATCCATGTAGTCATCTTCATGTCATTGCATGTATTCATGAATCAGCTCAGTTAGTCACCATGTTTCAGATTCAGTCATGTGATCATGTCTTCAGTTATGCATATCCAACATGTAATCTCAGTTCCTCAGGAATCTTAGCTTAACCAGTCTCATTTGAGGACGAATGTTCCCAAGGGAGAGATATTGTAATGCCCCGTATTCTTCCTAGTGTAATTCAGCTCATAATGTATGTATAAAGGCCTATGACCTCAAAAGTTTAGCAAGTATTGAAGACTTAGTCTCATTTTTCGCCTCTAAACTTTGATGATTTTATTCTTGACCTTCCCGACCCCGGAATGTTGGTTTTTAAGTTAATTTATGATCAGGGTTTTTCTATAGTTCCTTTAGGGTGAGTTTCAAATTTTTTTGACAATATTTGAGTGGCCAAAATAGTGGACCAGTATGATATAGCTGTGTCATATTGGGTACCGCATTGGCAGCAGTAACGCTATGCGTCGCTAATCGCGTCACTGGGCGTATTTTTAGCTTAATAAATTCGGGTCTAGAGGGGTATTTTAGTCTTTTCCCCTCACTTAATCACGGGATTTAGATCCCAAAAAACATTATTGCCTCATTTTTCATAATTCTCTCAAAATCAAAAGCATTCCCTCTCAAGAACAAACCCTAGCCCCTTCAACATTCAAGATCAATCCACAGGAAATTCACTAAGAACTTAAAGTATTCTTCAATTAAGGTATGTTAGATATTCATTCATGGATCCTTTTCATCCGTGGAGTCCAAGAACCCAATTTCGTGTTTAAATTATGGTATTCACATGGATTTATGAATGTTATCCATGAACTTCCATGATTTTTCAATTTTTCTATTATGTCTACATGTGTTCTTGTTAGAATAAACCTTTGATCCGTTTGAAGGATGATATTTGCATGTTAAATCCTAAACCCATGATTTTAGTATTGAAATTATGTTACAATCACATGTTTAAAACTATCTCCATGCTTTAACTCTTGACCTCCATGTGTTTGATAAAATACCTCATAGATGAATTTTGAACAATGACTATTTATGATGTCCTCTGAATCAAACTATGGTTTCGAATGTTCTCATGTGTTCTTATTGATATTGCTATCGAGCCCTGGGGGTTTTGATACCCAAAAACTTAGTTGCTTACTTTGTTTTAGTATTGTCGGCATGGTTTTAGATATAACATTATTAGTTTGGTCAGTACATCTTGTCAGTAAGCTCAGTTCAGTTTAGTAATTAGAGTCAGTTCAGTTGGGAGTAGGATTTAGTACCGAGCGAACCCAGGGATAGGGGCTTACCTGCCAGTTGAGGGTGTGACCTTTATTAGCAATCCCTGTGTTCCAGAACTATGTAGCCAACGTAGGTTGAGATGTTAACATGCCAGTTGAAGGTTGACACATATCTCATTAGGGCCCTCCCAATTGAGGGTGACCTTTAGTCCTTTAGATCAATACTTTAGTGGATCCACACAGCCAGTGCTAGTACCTGTGGTACGGTACTGACACCCTTCCAACTGGGGTTATAGGTTGGACCCCAATTAGCTCATTTTGGGGCATGTCGGTTAGATGATAGCTCCTAAAGTCTTAGTCTAGTATTCAATCCAGTATTAAGTTTCAGGATTACTTGACTATGGCATACAATCATTAGTTGTACAGTATTAGTATTTTAGTATTTCAGTTTACAGATTACTTTAGTAACATGTTATATGCTTCGTCATGCATCCTCAGACTTTACAACTTTCATGTATTCTTACTCAGTGCTTCATGTTATTCATTTAGTCAGTTATTACTCATGTACATAAACCCCTGCATAACAGACTAACCCCATTTAGCATACCAGTATATTTAAAGTACTGACCACATACTCGCTTCTAGTGCTATGATGTCTCATATCATAGGTTCGAATGCTTAGATTCCTGACAACACCTAGACCGCCCAGCACATCAGCAATATCAGTGATAAGTCCTCATGTTCCGACGACCATTTATGTTTATTTCAGTTTAGTTCAGTAGTTAGTCGAAGTTAGTTGAGGACTTATCGAAGTTAGTTGAGGACTTATCCCATCAACTCCACAGTCAGTCAGTTAGAGGTATTCAAACACTTTTGGTTAGTTATCAGTTATTATTGATAGTCTTACAATATTGTTTTCAGATAGCTATTTTTAGTATTTTAATTTAGTATTATTTTTTTGTATTTAAAACCTTATGGCATTTTTAGTTAAATTCTGCACATGTTCTCTGTTATTTTATTCAATGCTCACAGTAGGTACCAACATGGGTTAGCTTGTAGTCCTTTGGGGCTGTAGGCACCGCGTGGTGTCTAGGGTGTACTCTTGGGGCGTTACAAACTTGGTACCAGAGCCTAAGGTTTTAAAGTCTCCTTGGGAATTTGAAAGCCGCATTGAGTAGAGTTTTGTGCATGGGTGTGAAGTGTACCACACTTATGGACAAGAGGTTACAAGACTTTTGAGGAAAAGTTTCCCTTCTTTCAGTATTTATGTCATGCGATTGAGTATGAGCTCAATTTAAACTCTCTATCTAATCTAATTTCCTTTTCGTTTACAGAACATACCTCCCAGAAATACTAATGGAAGGAGAAACGGGAATTAGCTCGCACCTCCACCTATTCAGAAAGATCCCCTGAACAAGTCTGCCTCTCATGTTGAATTCAAAGCGATATTCACTGCCTTTTATTCATCAGTATTAGACCATAATAATTATTCGGCTTTTGTCCCAACCATTTTCATGGATAATACTGTTGCATATAGGATTTGGGACTTCACCCGAATGAACCCTCCTTTATTTTTGAGATTTAAGTTTGATGAGGAACCGCAGGAATTCATCGACATGATTTAGAAGGTAACTAATATTTTGGGTGTAACTTCTACTAAGAGTGTAGAGTTGGGTGCTTACCAGTTGCAGGATGTTGTTCACACCTGGTATAAGTAGTAGAAGGGAGATAGAGAGGCAGATGTAGAACCTATCGAATGGGAGGAGTTTGCTACAACTTTTATAGATAGGTTCTTTCCCTTCGAGTTAGGGAAAAAAAGTGCAGGAGTTTATTAATTTGAGGCAGGGAAACATGAGTGTGAAGGAGTATCCTCTTAAGATTACTCAGCTAGCTAGGTATACTTCTAATGTTATGTCTGATGATAGGTCTAGGATGAGTAAGTTTGTCTCAGGTGTGGCTGATAGCATAGTCAAGGAGTATAGACCATGATGTCGATTAAGGATATAGACTTGTTTAAGTTGATGGTCCATGCTCAACAGATTAAAGAGTAGAAGTTTAACAAAAAAGAGAGGGAGAATAAGAGGGCCAGAACAGGTAGCTTCAGTTTTGCTCAACCGAGGTAGGAGGGTGGTAAATATGCTCAATTTTGTTAGAAATCTTCTTCCCCATCTCCATATTCAGCTCATGCGCCAGCACCAAAGTTCAGAAATAATAATCAAAATAGGGCGCTAGGCCCTAAGCCCTAGAAAAGTGTGAACAGCGGTCGCACAAATCCACTTTGCCAAAAATATGGTAGAAACCATTAGGGTGTGTATAGAGTTGGCAGTGATGTATGATTTGGGTGTGGAAAGCTAGGCCACAGGATCAGGGATTGCCTACAGAGTGGTCAACAGGGTTAGTTTAGTTGTTCCCCAGTTCCATCCGGTCGCCTGACTCAGCAGGGTGCCACTTCCAGTGCCACCATTAGTCAGCGCCCAAATAGATTGTATGCATTTCAGTCTCGGCAGGATCAGGAAAATTCTCCTGATATGGTTATTGGTACGTTACAGGTCTTTCATTTACATATTTATGCTTTGTTAGATCCTGGAGCTTCTTTTTCTTTTGTAATCCCTTACATAGATGTTGATTTCGGTGTTAGTCCTGAGACTTTAGCAGAACTCTTCTTAGTGTCTACCCTAGTAGGTGTATCTATTATAGCCAAGAAGGTATAGAGGAACTATCCGATAATAATATCCTAAAATGTAACTTTAGTTGATCTTGTAGAGTTAGAGATGACTGATGTTGATGTCATACTCGGTATGGATTGGCTCCACTAATGTTATGCTTCAGTTGATTGTAGAAACAGAGTTGTTCATTTTCAGTTTTTGAATAAACTAGTCCTTGAATGGAAGGGTAGTACTTCAGTATTTAGGGGTCAGCTTGTTTCATATTTTAGAGCGAGAAAAATGATATCCAAGGGGTATGTCTACCATCTTGTTCAAGTTAAAAACTCTAGTTTAAAGACTCTAAATCTCGATTCAGTTTTAGTAGTAAGGGAATTTCTAGATGTGTTCCATGAAGATCTTCCTGGAGTTCCTCCCGAAAGGGAATTTGACTTCAGAATAGACCTACTTCTAGATATCCAGCCTATCTCTATTCTGCCATGAAGAATGGCTCCATTAGAACTCAAAGAGTTGAAAGATCAATTAAGAGACCTTCTAGATAAGGGGTTCATTAGGCCCAGTGTTTCCCCATACAGCACTCTACTCTTTTTCGTGTGTAAGAAAAATGGTTTTTTCATATGTGTATCGATTATCGTCAGTTGAACAAAGTCACAATCAAGAATAAGTACCCACTCCTCAAGAATCAATGGCTTGTTCGACCAACTTCAGGGTGCTAGTTACTTCTCTAAGATAGACCTCAGATCCGGTTATCATCAGCTCAGAGTCAGAGAATGTGACATTCTGAAAACAGCTTTCAAAACTCGATATGGTTACTTTGAATTCCTAGTCATGTCTTTTGGTCTTACAAATGCCCCAGCAACTTTCATGGACTTGATGAACAGAGTGTTCAAAAATTACTTGGACATGTTCATCATAGTCTTCATTGACGATATTCTTGTCTATTCCCATAATGAAAATGATCATGCAGACCACCTCAGAGTAATATTGCAGACTCTTAGAGCCTATCAATTAATCGCCAAATTCAGTAAGTACAAATTTTGGCTAAGATCAGTAGCTTTCCTTGGACATATTATTTTTGGTGATGGCATTAGAGTTGACCATCAAAAGACCGAAGCAGTGAGGAACTGGCCCAGAACTATTACTCCATCTAATATTAGGAGTTTCTTAGGTTTGGCTAGCTATTACAGATAGTTTTTAATGGTTTTTCATCTATTAGGTCCCCCATGTCCAGATTGACTCAGAAGAAAGTCAAGTTTCAGTAGTCAGATTCTTGTGAGAAGAGTTTTCAGGAGTTGAAGACTCGACTCACCTCAGCCCCAGTTTTGAAGTTTCTCGATGGTTTAATTGGGTTTGTAGTTTACTGCGATGTTTCCAGAGTTGGTTTGGGTTTTGTATTGATGTAGAGAGGTAAGGTCATAACCTATGCCTCTAGACAACTTATGTCCCATAAGAAGAATTATCCTATCCATGACCTTGAGTTAGCAGCCATTGTGTTTGCCTTAAAATTTGGAGGCATTATCTGTATGGGGTGCATGTTGATGTGTTCATGGATCACAAGAGTTTGTAGTATGTGTTTTCATAGAGAGAGTTAAATCTTTATCAGAGAAGGTGGTTAGAATTATTGAAAGATTATGAATTGAGTATTTTGTATCATCCGGGCAAGGACAATATAGTAGCAGATGCCCTTAGTAGATTGTCTATGGGTAGTGTTGTGCATGTTGAGAATGATAAGAAGAAGTTGGTTTATTAGTTTTCCAACTCAGGCATTCGTTTGGTTGACTTAACTGAGGGTAGTGTATGGGCACATAATATTTTGGAATCTTCTTTGGTTGCCGAAGTGAAAGAAAAGCAACATAGGGATCCCAGTCTAATTAAGTTGAACAAGTCATTCAGAGATCAGAAAGTAGAGGTTTTCTCCTAAGGGGGAGATGGTGTGTTGCATTGCCAGGGTAGATTATGTGTGCCATGTGTATATGACCTGAGGCAGCAGATTCTTACAGAAATGCATGATGCGCGTTACTCTATTTATTCGGGGGCCACTTAGATATACCGTGATTTGCGGGAAATCTATTGGTGAAGTGAGATAAAGAGAGATATTGCAGAGTTTGTAGCTAAGTGCTCTAATTGTCAACGGGTCAAGGTTGAGCACAAAAAGCCTAGTGGTTCCATATAGGAGTTCAGTAATCCCACTTGGAAGTGGGAAGAGGTGAACTTGGATTTTGTGATAGGGTTGCCTCATTCGAGTTGCCAACATGATTCAATTTGGGTTATTGTAGACAGAGCGACCAAACCATCCCATTTGTTGCCAGAAGGGTCTTGGTACCAGAGTTCATCTTAGTATAGCCTTTAACCCTCAGACAGATGTCAATCAGAGAGGACCATTCAGACCCTAGAAGACTATTGAGAGCTTGTGTTATCGACTTTAAGGGCAGTTGGGATGATCACTTACCATTGATTGAGTTTGCTTACAATAACAGTTATCATTCTAGTATTCAGATGGCTCTATTTGAGGCTCTTTATGAAAGGAGGTGTAGATCTCCTATAGTTTGGTTTGAGGTAGAGGAGACCGTATTGATAGGGCTAGATTTAGTATTTGATGCATTGAAGAAAGTTCAGCTAATTAGAGAAAGGCTTAAGACAACCAAAAGTTGGAAAAAATCCTATACAAATGTGAGGAAGAGAGATCTTGAGTTTGAGGTTGACGACTTAGTTTATTTGAGAATATCTCCCGTGAAGGGAGTAAAGAGATTTGGCAAAAAAGGGAAACTCAGTTCCCGATATATAGGCCCTTATAGGATCTTAAGTCATTTTGGAAAGCTAGCTTATGAGGTTGAGTTGCCTACAGAGCTGACATCAGTCTATCCAGTGTTCTATGTGTCCTTGTTAAATAAGTGTATTGGTGACCCAACTATGGTTGTTCAATTAGAAAGTATAGATGTTTAGGGTAGTCTTTCTTACGACGAAATCCCAGTTAAGATCCTTGATCATCAAACTCGTAGACTAAGGAACAAAGAGGTTCCCTTAGTCAAAGTTCTTTGGGTAAATCAGTCGGTTGAGGGAGCCACTTGGGAAACAAAAGCAGTCATGCTTACCAAGTACCCTCATCTTTTATCCTCAAACTCAGACTCAGCTCAAGGTAATAGTTTTCCTTAGATTATCTCTTTTTCATTCTCAGTTCCAACCATGTAGTCATATTCATGTCATTGTATACATTCTTGAATCAGTTAATTCAGTTACCATGTTTCAGACTCAGTCATGTGATCATGTCTTCCGTTATGCATATCGAACATGTAATTTCAGTTCCTCAGAAATCTCAGCTTAACCAGTATCATTCGAGGACGAATGTTCCTAAATGGGAGATATTGTAATGCCCCGCATTCTTCCTAGTACAATTATGTATGTGTAAGAGGCCTAAGACCTCAAAAAATTAGCTAAGTGTTGAAGAATTAGTCTTACTTTTGGCCTCTAAACTTTGATGATTTTATTCTCGACCTTCCCGACCTTAAAAAGTTGGTTTCTCAGTTAATTCATAATCAGGGTTGTCTATAGTTCATTTTGAGTGAGTTTTGGATTTTTAGATGATGTTTGAGTCAATTTTGGGTGGCCAAAATAGTGGACCAACGTGATATGGTAGCGTCGGGTTCGGTACCACATTAGAAGAAGCAACACGGCGTGTCACTAATCGCATCACTGGGCATGATTTCAGATTAATAAATCTAGGTCTAGAGAGGTATTTCAGTTTTTTTCCCTTACTTTAACACGGATTTAGATCCCAAAACAACATTATTGCCTCATTTTTCAATATTCTCTCAAAATCAAAAGCATTCCCTCTCAAGAACAAACCCTAGCCCCTTTAACATTCAAGAACAATTCTCAAGAAATTCACCAAGAACTTCCAAGAATTCTTTAATTAAGGTATGTTAGATGTTCATTCATGGATCTTTTTCATCCATGGAGTCCAAGAACCCAATTTCATGTTTAAATTATGGTATTTACATGTATTTATGAATTTTATTCATGAACTTCCATGAATATCAATTTTTATATTATGAATACATGTGTTCTTGTTGGAATTAGCCTTATGGCATTTTCAGTTAAGTTCCGCACATGTTCTCCATTATTTTATTCAGTGCTCTCAGCAGGTACCAACATGGATTAGCTTGTGGTCCTTTGGGGCTGTAGGCACCGTATGGCATCCAGGGTGTACTCTCGGGGAGTATAACACGGTAGCTGTAAGTGGCACCTATGGTGGCCATCAGTGGGCCTGTAAGTAGGGTCTTCTGCACATTTCGACTCTTTTTCCTTTTTTTAGCTCCAAAACTTAGTTTCCTGCAAAATAAACACAAAAACACATCATATATTACGAAACGTATATAAGTACTTGCACATTTTCTGGTTTTAAGAATCGAAAGTTCCATGAAACCATGGCACATCATTGCTTAAGTGGCCATGGTACGCTTAAATGCCAACCACTTTATTGGCCTAAGATCGCTTGCGACCACTTAGCCGCTTAAGCAACAACCGCTATATATAACCCCCTTCTTTTCTTGGTTTCTCTCTAATTTTGGACCTTCAAGCTTTGTGTAAAGAGATTTTTGAGGGTTTCAACACTGATTAGCATGTGGGTAACTTCTACACTCATAATCACACTATTTACCCTTTTTGTGTTAAAAGTCTGTGTTGGTTTCTAAGATTTATTTGATTTCACACTTTCAGAGATTGCTAGGATGCGGGCTACTGCTATAAGAGATAATGTCACAACCCAATTTCTTGGGTCATGATGGCGCCTACTATAACCCACCAGTAGGCAAGCCAAACCTGGAGTCTAGAACGGCTAGAAACGGACTACTCGATATACATAAAAAAAGAATTCGAAATAGATGAAATAGAAGAATAAATACACATTGAACTCCCAAAATATCGTGGTATCAGTACAAGAGCTTCTAATATAACAAGAGTACAAGAATGAATTATCAAAAGAATTATATTGTTACAAATTATCTCTGAATACAATATGAAGACTAGTCTAGTACATAAGAGGGAAGAAAGTAATACTCCTAACATGAGGAGCTCACCATAGTCTCCAAACCATGGCTACTCTGCATGACACACACATCAACGACAATAACCCGTACTATGATCTGTATGCTGCAGTAGTGTAGTATGAGTACCAAGTGAATAGTATTCAATAGGCAACTGCCAACTGAGCTCCAAAGATATATCAGATATACATACTATATATATAGAATGGAAACTACACCAAGGAGTCCAATGGTCATATAACAAAGCCAATAGGATAATAATGATATTCTATCCTATTCATGTTCAAGACACTAACTTACTAAGGCTAAGAAATTATTAAGGATGAACTATCCTGTTCAATCCATCCAAGATAAGTTGAAGCATTGCTTCAACACCACTATTTTTGGTTCTTTGTTCTCCCTTTTCTTGATCATAAGACCTATCAAAATCATAAGACGAACTAGCAATCAGATTAGCATAATGAGGGTAGGGCCATTTGGACAATTATTCCAATGTCCATCTCGACCACCATATAGAGAACAACCATACTCCCTATAAGATCTAGATGGTGCACACATCTCTCCCCGGGGAGCATATCTATAATTTTACCAAAAGTGGAGCCCATTACAATACGAACATAGATTGTCATGATAAGATTTCTAATCACCGAACTCACTTTCATTCCAAGATACCATGGTAACAAATAAACAGAAACAAAAAATTCTACCTAGAACAAGCAACAAATGAAAATCACAAACAAATATTTACAAGTTTGAATTTAAGAAAGTAAGCTAAAATTTCAAACTAACTCAATACACCAAATTATTCCCCAAAAACAGTGCCATTTTTGATAACGCTTAACTTACACGTCAAATTAAGTTCAAGGAGGCCGTTGTCAATATAATAACCTAACAAGAGATGGGGTTGAATCCAACTAGAACAATGTTAGTGGTGAATAGGTAAGTTCGAAATGAAAGTACTTACTAAATTCAAACTTAAGATACAAAGAGTTGGGGTTTTTAAACATTTTCAAATGTGAAAGTAATTCTTGGGATTCTAAGGGATTAATTCGAGACTAAGAATAACTAAAGTGTAATTAGTTAGGCACGGATCTTGGGATTACTCTATCCTAGGGGCAAGTTATGGATGGGTACGTGATATTTTGGTTCAAAGTCTAATCATTGATGATGTGGTAGGCTAGGTTGAGAGTCCTTGAGGCTAGTTTGTCAACAAAGCCTCAAAGATATCACTTATTAACCCTCTCGAGTACCTACCGAGTGTGTCAATTAAAGCCACCCAACACCTCAATTGGGTATCCCTATTTCTAGGATGATACCCATGGTATAGTCAACCTTGTAATCACCCTTATGTCTAAGATGGTGAGAATTAGCAAACTATGACCATAAATTATCTACTATTGCTTTGGTTTCCACATCCGTTCTTCAAGGATGATGTGGGTTCCAAAAGTTCACCCAAACCCCTCTTTCAAGAATGGTTTGAGCTTTCAAGAGTTTGGGATTTTCACCTATCAAACCCATAAAGGTATTTAGGGCTTTCTCCCACAAATCCCAACCAATTTAATCAAGCAATAGAAGAATCCATCACCAACAAACTAGCATATACATAAATGAATCATAACCCACACACAATTGCACCCTATTCTAACATAATCCTAAGAAGAGGGACTAGAAACTCATAAAGATAATAAACAAAAATAGACCAAAATTTCCATCAAATTGATTCATTAAAAATAAAGAGAATGAAAACCACACTTTAAGTTTCAATGAATCCTCAATGGGATTTGCTAATTCTCCACTTAGAAGTTACTCTAATGTCTTCTTAGCTCAAGATTAGTACAAATTTTGATCCAACCTCCAAAAAATTACAAAAATCCTAAACTAAGGATGGATGGTAGACTTGTGGAATGATAATGATAAGATATGAATGGATTTTGAGCCTTAAATGGAATTTTAGGGTCGGCTGGACAAAATGATATGATTACCCTTAGGCTTAATCCCTCTAGTCTGCGATCGTAACAGCTTGTACGCAATCGCGACAACTGCGAACGCGTTAAGATCACTACGATCGTGGTCCTTTAACCTGACTTGACTAGCCGCAATCGCATACCTCAGACTGCAATTACGGTAACTGAGACCATGTTCTGCTCCAGATCAACAAGCTACACTTCTTCTTTCCATTTTGACCCTTTTTAGCTTATATCTACATTTTTCCTTCTCATAACCTGTATGCCAGCAAAATATGGAAAATAATACATGTAATAGCAAAGTTGTCTCATTTAGACATTCAAATTATAGTAGTGTGCACAGAAGTGGAGTGAAAATGAGTGGTAAATTCATCACTCATCAGTGATAACAAAAACAATATTATAATCTAATCAGAATTGTATCAATCATTGATACAACGATCATGAATGTACCACATATATTCATGCCATCACCAATATTCATACAAGGGAACCATAAGAATTAATATATCAATAAACTACAATCACATCCTTTACAAGGATCAACACTTCCCAGATATCCAACCCATATCATAACACAACCTTTGGCCCAATAATGTGTCAGGAATAATTACAACTTCATAATCATGTCCTTAGACCCACATACGTATCCGGAACTTATATTAATAATCATATCTATACGTCGTCTCATATTTATAAGCCATCGTGCATTAATCCATAAGCCATACGACATATCAATAGGCATCTCATATCTATAGGTTATGTATATCATAACTATGAAAGAATATCATCCCTATAGGCCAGTATCATATCTTAGAGGATATAACATCTCTAAAGGCCCAATATCACTTCCACAAGGAATATCATGACCATAAACCATTAGTCATAATTTGAGGTAAGTCATCACAATTTACCAAGTCACAAAGTAAACTTATTCTGGAGGTTCAATAGTCTCAACTATGCCTAGCATCCGCAACAAAGTCCACAAGGGCTAACATAAGTCTAGGCCTAAAGTGGGATGGAAGAACCCACTCTAATCCTTAATTTCCATATTTAGGCAATTTATACCCTTAACTAGGCTAAGGTATCTAGTTCAACTTCTAGATGTTAAGTAATCCATAACCAAACCTAAAATAGGGACTTCATGTAGAAATATAGGCATTTAAGTTAACTCTACTCAAATTACAGTATCAAGATCACTAAACTAGCTAAATAAGGTTAATCATACTAACCATGATTCCAACACTTAAAGTACATCCCAAACCTAGCATCATATCATATCCATGCTACAAATTAGTTCAATCTAGGGAGAAGACAATAGAGTTCAAAAAGGATATTAACCATTTCAACTAATGGGTCAAAACCTTATCTAATCCCCAAACTTCAATATTAAATACAAGGTCATTCTAAATATAATCAAACTTAACATTCATATTCACACGCGATACATAACATGCATCATCTTATGAAGAAGAGTAAATAAAATCCTACCTCAAAGCCGAATTGCAAAACCTTATATAGTTCACCAACGTCCATCTTCACTTCATAATCCTAAAATGCCATCACACTATCAAAATTGTAATCTACTCATCAATATAAGAATAATGATATCCATATTGCACCATTGTGCTTCGGGTCCAAAAATGACACCGAAAACCCCAAGTGGGTCCCATTTACAAAAATCACATTTTTGAGATCATACCAAATTCATACATGAACAAGGAATCATAACCCTCAAGAAATGGGTGAAAACCAAGAAAACTTTATGCTAAAATCAAGCCTTAAGTGAATTTGGGGTTTTGGTTTAAAAACTAAGAAATTCATCAAGAAGGTGATGAAATCTTACCTTAGTTCGTATGATAATCACGATAAAAGATGTTAATAAAGCTCTCAAGTCACCCACAAGACTCAATATTGAATTATCATACCCATTTAGGGTGTTTAGCTCTCAAGGTTGGAGAGAAAATGACCAAAATCGCGACGTTGGGGGTCTATTTGTAACCCTTTCAGGCAAATAGATATCTCTATCGCCATCAATTGGTCTGTAATCTCCCAAGGGGGACCTCCATAGGCCTCACTACAATTGCCATAGTGCGATCATTATCCCTTTTATGCGATCTGGTTATACTAGATATTAGCAAACTTGGAAAATTTTCCAAGTTTCCAACAATGCCTCGGGACTCGTTTGAAATCTAATTTTTGCAAATGAACCTTGTAACCACACTAAATTCATTATTCTAGATACATTGGGAAAGTCAGATCTTCCATCCGAGGTTGTTTCAACCAAATATGGGTCCCACACTCATATTTCTAATTTTTCAACTTTCTGACCAACAGGTCAAAATAAGCTGGGAGCATTGGGACCCGAACCAAAGGTCTACCTTGACTAAAATCAATATTTCGGAGTTGCTGGAACAGTCAAAATTTACATTCGAGATCATTTTACTAAAGTTTTTTCTCGATGGCCATTTGGAACCAGCGAAGACTTTCTAGCAAGGAATTGGCCCTAAAAACCCAATGAACTGCTCGATAACTGAATTGTTAGCCACAACAAGTCAAAAATGACTTGGGGGTAGCTATGGAGAAGCTCAAAAACCTAAAATAAATGGAATTATGAAAAATGGTCGGAAGGGTCATTATAATATACACTACTAAAAGGACTTTCATCCCCAAAAATCAATGGATAGTAAGAATCTCCAAAGCTCAAAGGGATAAGGTATCGGGTTCGCATGCTCTGAACATGACTTCCTTGATAACCTCCATGAAAAGAGAAAACTACTAAGGGATTTTGCCACATGTGTTCTTTTTTGAACTAGCACTCTCACTTCACTTCCAAATAGCTAAAATTCAACTTCAACCACTGATTGGCCTCTAACTGAACCGAAAACCAATCCAATACATGGTCATACCACCAACTCTAAATCTAAATATAACTTTCCTTTACCATTCCATACTTGCTATCCACTCCAAGCTAAGAGAAAAATCACCTGGGTCTAATCCTCACAATCTCATCACAGAGGACTCAAAGAACTGAAATTGAAAAGCTAAAACTCCATACAACAAACATAAAAATAAACCCATAAGGCATTGTTTGGGCACACAAACAAAAATAATCAAGGAATACAATCTATACCAATGCTACAACTAGCTCAGATGGTAATCAGACTGAAATCTAGAAAGTCAAGGCATAAATACTCATCGCTAAATAATCTATTCCAGGATGCCCCATTAACCAAGAATAAAACCATGCTGAATCCAACTCAAGTATATTACTCACACTGAGTATAACATCCAAAATTCTAACTAGAAACTCAAGCTCAAACTAAAAGAACCATTACCGGGTCCATGGGCCATCGTCCAAACACTTATCAACTATAATCCCTCTAAAGTCAAGAAGATTGAATAGGTAACCATAAAGTGGGATCAACCATCCTATAAATGAAATTTGGACTGACACGAGTCTAAAATAAAGGTTGCACGGAAGCTCTACAACACCAAACTGAAAGCTCAACACCAGGGCTGATTCGCTTGATCTTAACTACCCAAACCAAACCTGTAGTCGGGTAGGCCTTATACTCCAAATCTAACATAATTTCCAAATCATCATTCCGAGGCATCAAGTCAAAACTGAACTAATGAGCCTATATCACTACCAACTACTCAAATCGACTTTAATATCCAAATCTAACATATTTGAGTTAAATTATACCAAGCTAAAATTAGAACTTAGCTGAAAAACAAAATCACCACACGGATAAACCATCGATTGAAAACACAACAACCAACTCTATATCAACTAGAGTGGATGAAATATATCCCCAAAACTGAAACCATGCCAAAGGCTAACTCACTGACTGAAGATGCAAATAACGTACTCCCTAACTGCTGGAGGGTATGAACTATCAAAACATACTCTATCTCAGCAAAGAATAGTTATAGGCATATATCATCAAGGAGAAACACTCCACCAAGCCTCCTTAGGACGAACAAACTTTACAATGGGGATTTCCTGAATTCACCCAAGAATCACATCATCGAACAAGAAATATACCAATCTCAAAACCAAAGTCAAGGCCACTACCAGAAATGAACCAAACCACTCAAGATAAGAATTTTTGATTTTCCAACTCATGAAGCGATCCTAGGAAAGGCCACCTACCTCTAAATACCCAACTCCACTTTAGACAAAACCATATCACAACAAGAAAAGAGTATCCAATCTCCACACTAATAGCAAGGGCAAACCATTACAAGGGAACAAACTCAACAACATAAGAGATGAATCCACGATATATCTATCTCAATATCAAAATCACTATCGGGCGATAAAATAGCCACAAATGAAGAAAAGACCTAAAACTGTTCAAGCTAAAAAATAAGCTCAAAAATAGGCTAAATGGAAAGTGATAGCCAATGCAATAACCTTCGTAACCCAGGAGGCAAGTCTAAGAATCTCAAACTCAATGATGGAAAATATAACTAAATTGCAAATTCTAGAACCATACATAACCAAAAAAAGGTTAACTTACCTTTGATGCCATAGCACATTATCGAGTCAATCTAATATAGCTAACCAAGAGGGAAAACAATCAACCTCACCACACTATGGGAAAGTAGTTATTGAATCAGGCTATATCTACTTAAGCCATCAAATAATATCACAAAGAAATAAAATTCTAACTAGATAACACTAGTCTAAACAGCTACCTATCAAGGATCAATTACATCGAGTAATAATATCAATAATATTAGTAACCTTAAGAAGCGATAGCAACAGTAAAAGCAATGTTAACATCAATATTAATGAATAGGCAGCACCAAAATAAACATCAATATCATGTACCACTCAAGGGCCACAATAAAGCCAATGCGCCAAGATGATGGGATTCGAACCTAAATGCTACACCCATAGGGAGAAAATATTAATACAGATCTACTCCATCCACTACTAAAAAAATAAACCATGGAATAGTCACTAATTCATGAATTCAATAACAAGGCACACAAATAACCAATCTGAAATCATCAAGGCATATAATCATTAATAGGTATGAAAATCCCAATACACATAGTAAAAAGATAAATGCGGGAAATAAAAGCACACCTATCATAGTAAAATTTGCAATTACATGCCTGAGAAGCATAGGGAGAATAAATTTGAATGGGCCAGACTCAGACCGACTGACTAACTCATTAGTTATAGCGCCATATGCACTATCTCTAATTGAAGTTGCCACAACATCACGAGGATGATTTGAATAAGTTGATTGACTAGAAATCCCATTTTGAGGACACTCTTTAGACCAGTAAACAAACTATTTACAATCATAGCAACTCCTGAAGAACCAATATGGCGAGAACATAAATTAAGCCCAAAGGATTGGCCAATTGATGTTGAGAGCATTCTCTACTACCAATGTCTCATCTTTCCATGACCAAGATAAGATCCTAGAATACTCAGACATACTGCCCCTCATAATCTAGAATGACCGCCATGGCCTGAAGACCCATACCAAAATCTTTGCAAGGTCTAATGGGGACACTGCACGCTTATGATCATAACGACTAATCTAAGAACCAGTCATAGTTTAAAATACAACTTTTGTAGGGATGATATGTTGCAAGTGAAGTTGACCTCTACCGGAAGGATCCTTACACCTGGATGAAATACTAATAGCATAATGCCATAGGCATGGCCTTTTGCCGCCACCTTTATACGTCTTACTACGTACTCTTTCTATGACCCTCGCGTAATCCACAACTTGAGAGAAAGAAGATTTTGTTACTATCAAGAGCTCCGACACCAAATAGAGTGGCAATCCTAAGCCTTTAATGATGCCATGCACCATGTTATGCTATGAAGGATATGGCATAGGAAAATTCCTGGCCTAATCTGGAAACCCAATATCATTCTTAGAAACTAGTCAAGAACTCTAATTAACACCAATAGACCTAACTCTGGCCTAAGAACTACTCGATGACTCAAATACCATCCATAGCTGAAAGAGATCTGCTAATGACTTAGATTTCCAATGTGAACCTCAAAGGGATGAAGTAGTCACGAGCTCAACTGGAGCCTAAGCTGACCCTAAATCCTTTAGATGATGCTGAAGATCTTCAATATCTATCTCTGAATCTCTAGTCCGATGTTGTGTTGAAGCTCTGAAAATACATGCTGAAGTCTCACCCTCATCCATCCACAACGTCCCCCATCTTGCATCATTTATTTAAGGACAAAATAGAGTCAAAGAATGTTCTTAAGATTCATAGCAATACGAACACATTATAAGGAGTCAAGAAGTGAATTTTCTAAATTTTCTTTGTAGCCTCCCGAAGATTACGAACATCTCAGCACTGACCGCAGGACTCAACTAAACACTTAGCTCTTGTAATAACACACCAATAAAACCTAGGCTCTGATACTAATTTTTCATGACCTAATTTCTCATGTCATGATGGCACCTACTATAACCCACTAGTAGGTAAGGCAAACCCGTAGTCCAGAACGACTAGTAATGGACTACCCGATATACATAAAGAAAGAATGTGAAATAGATGAAATAGAAGATCAAATGTATATTAAAGTCCCAAAACCTGATGGTATTAGAATAAGAGCTTCTAATATAACAAGAGTACAAGAATAAATTATCTAAAGAATAACACTGTTACAACTTATCTCTAAATACAATATGAAGACTAGTTTAGTACATAAGAGGGGGGAAAGTAATACTCCTAACATCAAGAGCTCACCCTAGTCTTCAAACCATGGTTGCTCTGTATAACACACATATCATTGGCGATAACCCATACTATGATCTGCAGGCTACAGAAGTGTAGTATGAGTACCAAATAAATAGTACTTAACAGGCAACTGCCAACTGAGCTCCAAAGATAAATCAGATATACATAACATATAAATAAAGTGGAAACTACACCCAAGAGTCAAATGGTCATATAACAAAGCTAATAGTATAATAAGGATATTTTATCCTATTCATGTTCAAAAGACTAACATACTAAGGCTAAGAAAATATCAAGGATGAACTATCCTGTTCCATCTATACTCAGAAATCTCAACACTATAGCATACAAAAAGAAGGATATATAACAATATACAAGGCCAAGAAATGAATATACAATCTAAACAAATGAAGAAAGGGATATACTGTAATACCATATCTACATATAGCTATATATATATATATAAAAGTTTAACTCGAAGCACAACATATATCACCATACCTTTACTTTAAGGCCCAATTATAATCTTATTAGGATTTAGCATTAACAACTCTAGATTTCTAAACTATTTACTCTCATTATGAATTAATCATATATTGTAATGAAATAATAAGATAAAAGAGGCCAGAATTATACCTCAAATATCGATACAGAATACATGATCAATCTATCATAAGCTAGACATAACAATGATCAAAAAAATAATAATAATAACAATATCAATTGCAGTGTGAGTAACCGACTATTCAGGATAACCAAATACTAGTCAAGCCTAAGTGTGCCCTACCACCCTAGGCTCGAGAGGTACAATCAGCTTACAACAACACAAGGCATAGTCATTACCCATAACTATACAACCCTCCCATATGAGCTAATAGACATAGACATATACTGGTGATAACGATGTGCATGTAAGAATTAATGTAGCAGAATTAACAATACCATAGCCATTATCATCATCATAACCATCATCATCATTATCATAATCATCCTCATCACAATCATGCTCCAGCTTTGCAAGGTGTATATATATTTACCATACATAGTGCTAGCTAGACTCAAACCGATAAATATGCATATAGGCACATCAACATAATCATTCTTCGGTCTTGTCGGGTATCAATATCATCATCATAACATCCTCCAGCCTTGATGGGTATCATTACATTATCATGAAATCCTCCAGATTTGCTGGGCATTATCACATCATCATAGTATCCTCTAGCCTTGCAAGGTATCATCACATCATTATAATATCCTCCAGCCTTGCCGGGTATCATAATATCCAAATCAATATCAACCATAGAGAGCAAGCCTCACGAGGGCTAAAGTAATATGTAATCCCCATAAGGGATAAATTAAAGAACAAGCCCCACGAGGGCTAAAGTAAATAAACATAAAAAAGGAAAAAAGGTAGAGTGTACTTCCATAATCCACCGCTCATCATCAGTATTGCATTATCAATAAGCATATATACATAACATGAATATTATAACTTTCATTGGGTTTTACTTGAAATTTATATTAGCAATCCAACATCTTCCTCCATCCTATACCGGAGAGATGTGTATCTGGATATAATAGGTGCACGGGCTCAAGCCGTGGCTAAAAGAGTGCAAATCTGTGAGTTTGTTGCCCTGAGTTAATTTCTGGACTAAATTATTATAAAAGTATAAAAAGGGTCAAAATTTCTCACAATCAAAATAATTAGTAATATCAATCATAGACCGAAACTTATCTCGGTCAAGTCTTTAAAACATCATTATTAACCTCTTTACCTATAAGTTATTCAATAAAGAATACATTTATTATTATGAAAAAATCACAATTAGGTAGAAAGTGGGCTTTAACCCTTTGTTCATGACAACAATAACAATATTATAATCTAATCAGAATCGCGTCAATTACTGATGCAACGACCGTGAATGTAACAAATCTATGCATGCCATTACCAATATTCATACAATGAAACCATAAGCATTAATATATCAATAAACTATAATAACATCCTTTACAAGGATCGACACTTCTCGAATATCCAACCCATATCATAGCATGGCCTTTTACCCAATAATGTGTCCAGAATAATTACAATATCATATTCATGGCCTTAGGCCTACATAAATATCCAAAACTTATATCAATAATAATATCTATTTATCGTCTCATATTTATAATCCGTAACATATTTAGGAGGCATAACATATCCATAAGCCATATGGTATATCAATAGGCATCTCATATCTAGGAGGAATAAGATCAATAAGGCCTAATTCATAACCATGAGGCATATCACATCTATGAGGCATCTCATATCTATAGGTTATATATATCATAACTATGAGGCAATATCATCCCTATATCCCAATTATCATATCAAGAGGAAATAGCATCTATAAAGGCCCAATATCACTTCCACAAGGAATATCATGGCCATAAGCCATTAGTCATACTCCGAGATAAGTTATCACAATTTAACAAGTCGTAAAGTAAACTTATTCTAAAGGTTCAATAGTATCTACTATGCCTAGCATCCACAACTAAGTCCACAAGGTCTAACATAAGTCTTGGCCTAAAGTGGGTCGGAAGAACCCACTTCTAATTCTCAATTTCCATATTTAGGTAATTTATACCCCAAATGAGGCTAAGGTATCTAGTTCAACTTCTAGATGTCAAGTAAGCCATAATTAAACCTAAGATAGGGACTTTATCTAGAAACATGGGCATTTAAGTCAACTCTACTCAAATTACATTTTTAGGATCACTAGACTAGCCCAACTTAGGTTAATCATTATAATACCTCATATGCTTCTTAGTCTTATTCAGCTCATAAAGTGTACATAAGAATCCTAAGACCTAAATATTTTATCTAACTATTGAAGACTTAGTCTCATTCTTGAACTTAAACTTTGATGATTTTAGTCATGACCTTTTCGACCCCAAAAAGTTGGTTTTTAAGCTAATTCTGGTCAGGGTTGTCAATAGTTCATTTTGGGTGAGTTTTGGATTTTTGGATAACGCTAGAGTCATGTTTAGGTGGCCAAAATAGTGGACCAACGTGATATACTCACGTCACATCGGGTACCACATTGGCATCAGTAATGCAGTGCGATGCCTATTGCGTCAGGTTGAACGATGCGGTGCATTGGCTGTAGTGTCACTGGGTGCATTTTACCCAATAATTTATGGGTTTGTGAGGGTAATTAAGTCACTTTACCCTACCTTAACCTACTCATAACACGAAATTAGGGATCTAAAAGGGCAAATTGACTTTTCTTTTCACATATTCTCTCAAGAACAAAGCCTTAGTTTCTTTAATTCCAAGATCAAGATTCAAGCAATCACCAATAACTCATATGAATTCAACTACTAAGGTATGTTAAGTGTTTATCCGTGGGTCCCTTTCACCTTTTGGAGTTCAAGAACCTTTTTCAAAGCTTGAATTGTGAGTTTGCTTGATTTAGATCATATTATGTCCATGTATGTGTTATAATTTGAGTGTCAAGTTATAAAATATATGAATTTCATATGAAATAAAATAATGCATTCATTGGTTGATATAAGTATCATGTTGAATACCCTAAAGTATGAATTACATGTTGAAGTCATGATATGTTAGCATGTTGATCATTCTCATGTACAAGGTTATGCCTTCCAAGTGTTTGATAAAATGACTAAATGAGTTAAAGTTGAATTGTGACTATTTGTTATGCTTTAAAATTTGGTGGTATGGCCCTATTGTCAATGATATTGAGTATTGAGGGTTATGATACCCAAAATTTAGCTGCCTACCTAGTTTACAGTAGTCATAGAAAGGTCCCAGTCGAATCATGGGCAGTAGTACTCAGTCAGTTAACATGGTCAGTGTGAATTCAGTCAAGCCTAGCCAGTTTTGTGATCAGTGTCAATTCAGTTGGGAGTAGAATTCAGCACCAGGCAAACCTAAGGATGGGGGTATTCCTATCATCTTAGGGTGTGACCCATAGTAGCAATCCTTGAGTTATAGAACTATGTAGCCAGTGTAGGTTAATATGTCTTCCTGCTAGTATAGAGTTGATATACATATATATCTCATAAGTCTTCCTGCCAAATTAGGGTTGACCCAACCATTACTAGTAGCCCATGGTACAGTACTAATACCTTTTCAACTGGGGTTACAGGTTGGACCCCAATTAGTCTATATTAGGGCATGTCAGTTAGATGAAAGCTCCCACAGTTTTGGTTTCAGTACTCAGCTCAGAATTCAATTCAGCCTTACTTGACCATAGCATATGGTTTACCAGTAATTTAACTATTAGATTTTAGTATCTCAGTCTATAGACTACTTTACTACTTATTTTATGCGTGGTAATGCATCTCCAGTCTTTATATTTTTTATGCATTTTTACTCAGTATGTCATACTATACATTTAGTTAGTTATTACTCATAAACGTGCACCCGCGCATATCAGCCTAACCCCATTTAGCATACCAGTACATTCAAACGTACTGACCATATAATTATTTTCTTGCACTATGATGTCTTATATCATAGGTTCAGACACTTGGATTCTCGATCGTCCTTAGATTTTCCAGTGCAACAGTTGCAGCAGATATGGTGAGTCCTCTTCCTTTGAGGACGAGTTATCTTACATTCAGTTATGTTAGTAGTTTAGATATTTAGTTAGTCGGAGTTATTTGGGGGCCTTTACCATCTACTCCAATGTCAGACAGTTTAGAAGCTTTCAGACTAGTATCGACACTGGGTCAATTTTTGGTTATGATTATCAGACATTTTATCAGTATTGCCAGTCTATTTTCAAATGTTTTAAACCATTATTTAGTATTTTTTTTAGTTGATAACAACTTATGGCACTTCAGTTTAAATTTTACAAATGTTGTTTATCAGTTTTATTCAGTGCTCACAACTGGTACTATCTCATGGGTTAGCTTATGGTCTCACGAGAATGTACACCGTGTGGCATCCAGGGTGTAATCCTGGGGTGTTACAAACTTGGTATCAGAGCCTAAGGTTTTAAAGTGTCCTAGGTATTCTAAAAGCCACGTTGATTAGAGTCTTATGCATGGGTGTATAGCATACCACACTTATGGGCAAGAGGCTACAAAACATTTATGAAAAGTTTACCTTCTTTCAGTTTTAATATTGTGCGAATGAGTAGGAGCTCATGTTAAACTCTCTATCTAATTAAAATTTTCCTTCCATTTATACAATATGACTCCTCGAAGGACTAATGGAAGAAGAATCAGAAACCAGCCAGCACCTTCGTCCGTTCAGGAAGTCCCCAGAATGAGGATGTTTCTCATACAGATTTTAGAGTTGTATTCACCACTCCAACTCAGTCTGTAACAGACAAAAATATGCGATTAACTACTATTCAGTCCAACCCAATGGCCAATACTGCCGTAGCTAGGATTCAGGATTTCACCCGAATGAACCCTCCTTCATTTTCGGGATCTAAGTCTGAAGAGGATCCACAAGAATTCCTAGACATGGTGCAAAAGGTGACAAAAATTATGGGGGTGACTTTCAGTGAGAGTACTGAACTAGCTGCTTACTAGCTGCAAGACATATATCATTTATGGTTAAATCAATAAAAAGGGGATAGGGGCGTAAAGGCTGACCTAGAGAGTGGGAGGAGTTTTTCTACTGCTTTCTTAGATAGATTCTTCCCATTGGAGTTGAGGGAGCCTAAGTTGTTAGAGTTTATTAACTTGAAATAGGGAAACTTGAGTGTGAAAGAGTATTCCCTTAAGTTTACTCAGTTAGCCAGGTATGCCCCTTATGTAGTAGCTGATAATAGGTCCAAGATGAGTAAGTTTGTGTCTATGGTATCTGATAGTATGGTCAAGGAGTGTAGGACCGCTATATTGATTAGAGAGATGAACTTAGCAAGGTTGATGGTCTATTCACAATAAATAAAGGAGGAAAAGGTTAAAAAGAGAGAGAGAAAGCAAGAAGGTGAGAACAGGTAGATTTAATTTCACTCAACCAAAGTTAGAGAGTAGTAACCATCCTTAGTTCTGCCCAAAATATTTAGTCCCCACTCCATATTCGGCTAGTGTACCAATTCCCAAATTCAATAATAACAACAAGGATAGGGTTCTAGGATCTAAGTCTCAGGGTAGTGTGAATAGTGTTCGAACAAATCCTCTCTACCAAAAATATAGTAGGAACCATCAGGGTGTTTGTAGAGCAGACAATGATGTATGCTTTGGGTGTGGCAAGCCAGGTCATAAAATCAAATAATGCCCATAGGCAGGTCCTCAGAGTTAGCGTAATCATCCCCCAGCTCAGTCCTATCGCCTATCTCAGCAGGGTGCCACTTCCAGTGCCACCAATGAGCAGCGCCCAAATAGTTTCTGTACATTTCTGTCCTGATAGGATTAGGAAAGTTCCCCTGATGAGGTTACTAGTACGTTGCAGGTCTTTTATTTACATATTTATGCTTTGCTAAACCCTGGAGCTTCTCTTTCTTTTGTAACCCCATATATAGCGGTCAACTTCATAGTCAATCCTGAAACCTTAACAGAGTCTTTCTCAATATCTACCCCATTAGGTGTCTCTATTAGAGCTAGGCAGGTATATAAGAACTGTCCGGTCAGGATATCCCAGAAAGTCACTTCAGTTAATCTTGTGGAGTTAGAGATGACTGATTTTGATGTCATTCTCGGTGTGAATTGGCTCCATTCATGCTATGTTTTAGCCGATTATAGAGATTGACTTGTTTATTTTTAGTTTTCAAAGGAACCATTCCTTAAGTGGAGGGGTAGTACCACAACTCCTAGGGGTCAGCTTGTTTCATACCTTAGAGCCAGAAAAATGATATCCAAGGGATGTGTTTATTATCTTATGCAAGTCAACGATTCTAGTTTTGAGACTTTCATTATTAAGTCAGTTCTAGTAGCAAGGGAATTTCTAGATGTGTTCCCTGAAGATCTTTTCGGAGTTTCTCCTGAAAGGGAAATTGACTACGGAATAGACCTTCTTCTAGATACTCAGCCTATTTCTATCCTACCATATAGAATGTCTCTATCCAAACTCAAAAAGTTGAAAGAACAATTGAATGGCCTCCTAGATAGGGTTTCACTAGGCCCAATATTTTCCCATGGGGTGCACCAGTCCTATTTATGCATAAGAAAGATGATTCTCTTAGGATGTGCATTGACTATCATTAGTCGAACAAAGTCACAATCAAGAATAAATACCCACTTCCTAGAATCGGTGACTTATTTGACCAACTTCAGGGTGTCAGTTACTTATCCAAGATAGACCTTAGATCTGGCTATCATTAGCTAAGAGTAAGAGAATGTGACATTCTAAAAATAGCTTTCTGAACCCGGTATGGTCACTTTGAGTTTCTAGTCATGTCCTTTGGTCTCACAAATGTCCCATCAACCTTTATGGAATTAATAAATCAAGTGTTCAAGTAGTACTTTGACATGTTCGTCATAGTCTTTATCGATGACATTCCTGTCTATTCTTGTACCAAAAAAAATTATATTACAGACTCTTAGAGCCCATCAGTTGTTTGTCAAATTTAGTAATTATGAATTTTGGCTAAGGTCAGTAGCTGTTCTTAGTCATATTTCTTCTGTTGATGGCATTAGAGTTGATCCTCAAAAGACCAAAGTAGTAAGAAACTGGCCTAGACCCATCTCTCCATCAGATATCAGGAGTTTTTTGGGTTTTTCTGGCTATTATCAATGGTTTGTTGAATGGTTTTCATATATTACATCCCCCATGTCTATATTTACTCAGAAGAAAGTCAAGTTCCAGTGGTCAGTTTCTTGTAAGAAGAGTTTTCAAGAGTTAAAGACTCGACTCACCTCAGCTCTAGTTTTGACCTTTCTAGATAGTTCAGATGGATTTGTTTTTTATTGTGATACTTCCAGAGTTAGTTTGGGGTGTGTATTAATCCTGAAGAGTAAGGTCATAGCCTATGCCTCTAGATAGATTAAACCCCATAAAAAGAATTATCCTACCCATGATCTTGAGTTAGCAGCTGTTGTGTTTTACTTTAAAATTTGGAGGCATTATTTTTATAGGGTATATGTTGATGTGTTTACAGACCACAGGAGCTTGCAGTATGTATTCTCACAGAAATATTTGAACTTGCACCAGAGGAGGTGGTTAGAGTTGTTGAAATACTATGACATGAGTGTTTTGTATCATTCGAGAAAGGCCAATGTAGTGGCATATGTCCTTAGTAGATTGTCCATGGGTAGTGTGACTCATGTTGAGGATGAAAAGAAGAGGCTAGTTCAGGAAGTTCATCAGCTTGCCAGACTAGGCATCCATTTGGTTGATTCAACCGAGGGTAAAATGTGGGTCCAAAATAGTTCAAAATCTTCTTTGGTTGCCAAAGTGAAAGAAAAGTTGGATATGGATTCAAGTTTGGTTAGGTTAAAAAGTCTGTCGGAGATCAGAAAGTAGAGATTTTCTCCCAAGGGGAGATGGGGTGTTGCGTTTCTAGGGTAGACTATGTGTGTTATATGTAGATGACCTGAGACAATAGATTCTTGCTGAAGCACATGATGCGTGTTACTCTATTCATCCAGGGGGCACTAAGATGTACCACAATTTGTGGGAATTCTATTGTTGGAGTAGGATGAAGAGAGATATTTTAGAGTTTGTAGCTAAGTGTCCTACTTGACAGTAAGTTAAGATTGAACACCAAAAGCCTAGTGGTTCTGTACAGGAATTCAGTATCCCTACTTGGAAGTTGGAGGAGGTGAGCATGGACTTTGTAACGGGTTTGCCTCATACTCTTTGTCAGCATGATTTGGTCTGGGTCATTATGTACCAGATGACCAAGTTAGCCCATTTCCTACCAGTCTATACTTCCTATTTAACTGAGGATTATGCCAAGCTCTACCTTAGAGAATTAGTCAGGTTGCATGGTATTCCATTGTCCATTATTTCTGATAGAGTTACTCAGTTTATCTCTCACTTTTGGAAAGCCTTCCAGAAGGGTCTTGGTACCCAAGTTCACCTCAGTATAGCCTTTTACCCTCAGATGGATGGTCAAGCAGACAGAAGCATTCAGACCCTAGAAGACATGTTGAGAGCGTGTGTCCTTAATTTTAAAGGTATCTGGCATGATCACTTACCTCTGATAGAGTTTGTATTTAATAATAATTATCACTCCAGTATTCAGATTGCTCTATTTAAGGCTCTTTATATAAGAAGGTGTAGATATCCTATTGGTTGGTTTGAGGTAGAGGAGACCGTATTTATAGGGCCCGATTTAGTATTTGATGCCTTAGAAAAGGTTCAATTGACCAGGTAAAGGCTTAAGAAATCCCAAAGACGATAGAAATCCTATGTTGATGTAAGGAGAAGAGACCTTGATTTTGATATTAGCGACTTAGTTTACTTGAAAATATCTCCCATGAAGGGGGTAAAGAGGTTTGGTAAGAAGGGGAAGCTTAGTCCCCGGTATGTTGGCCTTTATAGAATTCTGAGCCATTTTGGAAAGATGGCCTATGAACTTGAGTTGCCTGCAGACTTAGCATCAGTGCACCCAGTATTTCACGTCTCTTTGCTAAAGAAGTATATTAGTGACCCAGTGGTTTTATCCCCCTTAAAAGTGTGGATGTTCAGAATAGTCTCTCGTACGAAGAAGTTCTAGTCGAAACTCATGATTGTCAGGTTCGCAGACTAAGGAACAAAGAAGTTCCCTTGGTCAAAGTTCTTTGGTGAAACCATTCTATTGAGGGAGCCACTCGAGAAGCCGAAATAGACATACGAACCAAGTACCCTTATCTCCTCTCCGCAAACTAAGACTCAACCTAAGGTAATAATCATCCTTAGATTTATTCTGTTTCATACTCAGTTCCAGTTTCATATCATTCTCATGTCATTCAGGTATTCATGAACCACTTTGGACATGTGTCATGTTTCAAGATTCAGTCATGTTTCAGATGTGCATGTCAGTATATAATCTCAATTTCTAAGTAGTCTCAGTTTAGTCAGCCTCATTCGAGGACGAATGTTCCTAAGAGGGAGATATTGTAATACCCCGTATGCTTCTTAGTCCAATTTGGATTATAAAGTGTACATGATAGGCTTAATACTTGAAAAATTTAGCTAAGTTTTGAAGACTTAGTTTCATTCTTGGCCTATAACTTTGAGGATGTTAGTCATGACCTTTCCGAGCCTGAAAAGTTGGTTTCGAAGCTAAATCATGGTCAGGGTTGTCTATAGTTCATTTTGGGTGAGTTTCAGATTTTCAGACAATGTTTAAGTCATGTTTGGGTGGCCAAAATAGTAGACCAATGCGATATAGTCGCGTCACATTGGGTACCGTGTTAGCATCAGCAACACAACGCGATAACCATCGCGTCAGGTTGAATGATACAGCGCATCGACTGTAGCATTATTGGATGTATTTTTCCCAATAAGTTATGGGTTTGTGAGGGTAGTTGAGTCATTTTACCCTACCTTAACCCACTCATAACACAAAATTAGCGATCCAAAAGGGAAAATTCACTCTTTTTTTCACATATTCTCTTAAGAACAAAGCCCTAGTTTCTTCAATTCCGAAATCAAAATTCAAGCAATCACTAACAACCCACACAAATTCAATTACTAAGGTATGTTAAGTGTTCATTCTTGGATCCCTTCCACCCCTTGGAGTCCAATAATCTTTTTTAAAGCTTGAGTTATGAGTTTGCTTGATTTAGATCATATTATGTCCATGTATGTGTTGTAATTTGAGTGTCAAGTTATGAATGTGTGAATTTCATGTGAAATAAACTAATGCGTTCATTGGTTGATGTAAGTATCATGTTGAATCCCCTAAAGTGTGAATTACATGTTGAAGTCATGATATGTTAGCATGTTGATCATTCCCATGTACAAGGTTATGCCTTCCAAGTGTTTGATAAAATGACTAAATAAGTAAAAGTTGAATTGTGACTGTTTGTTACACTTTAAAATTTGGTGGTATGGTCCAATTTTCAATGATATCGAGTCTTGGGGGTTATGATTACCGAAATTTAGCTGCTTACCTATTTTACAGTAGTCATAAAAAGGTCCCAGTCAAATCATGGGCAGTAGTACTCAGTCAGTTAACATGGTTAGTGTGAATTCAGTCAAGCCTAGCCCAGTTTAGTGATTGTCGGTTTAGTTAGGCATAGGATTCAGCACCGAGCGAACACAGGGATGGGGGCATTCCTGCCAGCTTAGGGTGTGACCCTTAGTAGCAATCCCTGAGTTATAGAACTATATAGCCAGCACAGGTTAATATGTTTTCCTGCCAGTCTAGGGTTGACATATATATTTACATCTCATGAGTCTTCCTGCCAGATTAGGGTTGACCCACCCATTGTTAATAGCCCGCAGTACGGTGTTAACACCCTTCCATCTGGGGTTTCAGGTTGGACCCCAATTAGTCTCTATTGGGGCATGTCGGTTAGATGAAAGCTCCTATAGTTTCAGTTTCAGTACTCAGCTCAAAATTCAGTTCAGCCTTGCTTGACCATAGCATATGGTTTACCAGATATTTAACTATCAGATTTCATATATCAGTATACAGACTACTTCAGTACTTGTTTTATGTGTGGTAATGCATCTTCAGTCTTTAAAGTTTTCATGCATTTTTACTTAGTATCTCATACTATGCATTTAGTTAGTTATTACTCACGAACGTGCACCCGTGCATATCATCCTAACCCTCTTTAGCATACCAGTACATTCAAACATACTGATCGTATACTCATTTTCTTGTGCTATGATGTCTTATATCATAGGTTCAGATGCTCGGATTCTCGATCATCCTTGGACTTTCCAGTGCAATAGTAGCAATAGATGTGGTAAGTCCTCTTCCTTTGAAGATGAGTTATCTTACATTCAGTTATGTTAGTAGTTCAGATATTCAGTCAGCCGAAGTTAGTTGGGGGCCTATCCTATCTACTCCATCGTTAGACAGTTTAGAGGCTTTCAAACTAGTACAGACAGTGGGTCAGTTTTCAGTTTTGATTATCAGACGTTTTATCAATATTGCCAGTTTGTTTTCAAATGTTTTAAACCATTATTTTGTATTGTTTTCAGTTGATGACACATTATGGAACTTCAGTTGAAATTTCTAATACATTGTTTATTAATTTTATTTAGTGCTCACAGCTGGTACCAACTCATGGTTAGCTTGTGGTCTCAAGGAACCGTAAGCACCTAGTGGCATCCAGGGTGTAATCCCGGGGTGTTACAATCATACTAAGCATGATTCCAACACTTAAACCACATCCCAAAACTAGCATCATACTGTATACATGCTTCAAATTAGTTCAATCTAGGAAGGAGACAATAGGGTTCAAAAATGATATTAACCATTTCAACTTACGGGTCAAAACCTTCATCTAATCCCCAAACTTCAATGTTCATGTCATGACACAAACCAGGGCCTAGACATGACGGATATCTCATGTCTATCGACGATTAGAGACCACCCCATTAGCCTAGCCAAACAAAACATTACACACCTAGCAACGGTTGAAATTCAAACATATAACAAGATAAAAAGGTAATAGACTCAAAGACATCTAAGAGTGTCTACATCAATACCCAATCCAAAGTAATATCCACAAAGCCTCTACCAATCAGAAAATAATCTAAGTTAGGACATTCTCCCGACCCTGACAATGACAGTGATAATATTAATGTGAACTTTTTAATTCTAGTGTATGAAAAGAAACTGATAGAATGATCAAGTCTTCTAGATAATGAAAGCTCACCACTTCACCGCAAATAACCAATGAATCGAGCCGATCCACCTAAAACTGCACAAGAAAAGTAAGTATTTCCAGTGCCAGGATGGTTAGTGGGTTAAGCAATAGCACGTAACTCAGGGATAGAGGATAAAATAATGCCAAGTCAAATCCAATTAAAAATCATGTGAACATCATCATATACATACATAAATAATATGTCAGGATAGGAAACAAGGCTTTGCATGAAGTAAAACATTATCCTGGACTATGTAGCTCAACCATCATAACAGGCACCTACGAGCTACACGGGTTTAACTCCCCCTGCTGAAAGGGCCCCAATGCGTGTTAGCCGCATGAATAGGAGGTATCAAGGCATACCAGGGAATACCCCAACCCTACATTAATCCATGATACACATATATCAATAGTGTGAACCATGCACACAGTCATCAAGACTAGCCCTCACATCGACAAATATGAGTTTCTAGTACAAGTCATCCGAGACCCACACCTTCAAGGCTTATCTACATAACCTCTTTTAATCCCAATTTAAATCAAGTTTCACATAACCCATTTATTAATCAAAGAATCAATCGTTAAGGCACACCATGTGTATCTCATATCCTTACACTTGTAAATTTATCTCTATGCCATAACAATCATATTAAACTGGGGGTATGCCTAGACCCCCTTAGTTCATTAAATCAAAACATAGACAACAAGGCTTCGAAATCCATGTTCATTGTTTAGCCAATTATGCAATGCAATAGTATATGTGAGTAAGTCAAACCGTATCACAAAATCCATAATTCAGGCCATTTACACAAGTAGGTTGAGGGAATACAATTATTTAAAACCAATTATAAGTTCACATTAATTTAGGGATTACCTCAACCTCCTATTCTAATTCCCACATCCATGCACCCCACTAGTTCACAACATCAATTTCAAGCATGAATAAATCATAAAAACCATGAGAAAATAATTCAAAGGTCAATCATTCCAAAACCCTCAACCCATGTCAAAACTTACATTTAAATCCATACAATTAAACCACTTAAACCACATGCTATTCATAAAATAAGATTTGAGGAAGAGTAACATACCTGAAAGTATCACAATTATGAAGAGTAACATGCCTAAAAGTATCAACTCCTTGGAAACCCTAAGTATCTTGAACTTAGAGATTTGAGAAGTTATTTTGATTTGTTTTGGAGTGATAAAAATACCCTAAAGGTGTTTTATGTTGTGTGTCACGATTGGGAAAGAGAGGAAATGTCCAAAGTGCTCGTAATTAAAATTTGTAAAATTGTCGCCAGTGACTATAGGTCACTATGCGACTCGTAAGGACACAATCTGACTCAGCACCATGAGTCGTAGTCAAGACAGTAACTTAACGATCCTTCTCTAGTGGCCCTATGATTAACACCATATGACTCGTCAGGTGACCCTATAATTTACACCATATGACTTTTCAGGTGACCCTACGACTCGTAGGGTCCAATTCATAGTCAAGACAGAAATATTTGGGGCGCACACTGGTTTGACTATGGATGGGATAATACAACTCGTTTAAAGTCTTTATGACTCATTAGGAGCCACTCGTAATCAGGATAGTAACTTAGGCTACCTTTACTGAAAACCCTATGATTGGGATCCGATGATCCGCAATGACACGTTACAACTCGTAAAGAGAGTCGTAGTCTAGGCAGTGAGTTTGAAACTCATAAATTTTTCAGGGACCAAAATCTAGGTTGTTTAATTCACCCCTCCTTAGGATGACGAATGATGGGACAAGGATTTTATTAGCACAATTTAGCACAGAGTACATCCACTTTTACCTTTAACAAAGACAAAAAACAAAGATATAAAGGAAATCACAATTTTCTTTAACAAAGCCAAAAATCAAAGATGTTAAAGAATACACATACCTCAAGCATGATTATCCAAAGCGGGAAACAAGAAAGGGTATTTGGACTTCATGTCCTCTTCGGCTTCCCAAGTAGCTTCTTCACACTTTTGGTTCCTCCATAGGACCTTTATCGAAGCCACATCCTTAGTTTGGAAATGACGGACCTGCCTATCCAAATTTCCACTGGAACTTCCTCATAAGACAAGGAATTAGAAACACCAACACTCTCTAAAGACACTACCAAGGAAGGATCACCCCCACACTTCTTCAACATTGACACATGAAAGACCGGATGAATGAAACCTAAACTCATAAGCCACATTACCCACTCGTCTCAAAATATAATATGGACCAACATAACGGGGACTAAGCTTTTCCTTCTTTCCAAACCACATCATTCCCTTCATTAAAGACACCTTCAAGAATATTAAATCATCCACATCAAACTCCAAGTTCCTTTGCCTTATATTCTTATAGGACTTTTGGATACTTTAGGTGGCCTTAAGCCTATCCCAAATCACCTTTACCTTCTCTATAGCTTGGTGACCAAGTCGGGACCAAATAACTTATTCTCACTAACCTCAAACCACCCAATAGAAGAACTACACATCCTACCATACATGGCCACAAATGGAGCCATCTAGATGCTAGAATGATAGCTATTGTTGGATAAAAACTCTATGAGAGAGAAATGGTCAACCCAACTACCATAAAAATAAATCACACAAGACCTTAGCATATCCTCCAAATTCTGTATGGTCCTCTCCGCTTGTCCATCTACTGGGGGTGGAAAGCGGTGCTAAGGTTCACCTTAGTTCCCAAATATTTCTGAAAGAATTGTCAAAAGTGAGATGAGAACTGAGTACTTCAATCAGATATGATGGAAAATGGAGCACCATGAAACTTCCGAATCTCATGATTAAAGAGATTAGTATAATCCTCCACCCAATAATTAGTCTTCACTAGCAAGAAATGAGTGAACTTAGTCATCCTATCCATGATGACCAAAATAGAATAAAATTATTGGCGAGACCGTGGAAAACTAGTAACAAACTCCATATTAATCACTTCCCTTTTCCATAAGGTAAACTCAATCTCTTGAGATAAACCACCAGGCCTCAAATGCTCAACCTTCACTTATTGACACACTATGCACTTAGACACAAACTCGGCTACATCCCTCTTCATGTTATTCCACCAATAGATCTCCTTCAAGTTATGGTATATATTCGTCGAACCAGGATAAATAGTGTACCTTGACTCAAGCACTTCAGCCAAAGTTCTCTTTCATATCCTATCAACGGGAAAACATGATCTACCTTGATACCTTAAGATACCATCACCACTAATATACAAAAGATATCACCTTATGGTGATCCACATCATTCGTGATCTACATCAAACTAGGGTCCATGACTTGTTTCTCCTTCACCTCAGCACTAAGAGGTGACTTCACCACCTCTTGCATAATCACACCACCATCCTTAAAGTTTGAGAGATGAACTCTAAGATTAGCCAACCGATGAATATGTTTCACCAAATCTTGTTTCTCCTTATCCACATGAGATAAGCTTTCCATAGATAACCTACTCGAGAATCAGCAACCACATTAGCTTTACCTGGATGATAATGAAGACTCATGTCATAGTCCTTAAGCAACTCAGGCCATCTCCTCTACTTGAGATTCAAATCCTTCTGAGTGAACACATACTGCAAACTCTTATGGTCTGAGAAGATGTCCAAATGAACTCTATACAAATAATGACACCAAATCTTCAAAGCAAATACCACAACCAACAACTCTAAATTATGAGTTCGGTAGTTCTTCTCATACACCTTTAACTGCCTAGAAAAAATATGCAACCACCTTGCCATGTTGTATCAACACACAACCCAATTCCACACGGGACACATCACAATAAATAAAAAAGCCATCAGTACCCTCTGGTAGGATCAAAATAGGAGCAGAAATCAGCTATTCTTCATCTTCTCAAAGCTACCCTCACAGGCATCAGACCATAAGAACTTCACCTTTTTCTGAGTCAGTCTATTCAGCCGAGTAGCAATAGAAGAAAAACTCTATACAAACCACCTATAATACCCAGCTAAATACAAGAAGCTCTGTATCGGTTGAAGTCATAGGTCTAGGCTATTTCTTAACCACCACAACTTTTTTTTAGACCCACTATGATCCTTTCATCAAAAATAACATGACACAGAAAAGTAATAATATTCAATCAGAACTCACACTTCAAGAACTTAGCATGCAAGAGCTGATCTTTTAAGGTTCGCAACACAATATGGATGTGATCAACATGATCTACCTCACTCTTGGAATATACCAAACTATCATCAATAAATACAATTATGAATAAATCCAAGAAGTAATGGAATACCTGATTCATAGAATCCATAAATGTCATGGGGAAATTAGTCAATTTGAAATATATGACCAAGGACTCATAATAGCCATATTGAGTACGAAAAATAGTCTTATGGATATCCACCTCCCTAATATTTGATTGATGGTAACCCGACCAAAGTTCAATCTTAGAAAAGTACTTATCTCCCTGAAGTTGGTCAAACAAATCATTAATCCCGAAAGAGGGTACCTATTCTTCACTGTCACCTTATTCAATTGGCGCTAATTAATACACATCCAAAGGGACCTATCCTTTTTATGCATGAATAGAACAGGAGCACCCCATGATAAAAACACTTATCAAGAAGATCTTTCAACAGCTCTTTGAGTTTTTTCAACTCAATTGGAGCCATTTTATAGGGAGGGATAGAGCAGGAGAAACATCAATAAGATCATCAGGAAGCACCTCAAGAAACTCACAGACCATGGAGATAGATTACAAAGAAGGACTCTCCAAGTTAGGATCTTAACCTAGACCAAGTGATAGAGACACCCCTTGGAAATGAACTTCCAGTCTATAAGATACGAAATGAACCTTCCCTTAGGCACCAAGGAACTACCTTCCCACTGAATTATCGATTCTTTTGGGAATTGGAAACTGACCCTTTGGGTCCTATAGTCAAGAGACGCATAACACAAATTGAGATAACCATCCCCAAACTAACATCAAAATCTAACTTGTCTAACTCCATTAGATCCATTAACTTCTCCTTACCACGGATAAATATCATTAATAATGCTCACTTATACCATTTTAAGTGGTAGAGTACGGTCGTTGTCAATATCCCAACTCATATTGAGGTCAAATCCATAAAGAGTGAAATGAAAACTTCAAATCCTATGGGTGCTTTAATTACTAAAAGGGTACCCAAGGTATAAACAAAATGTAACACATAAAATAAAGTGGTTGGGGGGGTGAAGTTGGAATTTTATCAGTCTTGAGTCGTACAACAAGCTACAAGAACATTTTCTACTTAGAATTTGATTGTAAGAAAGATCTCGGGATTATGTCTACCTATAGGCAAAGTGTGTGTGGGATCATAATAGTTTAACATAAAATCTAGTCGGTGAGTACGAGCTAGGCTAGGATAAAATCTAGTCGGTGAGTACGAGCTAGGCTAGGATGAAAGTCTTTGAAGTTAGTTTGTCAACCAAACCTCAAAGATTTCACCCGTTGGCTCTTTCGAGCACCTAACTAGTGTATCATTAATAGTCACCTAAAACCTCAACTGAGCATCCCTATTTCTAAGATGATGCCCATGACATGGATCACTCTCCATTTACACTTATTTCTAAGATTTTAAAAGGAAGTAAACAACATGCTTAATTGTCCACAATTGTCTTGTCCCCTTATAGCCCTTTTTCAAGGATGCTATGGGTTCCCAAAGGTTTACCCTCATCCCTATTTCAAGGATGATGAAGGTTTTCAAGAGTTTGAGGTTTTTAACCATCAAACCCATTTAGACATTTGGGGTTTTCACCCAAAAAATTCCAACTATTAAGCTCGAGCAATGGTGGAATCCATAATCAACAACTAAAAGTCATGTAAGCCCATCAATACCCACAACAAAAATAACACTTTAGTTCAACATAATACCAAAACTAGAGAAATTAGCTACTCATGAAGTGAAATAGAAGAAATATACCAAATAATTCATTCATGGCAACCATATTCAATTCATACTTCTAGTTCACCAATTTTCTCTTGAAATTCTAAATACACAAAGAGAAGATGTTTTTTCCACAAAATCTAACAAGTTTTTCCAAATTTTTTCTCACTCTTCAATAATGTCTATGAAATTTTTTTTGGGTCTTATATGGAAATTTGAATCAGCTATGCCATTTGACTGAAGTGCCCTTACTCATTAATCCCACTAGGTAGTGATCACCGAGAATGTGACCGCGTTCGTAGCTATGTGATCGCAAGCTTTGCTACGATCACAGTCAGATCTATGTAATTGCGATACGTTGACCTGCTTGACTGGCCCCTATTATTGTAACTAAGGCTATGTTTGCTCCAGGTCTTCAAATGCACTTTTTTCCTTCTTTTAAGCTCTTTTAGTTCCAATCCACATTTTTCCCTCTCATCATCTTTATGCCTGCAAAAATGTAGCTATTAGTGCATTCAATCACAATTATGTCTCAATTATTCATTCAAAAACATGGTGATGTGAATGAATATGGAGTTCAATTTAGTGGTAAATTAACCACTCATCAACCACATAACCCTTATAGACTCTTCTAGACATAATAGAGTTACCAACTGGAGTAGACATAGAAAAATAAAGAATACACTTGGGACCAAGCCAAAATAAATAGACACATAAGGGGTCACATAAGAAAGGGTAGACCCAGGATCAAACAGACAATATATATCATGAGAGAAAAGTTTTAGCGTACTAATAACAATATTAGGAGACGCTTCATAATCATGACGGGTAGCAAGAGCATACAGATGGTTTCAACTAGTGTCATAGCCAGAAGTAGCACCCATTGATGCAGGAGCTGAAGAAACAACAATTAGGACCTTAATAGACCCAGTAGCAACATCGCCTGACAGACTGTTCCTTTGAAAGTACCCAAGCTAGCCACATCCAAAACACTTATTCCTCTCCTCATCACAAAAGCCATAGTGCAGCTATCCGTAAATCTATAAGAAGGATGTGATAAAGATAATTGCTCCGCACTATCCTGAGATTGGACACCTTATACCATAAACCTATTGTTGTCCTAAAAGTGGGGATCAGCGGATGACTTAGGATATAGAGCACTAGCCCTAGAATAAGAAAAAAAATTTCCCCATTTCTTCTTAAACCACTGCCTGCCATATTTACCACTATTCTGCTAGCCTTTACTCTGCTCAGAATATCAAGATCTCTTACTTTGCCTCTTTCCTATTTTAGCTTATTTCTTCTTTTTATCCTCAACCTGCTGCATATACACCACAAGTCTTGAGGTGTCCATGTCATTATTCAGCAAGGCGGCCTTGTACTCCAACACCGTGTCTCAAGTAAGCTCAAAGCAAACTTCTTCATCTTAGATTTCATGCTAGACACTAGTACAGGAGCATAATGGGACAACTGATGAAACTTCAAGGCATACTCCTTCAATACCATCTTGTCTTACTTTAAATTCACTAACTCCTCAGCCTTTGCCTCCCTCAACTCTTAAGGAAAGAAGCGATCAATAAAAGTACCAGAGAAATTATCCCATTATTCCAACTCCACATCATAACCCCTAGACTGGTCCTACTCCTCATACTACTGATATGCCACATTCTTCAGCTGGTATGCAGTGTATTCCATACCTTCAAAGTCAAAAGCATGCATCATATAAAAAATCTTCTCTATATCATCTATAAACCCTTGAGGATTCTTCTTAAACTTAGAACCATTAAAGGTCAGAGAATTCAATCTCATAAGTTGGCCAACCCTAGCGGCCTTGGAAGAACTAACAATAGTACCAATAAGACCCAACTAACATAACTGAGATATCACCAATTGGGTTAACAGATGAATAGAATGACAAAACTCAACATTAGTAATATCTCTTAGAGAACTAAGTAGGAATGTCATCCACGGGAGAAGGATCAGTGAGGACTAGTGTAACTTCACTAGGGCAATCAAAAGTCGCGACCCTAGACCGATTCTAAACCCCATGAGTAGAATAATCCCTATCCATATTATCCTCAAGCGGGATAAAGGAGTTTCCACGAGCATTAGATTTTCTGGGATACATGATTTTAAAAGAAAGCAAATTGGAATTAGAGGAGATTCCAACACCCTAGACTCTGTATCCTCAACATAGATCACAAGAAAGGAAAATATTCTCAAATGCCTCCTAGACTTTCCCTTATAAGTGTGGCATGCTGAACAGCTATAAAAAGAGACTACTTGGTATGGAATCCAATGACACAAAACCTAGACTCTGATACCAACTTTGTCATGACCCAAACCAGAGTCTGGCCATGACGGGTATCTCAAGTCTACTGAGGATCAAAGACCACCCCCTTAATCAAGCTAAACCAAACATTACACACCTAGAAGTGGATGAAATTCAAACATATAACAAATAAAAAGGTAATAAACTCAAAGACATCTAAGAGTGTCTACATTAATACCCAATCCAAAGTAATATCCACAAAACCTCTAGTAATCCGATAATAATCTAAGTCAGGACATTCCCCCAACCTTAACAATGACCATGGAAATGATAATTTAATGTGAACTCTTTAATTCTAGTTTATGAAAGGAAACTGATAGAATAATCAAGTTTTCTAGATAATAGAAGCTCACCACTTCACCGCAAATAACCTAGAAATTAAGCCGATCCACCTAACACTGCGCATGAAAAATAAAAGTATTTCCAGTGCCAATATCACATAGATAAAACTTTCAAAGATGGTTAGTGGGTTAAGCACTAGCACATAGCTCAGATATAGAGGATAAAATAATGCTAAGTCAAATCCAATTCAAAATCATGTAAAGATCATCATCTATATACACAAATAATATGTCAGGATAGGGAACAAGGCTTTGCACGATGTAAAACATTATCCTAAACTATGTAACTCAACTGCCAAAATAGGCACCTACGGGCTATATGGGTTCATCTCCCACTACTAAAAGGGCCCCAGCGCGTGTTAGCCACATGAATAGGAGGTATCAAGGGATACTAGGGAATACCCCAACTCCCCATCAATCTAAGCTACACAAATATCAATAGTGTGAACCATGCATATAGTCATTAAGACCATCCCTCACGTCGATAAATATGAGTTTCTAGTACAAGTCATTCGAGACCCACACCTTCACGGCTTGGCTACATAACCTCTTTTAAGCCCAATTTAAATTAAGTTTCATATAACCCATTTATTAATCAAAGAATCAATCCTTAAGGCACACCATGTGTATCTCATATCCTTACACTTGCAGTACAGGGTGTGACCTTTAGTATCACTTCCTTGGTTCTAGAACTATATTGCCAGCGTAGGTTAGAGATATCAACCTGATAGTTTAGGGTTGATAAAGTGTTTACCTACCAGTTGAGGGTAACACTTATCTTACTAGAGCACCTGTCAATGGAGGTTATCTCATTAGTCCTTCAGGATATTAGTTTAGTGGATCCACATAGCCATTGCTAGTACCCATGGCACGATACTGAAACTCTTCCAACTAGGGTTAAAGGTTGGACCCTACTTAGCTAAGATTTGGGAATATCGATTAGATGATACCTTTCACAGTCTCAGTTCTGTATTCAGTATGTATTTACTTCAAGTATTGCTTGACCATAGTATACAGTTCATCAGTTATATAGTTACCAGATTTTAGTATTTTGGTTTACAGACTATTTTAGTATTATGTTATATGCTTGGTCATACATTCTCAGATTTTATAGGTTTTATATATTTGTGCATCAGTTATCTCATGTTATTCAATCAGCCACTATGTTATGTATATAAACCTATGCATTTCAGCCTAACCTTATCTCATATACTAATACATTCAAAGTACTGATTGTATGCTTTTCTTTATGCTATAATGTAGTATATCATAGGTTTGGATACTCAATTTTTTGACATTTCTTAGGCAGTTTAGCTTATCAGCAATAGCAGTTTTGGTGAGTCCTCGTATGTCGAGGACCTATTTTGCTATTTTAGTATTTTCATATTTTATTTTAGCTAGCTCAGTTTGGAGTTAGTTGGGGACTATCACATCAACTCTTTCCACTCAGTTTAGAGGCTTTCAGACATGTAGTCAATTATCTAGATGTTCAGCTTGTTTTATTAGATGTTTCAGACATATTTTGATATGTAATTTAGTATGTTTTACATTTTCTTATCAGTATTTAAACCTTATGGCATTGACAGCTTACTTCCACACATGTGTATTTTGTTACTTTTTCATTGTTTACAGTAGGTACCAGCCCATGGGTTAGCTTGTGGTCACTTATGACCATAAGTACCATTGCCAAGACTAGGGGTAGCCTCTGGTCGTGACAAAACTTGGTATCAGAGCCTAAGGTTTTACAGCGTCCTAGGGATTCTAAAAGCCCTATTCAGTAGAGTCTTATACATGGGTGTGAAGTACGCCATACTTATTGACAAGAGGCTACAAGATATTTTAAGAAAAGTTTTCCTTATTTTAGTATTCATTTCATGCGAGTGAGCATGAGCTATATATAAACTCTCTTTCTAATCCATCTTTTATTCCATTACAAAAAAAT
>NC_061117.1:126379848-126435520 GCF_002878395.1 Capsicum annuum
AATTTTGGTACTCATGCTACTCTCTTAATGATAAGTGAACAACATATTATGTCATATATATCCTCAGTTTTATCTATGTAATGAATCCAAGTGTGGATGCTCTATTTCTCAGGCTTCAGTTAATCGTCCAAGTAATGCATAGTATTCTTTCATGCTTCAATCCTCATGCTCTAAACTTTTAGTGAACCTCCCTTATGAAATGATGGTGATGATGAGTAATATGTTAGATGTGAGAGAATAAATATTCTATGTTAACAAAAGATTATTGTATACTTATTTTAGCTAAGGTTGTAAATGTGAAGTCAGATTGAGGCCAAGTTCTTAATATATGTCATGGTTAGTTGAAATTTTGTGTGTGTTTTCTTAGGGTAATGCATGAAAGTTGTTAATGATAGAGGTTTGGAGGATATGAGAAAGATACTTTTATGGGTGTTTGTTCGGAAGTTCATGTGTGGTTAGGAAGATAGGGTTGAAAGGCATGTTGGTGTATAAGTGGATAATTGCACTGCGCGTTAGTAAGAGGTAAAAATGTTTGCATCCAGGTAATTTACGAATGCAGTTTAGTTCATGCACCATGATTTAGATTCAGATATTTAGACATGATTTAGTTCATAAGTTCCTGATGCATTATCTCAGTCTTTCCTTAGTATTTCTACCAAGTCAGTATTATTCGGGGGACGAACTATCCCAAGGGGGAAATATTGTAATACCCCTGAGTTTTCATTTACTAAATTTCTCAACTTTTCTTTCCAAAACTAGATTCAGCCTGAGGCAATGGTTACTCATAATATAACTCTCTCGTGTCTATCTCAACCTTATAATCATTATTATGTCTTTGCATGCATTCATGAATTCAATTCAATCATGTATCACGTTTCAGACTTAGTACTGTAATCATGTTTTCAGATATGGATATTCAATATATGATTTCTATTTTCCTAGTATTCTCAGCTTAATCGGTCTCATTCAAGGATGCCTGTTCCCAAGGGGGATATATTGTAATACCTCATACTTTTCTTAGCTCAATTCAGCTCCTAGTTGCATGCATAAGAGGCTTAAGGCCTGAAAATTTCACTACGTGTTGGGGACATAATCTTATTTTTGGCCTCTTAACTTTAAGGATTTTAAATTAGTCTTCCCAACCTCGAGATGTGTTTTTTTGAGTTAATTCATGTTCAGGGTATAAGGAGCATGTCTCGGGGAAGTTTTGGATTTTTTGGACGAGGATTGAGTCGTGTTTGGATTTTGATTCCAGCAGCTCACAACGATAGTGTTGCATCGTGGTGGCTATAGCGATGAGGCACCCATCGCGTTGCTATCTCCCTTCAATCCATATTCCATTATGAATTTAAATATTTAGGGGGCAATTACGTCTTTTCCCCATAATCCAATTTGTAAAAACCATGAATTAAATATTGGTTAGGGCATTATATGCCCATTTTTCCCTAATTTCCTCTCAAAAATCAAACCCTAATCATTCACCCAAGTTCATCAATTTCATTTCTTTCTCTCTAAGATAACCAAGAAATTAAGTTACCAAATCCAAGAACCTTCAAGAAAGCTTAAAGGATTGTGTTTCTCTTTCAAGATTTAAGGTTTAAGGTATGTGTGATGTTCATCCATGGGCCCTTTTCACCCATGGAGTCCAAGAATCCCCTTTTTATATCAAATTATGAGTTTTTACATGTTTATGACGAATTGACTTCATGAAGTTGTTATTAATTATAAGTTATGTTACAAGTGTTTTTCGATGGAATGAGCCCTTATATGATTTGAGTATTGGAAATCCTCATGTTAAATCCCTAATTAATGGCTTTAGTATTGTAACTATGGTTTCAATCACATGCTTTACCCATTCCCATGCTTAAATTCATGACTCCCATGTGTTTGATGAAATGTCTAAATGTTGAGTTTTGAGTAATGATCTTTCATTATGGTTTCTAAAGCTTCACAAGTATTTATTGTTATTTTTATCCAGTGTTGGTGGGTTATGAACACCCTATACCTATTTGTTTACATAATTTCAATATCTTCAGATTGAATTCAGATATACCATGAGCTTTATCATTTAGTTAGTTATTTATGATCAGTTGTTTGCTTAGTTAAGCTTAGTTTAGACCAATAATTAGTGTCATTCAGTAGGGAGTAAGATTTAGCACCAAGCAAACTCAAGAATGTGGGCTCACCTACCAGTAGAGGGTGTGACCTTTAGTAGCAGTCCTTTGGTTCCAGATCTACGTATCCAGCGTAGGTTAGAGACATCAACCTGCCAGATGAGGGTTGATGAGGTGTTTACCTGCTAGTTGAGGGTAACACTTATCTTATTAGAGCAACATCCAGATGAGGGCGACTTATTAGTCATTCAGGATAGTAGTTTAGTGGATCCACATAGCCATTGTTAGTACCCATGGCATGGTACTGACAACCTTCTAACTAGGGTTACAGGTTGGACCCTACTTAGCTCAGATTGGGGCATGTCAGTTAGATGATACCTCCCACAATCTCAGTTCAGTATTCAGTTCAGGTATTGGTTAACCATAGCATATAGTTCATTAGTTATTTAGTTACCAGGTTTTAGTATTTCAGTTTACATACTATTTTAGTATCACGTTATATGCTTGGTCATGCATTCTCAGATTTTACAGCTTTCACGCATTTGTGAAATAGTTATCTCGTGCTATTCAGTCAGTCATTATTTAGTGCACATGAGCCTATGCATTTCAGCCTAACCTCATCTCATATACCAGTATATTCAAAGTACTGATTGCATAATTTTCTTTGCGCTATGATGTCTTATATCATAGGTTCTAACGCTTAGTTTCTTGACCGCGCTTAGACAGTTTAGCTTATCAGCAGCAATAGTTTTGGTAAGTCCTCATATGTTGAGGACCTATTATGCTATTTTAGTATTTTTGGGTTTCATTTCAGCTAGTTTAGTTTGAAGTTAGTTGGGGCCTGTCCCATCAACTCTTTTCACTTAGTTTAGAGGCTTTCAGACAAACAATCAATCAGCTAGAGAGTCATCTAGTTTTATTAGATATTTTAGACACGTTTTGATATGTAATTTAGTATCTAGTTTTACATTATCTTATCAGTAGTTAAACCTTACAGCATTGACAGTTTACTTTCGCACATGTGTATTTTGTTACTTTTTTCAGTGCTTACAATAGGAACCATCCCATGGTTTAACTTATGGTCACTTGTGACCGTAATCACTATTGTCACGACTAGGGGATAGCCTTGGGTCATGATAGTAACATGCCTTAAGGTATCACAATTATAGAGAGAATTTCCCTAGACAACCTTAATTGATCAACTTCTTAGAAACCCTAACTATCTTGATCTTGGAGATTTGAGAGTATTTGAGACGTTATTTTGATTTGTTTTAGAGTGATAATGATACCTTGAAGGGGTTATAAGTCATGGGTCATGATTGGGGAAGAGGGAGAATGTCCAAAGTGTCCTTAATAAAAGCTGTAAAATTATCACCAGTGACTATGGGTTACTATGCGACTCGTAAGGATATGTTACAACTCATAACCATGAGTCATAATCAAGAAAGTAACTGAAGGACCCTTATTCAGTGAACATATGATTCACACCATACGACTCATCAGATGGACCTACAATTCACACCATACAACTCATCAGGTGACCCTACGACTCGTAAGGTCCAAGTCGTAGTCAAGATAGAAGCATTTAAGGAACACACAGGTTTGTCTACAGATGGGACCATACGAATCATTTAGATTCTCTACGAATCATTAGGATCCAATCATAATTAGGACAGTAACTTAGGCTACCATCACTAGATACCATACGATTGGGGTCCTATGATTCGCAATGACACGTTATGACTCGCAAGGAGAGCCATAGTTTGGGCAGTTGAGCTTAAAACTTATAAATTTTCCAATAACCAAAATTTGAGGTGTTTTCATTTAATACTAGGTCATTCTACCCATAATCAAACTTAACATTCATATTCATATGCAATATATTACGCGCATTATCTTATGAAGAAGAGTAGATAGAAGCCTACCTCAAAGTCAAATTGCAAAACCCTATATCATTCACCAATGTTCATCTTCGCTTTATAATCAAAATGACATCACACTATCAAAATCGTAATCTACTTATCAATATGAGAATAACGATACCCATACCACACCATTATGCTTTGGGTCCAAAAATGACATCAAACCCCAACTAGGTCCCACTTATGGAAATCATATTTCTGAGGTCAACCCAACATTAATACATGAACAATGAAGCATAACCCTTTATAAACAGGTGAAAACCAATCAATATTTGGAGTAAAATCAAGCCCTAAGTGAATTTGGGGTTTCGGGTTAAAAACCAAGAAATTCATCGAGAAAGTGATGAGATATTACCTTAATTTGGATGATAATCATGATAAAAGATGTTAGTAAAGATCCCAAGCCACCAACAAGACCCAATCTTGAGTTATCATACCCATTTAGGGTTTTTAGCTCTTGAGATAGAGAGAAAATAACCAAAATTGCGATATTGGGGTCTATTTATTGCCCCTTTAGGTAAAGGGATGTCGCTAAGACCATAACTTGGACTGTAATATAATGCCCTAATTCTGGTAATCGGAATGCTACATAGTGCCCATGACGCCGAAGGACCACAAGCTAACCCATGACTGATATCTGTAATTGTACACTACATAATATAGAGCATAAATGCAAAATACGTAATACTGTAAGGCCATAAGGTTCAATACTGAATGAAACATAATATCTGAAAGGGGTATCACAATACCAAAACAACTAAAAATACTAAAGTCTAAATCTAAAGATACTGTAATCGTCTGAAAGCCCCTAACTGTCTGAATAAGGAGTTGAATGGGACATGTCCCCAACTAACTCCGTCTGAAAAACTAAAATAAAATAATAAAATAAAATTGAGTACTGAAATGACAAGATAAAATATGTTCTTGCATGATGAGGGCTCACCACTGATGCTAAAAGCTGGAACTGGTCAACTACTACTGCTCCGAAACTCGTGCCTCTAAACCTATGGTGTAACATAAGAGAAAGTACCATAGCGCAAATGTGTTAGTACAACTGAATGTACGGAGTATACGAGTGAGGTAGGCTATATGCAAAGGGTTCATATGCATGAACTATACTAACTGACTAATATGAACGTGAGAATACATACATGATTACGAGACTGAAACTGTCATAACATGATACTAATAACTGATAACATAAGTGACTATAACTGAGAGTCTGATGCTGGTGGAACTAGCTGAGTTTCGTACTGTAACTTAGTTGATTGTATCTGACAGTCCTGATATTCTGATAAACTATCTGAGTTCCTTTACTGAAATTGATACTAAAACTATAACTATGGGAGAATTCATCTAACCGACATACCCCGAATGTGCTTCAATAGCTAAATTGGGGTCCAATCTATACCCTGATTAGAAGGGTGCCAATACCATGCCACGGGTAAAGACAAGCTGTGGGTGACCCTCAAATCTGGCAGTGTCCCCATAAGAGAATAGTGGGTATCCGCCTCATTAACTCTAAAGTTAGTAGTGTTGATGTCTCAATCTATGCTGGCTACATAGTTCTGGAATGCAAGGATTGCTTCTAGGAATCTCACCCTCAATCTGGCAGTGTGGATTCCCATCCTGGGGTTCGTTCGGTGCTGAATTCTACTCCCATATGAATAGACGTTGAACATAAATACTGAGCTGAGTTACTGAGTTCTGTTGACTGACAGAATACTACTTACGACTGACTGAGTTCATGAGATTTCTGAGAATACTGATTTACTGTATTTTTCCTGAGTCACATGACTGACTGAGTTCTATGGAACATGGCTTCACTATGGATATCGTGAAAACATGACATGGCTCTAGGCACACAGCTATATTTTTTAGGTACAAGTACCCCCAGGACTCGATGGAAAGAAACTGACACACATGACTGACTTGTTCATAGGAATAGAGTCCATAATTTACAATATCATAAGTAGGGGATTCAATACTACACATGGTTCTCAACATTTCATACGTGGAAGGGGATACATTCAACATAAAAGTACTTTCTTTAATTCAACATCATGTTCACTACATATCACCACCATAATACATCAATAACATGGAATTCATGTAGAATCATAAAGCATAGAGTATGAACTTGTTACTTGGTACTCTTAAGTCATGAAAACATGATTATTATTATTCTAGGCATTTCATCGAACAACTTGCATGCACAATTTAGGAATAGGTGAAACCATAAGATTTTACATCATGAACAACCAAGTTTTACATGTTTTCAACTCACATGGTGTCACAGATTCATAATAACACATAAAGATTCCAACTTGGGAATCATTCAACATCAACAACTTGATTATCAACATCCAAGAATATAGATATCATAAACAACTAATTTCATAGATTTCAACTTACATACTAACATAGCTTCATGAAAATACATAAAATCCTAACTTGAAACCATACAACAACCATCAACATGAACATAATCATACCACAACAAAGTATTCACAACACATAATTGAAATCTTTATTCTTGAGCTCCATGGATGAACACTATGCATACCTTAATTCTTGATTTTACAAAGATTGACGAAGAAAATTCTTGAATTTGGATCCTCAATTGAAAACCCCTCTTATTGTTCTTGAGAGAAATTAGAGAAAAGGAGTATATTTTTCTGAAAATGAGGCTTAATTCGGTGTTAAGGGGTATATATAGGGGTGGAAGATGACCAAAATACCCCTAAAGAAAGAGAGAAAGATGCAACTGTCCCTCTGTTGACTGTCTGATAGGCTGAAGTAAATTGATCATAAATTTTTACTCTGATGTTCAAATTGGATGAAATCAATTGCATTGAAAAGATGACTCAAATAGGTTTTCATTGATATATAGCAGACCTCACATTTAAATATATACAGGAAGTTATGATTGTTCAAAGTTGATCCTGAAATGCTGAAAATTTCTGGAGCATGCTAATCGCATGGTGCCACTATTTTGGGCACCCAAACGTGCCCTTACTCTACTCCAAAAATTCTGAAACTTACCTGAGATGTAATCTTGACCTCCATGATCGCAATACAACTTGAAAATCGAAAAACGGAGGTCGGGAAGGTCATTAAATAAATCCCTGAAGTTCGGAGGCTTGAAATAGGCTAAGTGTTGGAATACTTGCCAAAATTTTCTAAGTGTTGAATCTTTTAAAGAGCTTTAAGAGCTAAACGAGCTGAATTTCGAACTTAGGATTTTATGGGGTATTACATGTAATCACCCTAGGTAAATTACTATAGGCTTTACTATGATTGCCTATAGTGCGATCATGGTCCCCTTTGTGCAATTGCAATACACTAGATATCGGCAAACTTGGAAAATTTTCTAAGTTTTCAATAATGCCTCGGGACTCATTTGGAATCTAATTTTTATAAATGAACTTTGTAAACACACTAAATTCAATATTTTGGACACGTTGGAAAAGTCAGATTTTTCATTCGAGGTTGTTTTGACCAAATGTGGGTCCCACACCCATATTTCTAATTTTCTAAATTTCTGACTAATAGGTCAAAATGAGCTCGGGAGCATTGGGACCCAAACTAAAGGTATACCTAGACTAACATAGATATTTTGGCATAGTCAAAATTTACATCCAAGATCATTTTACTGAAGTTTTTACTAAGTGGTCATTTGAAACCAGGGAAGATTTCCAAGCAAGGAATTGGCTCTAAAAACCTAATAAACTACTCGATAACTGAAGTGAAATAAAATTATGAAAAATGTCTGGAAGGGTCATTACAGATGAGGACCCCTAATCCTCGACTAGGGATTCTTTCAAAAGAAGTAGATGACCTAAAGGTTGGGGGTTGGTAAGAGATACAACCTAAACCATAGATCAGGATATATACCTTGTTCCTTCTCTTGCACCAGGTATTCCCCCACCCTAGTATATGAGTTATTGGTTGCTTGAGAGGATAAGCTTCATAATTTGGGCCTAGTAGAGACTCCTGGGGTTGATAATACTACTTTTTAGTTGGATCTGGCAGTCCAACATTGGTATAAAGGTTATCTTAATTACAGGCCAACTAGATCTTCCTCATTGACATAGAATCAATTCTCTAAGGTTTTCTTAGAGAAGTATATGCCTCATAGCCTTAGAGAGCATTTGGGAGACCAGATCATGAAATTGGAACAGGGTTCTATGACTATTATGGAGTATGAGGCTCAATTTCATGAATTGGAAAAGCATACTATATCTATCTTACTGAGTGAGTATGAGTCAATTTGGTGTTTTGTTCGAGGATTGAGAATTACTCTTTGCATAGCTACACAGAGTTTGGTTAAATATTGGTAGTTTTTTTTAGGTTTTTTATCATGCTCAAATTATGGAAGAGATACATCATGAGGCCCAATACGGCAGCGATAAGAGGTTGTGTTATCATGGTGGTTTCAGTAGAAGTTGGAGTAGCTCACGGTTCAAAGGCAATGATTCTTAGGATAGGTACCCTCCATAACAGTCTTATCAGTATCAGGGTTAGCCTAGTAAGCCATTTTATGTTTCACTCTAACTTGATGATGGAGGTCAGCATAATTACAATGATCGCCCGAGATAGAGTAGTGGTCAGCCTTTGAGGGAGGCATATTCTGGGTCTTTTTAACTGGGATGGTTATTCTGGAATAACCTAATCTTCTAGATACAGTGTAGTTCCTAGGGAGTGTGGGGCCTTCAGCCATTTTTCTATAGAGTGTCCTGGTTGTGGGGCAGTTGACCTATAACATAGAGTATTCCATCGATTAGGGTAGTACCCTTCTCCCAGCTAGAGGTGGTATGCAGGGTTATCGGGGTGGTCCCCAGGGTTCTCGTAGAGTCCCTCAGGTAGGCAAGATAAGTGATTGGTCAGGCACTCAGCTAGGGGTTGATGAGATTATTTATATACTATACTTGGTAGACCGGAGGCAAAGACTTTAGATATTATTATTATAGGTACGATCTTAGTGTTGCAACATTTGACTTTCTCTTTATTTAATTTGGGATCTACTTATTATTATGCATCCACTTATTATGCACCATAGTAAGAGTTATCTTAGGATTCTTTTTCTGTGCCATTATGTGTATCTACTCCCGTGGGTGATTCTTTAGTAGTAGATCAGGTTTATAGATCATATGTTATGACTGTTCGAGAGTTTAAAACTCAGGCGGATTTTATTATATTAGATATGGTAGATTTTGATGTAATTCTGGGCGTAGACTATTTATCCCCCTATTATACAGTCTTGGATTATTTTTCTAAGACTATTACCATAGTCGTGCCCGACATCCCCCCAGTTATGTGGTTGGGATCCATTAGACGCCCTCCATAGGGATTATTTCTTATTTTCAATCTAGGAGACTTATATTGAGTGGTTGCGAGTCTTATCTCACTTATATTTGTGATTTTAAAGTGGAGAGTCCCTTGCTTGTCTTTGTTCCTATTTTCCATGATTTTTCTAATGTTTTTCCTATTGATTTTCCCAGTCCTTCTCCTAAGCATGATATTGATTTTACTATTAGTTTTGAGCTGGGTACCTGACCTATTTCTATGGCACCTTACCTATGGCTTTTGCCAAGCTTAAGTAGCTAAATTCTTAGCTTCAAGACCTTTTAGGTAAGAGTTTCATAAGGATGAGTGTGTCACCTTGGGGTGATCCTGTCTTAATTGTGAATAAGAAGGATGTTTTTGCATATGTGCACTGATTATAGGAAGTTGAATAAGATGATAGTGAAGAAATAATACCCTATTCCTCGTATTGATGACTTGTTTGACCATCCTTAGGGAGCAGCAATATTCTAAGATTGGTTTGAGGCCCGATTACCATCAGTTGAGGATTCTAGCCAAGGATATCCCAAATACAACCTTCAGAACTTTCTATGGCCATTATGAGTCCTTGGTGATGCATTTTGGGTTGACCAATGCCCTTGCTGCATCATGGATTTGGTAAACCACATGTTCAGACCTTAGTAATTATGTCCATCGACAACATCCTTGTGTATTAGAGGAGTAGGGAGGAGATTATAAAGTATTCGAGGATTTTTCTCTAGACTTTAAGAGATCATAGGCTTTTGCCAAATTCTCATAATTCGAGTTCTGGCCCGAGTTGGTGATATTCATAGGACAAGTGATGTATAAGGATGGGATTATGGTAGATCCAATGAATATTGAGGTGATACGTGATTGGACAAGGTTTACATCTCCATCTAAGGTTTGTAAATTTATTGGGTCAGCTGGTTACTATAGGCGGTTCATTAAGATTTTTGCTACTATTGCAATGTTGATGACTAGATTGACATGAACGAAGGTTTCTTTCCTTTGAGGAGTGCGAGTCGAGCTTTTAGAAGCTCAAGGGTTTTCATAGTTTAGCTCCCATGCTAGTTTTTCCTATTAAGGGTGAGGGATTTAACATATATTGTGATGTTTTTGGTGTTGGTTTAGGTTGTGTTTTGATGCAATAGGTTCGAGTTATTTCTTCTACATTGAGGCGGCTAAAGGTACATGAGCGTAATTACCCTATTCATGATTTGGAGTTGACATCTATAGGTTTTGTGCTTAAGATTTGGAGGCATTATTTATATGTCGTGCATTGTGATATCTCCATAAATCATCATAGTCTTCAGCATCATATGACTTAGAGAGAGGTTAATTCTAGACAACACAAATGGATGGAGTTACTGAAGGATTATGACATCTCTATTCTATACCATCCAAACAAGGAAAACATAATGGCGGATACCTTGATCCGAAAGGTGGCAAGTATAGGTAGTTTCACTTCTATTTTAATTTTTGAGAGGACGTTGTCGTGGGACATCCAGTCCTTAGCCTACTTGATAGTGCAACTTGATATTTCAGACTCCAGAAGGATCCTTGCTAGTGTTGAGGTGAGGCCTACCTTATTTGAGCATATTTAGAGTCACCAGTTTAAGGATAGGGGATTTTGTATCATCTGTAATCAGGTGCTAAGTGGTGAATCTAGGAGGCTACCACAGATTCTGAGGGTATTCTAAAATATGATGGTCGCATTTGTGTTTTGAGGGTTAGAGACTTAATTTAGTGGATATTGCATGATGCTCATAGCTCCAAATACTCTATTCACCTTAGGACAGCTAAGATATATAAAGATTTGAGGTAACACTACTAGTGGAGTGACATGAAGAGAGATGTGGTGGATTTTGTAATTCGTTGCCTATGCTGTCAGCAGGTGAAGGCCAAGCATCAGAGGCCTGGTGACCTGATTTAGAGATTGCCCATTCCTAAGTGGAAGTAGGAACAGATCACCATGGACTTTGTTAGTGGTTTGCCTCACACCTTCCTTGGTTTTAATGACATTTGGGTCATTGTAGATCAGATGACCAAATCGGCATTTTCCTTTCTATTTTAGATGTCCTTCAGCACGCAAAGGTTAGCCCATAATGTTCGTCAGAAATTTCACCTGTATGGAGTGCCCATATTAATTAGTTCAAACTAGGGCTATATTCACTTTTAGCTTCTGGAGGGCTTTTTAGGAGGAGTTGGATACTCGGGTAAATCTTAGCACTGGTTTTCATCCTTAAACCAATGGGTAGTTAAAGTGGAATATTAAGGTTCTTGAGGACATGCTCTGAACTTGTGTTATGGATTTTGGAGGTTAGTGGGAGCAACACTTAACTTTGGCAGAGTATGTATGCAATAACTGATATTAGAGTATTGAGATGATGCTATTTGAGGCAGTATATGGTAGGCATTGTCGATCTCTAATTGGATGGTTCAACACTTGGCACTTCCTCTACTTCCCAATACATGTAAGAATCTTTATCTAGAATGAGTTGGCACTTTCTCTACTTCGTTAATCTGCCAGGGTTCCTACAACCTTAGCTAAGGTAATTAGCCGTTCATAGTTATGAGATCAATCATGGAATCCACAGACAAAATTACAAAATCAGTCTTACAATAATGAAAGAATAAATCTCAAAGTCTTAAATTGAATAACAAACCAAGAACAATAAGAGTATAGGATAGCCCCCAAGGGGCTACCCTTGAATATGTGAATATATGAATTGATGAATTTAATAAATAGAATGAATAAACTAAACAAAGCCTAAAGGGCATTTATAGGTTACAAGAAACCCTAGAGTTCAAATCCTAATTAAAATAGAAAAACTTAATTACCCATACTTAATAGGACTTAAAAACTCCATAGGGGTGCTATTGGGATAAATAGAAACCCTAGGAAATAATTTTGGGATGATCAGGAAAAATCACTATCAGTGGCCACCTACTCTCTCTCTATACCCACGGTATGGAATAGGGCCCAGGTGGTACCTGTAGTCCTAAAACTGGGTAGAGGTATAAGGCGTAAGTACAAGTCCTGCAGCCTAACTGTCGGGATTTCGACCTATGGCACCTACTTTTCCCACCTACAATCCGTGGGTTCCACATGCGATCTGTAGGTTGACTTGGTAGGTGTCGAGAGTCATATTTTTAGCTCTTCTTCAATTATAGAACATGCTTTAATCACAAATAAGCTAGAAATTATCCCGAACATCCATAATTGCACAAAAAATTAGCCAAACACACCTTTTTTCCTCCTTTTCATGAAATTAGCATCCAAAATATGATATCCTACAAAACACTCCAAAAATACCTTAAATCCAACAAAATAGCCTTAAGTACATGCATATTCTCATAGTTTTAAGCATCGAAAGTTCTATATTTCTATAGCACATCAACACCTTCAATTTAGAACGTTGCATGTCCTCATGCTATAAAACATAACAAAATAATACGACGATGCTTAACCATGAAAAAACTAAGATACCTATGGCAGTAAATCATCAATTTTAGTTCAAGATCATTACCCTCTCCAAATTTGATCACTTTAATACAAACTTTGTATATTAATGAAGCACAATAATGTGACACAAAGGAATCAAGATATGGCATTACATTAGCAACAAACAACCATGCATATATACAAGTTACACTACCCAAACAAGTAAGCAACTAGCAATACAATCCATGTACCCACACATTAAATAAGTCCCACTCACTCATATATGAAATCAGGCGTGTCAATGCAGGGATGGTTAAGAGACATTCACACTCACAAAAGAAGTTCCCACCAATACGTGTCAAATACCATAGGCTTGCCCTTATTTTCTTTACTTTAGCTTTTAGACAGTAATGTGCTAAAACATAGTAAAATATAGTGAGGTGAGAACATACCCGGGATACACTAGGCACCCGAATATTTTTTTCTTTTTGTTTTTATTTTGCTACCATACCTAACCCTACTTTCTTTTTATCTTATTCTACCCTTCTTCATACATACTATACATTATGCATCCCTATGATAGCTACCCTCAAATTAAGCGATTTTCCTCAGTTGAGGTGCACAATGTCCAAGGAGGACCAGGGCCAAAACAGGTTCATTGTAACACAAATGGGAAGGTGAAAGGTGTAACAAGAAAAATAGGCATTCAGGCTCAAAATTGGGATCACGAAATATAATTCACACATGAAAGGTCATGTAGGCTAAAAGTGGGCTAATATAAAAAACAGCCTATGATCCTTTTCTAACTAACTATCTTATAACCTAGGCAAGACTAATCGGGAAAGTTTTGAATTCAACACATAAAGGGAACCAAGTAGTATCTCACACACACATGGCATAGAGTTACATCACAAGCTACTACCTATCCGGTTCATGCAATTGTTAGAAATGATTATCATGTTCCTAATTCTAATGCCATAACAAGATTTATAATAATCATAAATATACATATCACACAGTTTAAAAACAAACCATTGAAGGGGTATAATTTTTAACACATTGTATCAACTATCGTAGATACTTATTTTTCTCCTAGTTAAATGATAAAATATGAAACAAAACACAATATTCCTAAACATGCGGCTCTACTAGGAACAAGACTCCAGGGAAAAGAGGCTCAACAACAAAAACCCCAAAATGACATGAAGACCTACAAGTAGCCCCATCCTAACTTAAAATATACAGCGTCCCCAACGTATCAAACCTCTATAAAATAAAAGAGTTAGAAACTTACCTATGGCACCATAAGTGCAGAGATCTGATGTAAATCACATAATACAAATATAAATAATAGAATACCTTGCGTTGCCTCTCAAGCAGTGCCTGATTTTACGTCGTGGCATAACGGGACTTGGTTGGTTGGGTACTCATACTTCTCCAACAAGACCATAGGTACCTTGATTACTCAGACTTCATCAAGGTATCCCAAAAGTTGTCCTTCACATTTATCTTTTCACTTTGAACTTATGAACTGCACCCCTAATTATTTTTCTAATTTCTCATTATGCTTATGGGGTAGAGGTATAAAAATAAAAGACCCAAGAAATAGATGTGGCATGTGGTAGTCCTTATTCCTTACATAAGGAATGTAGTTCTTTGATTCAGGCTCAACAAATTCAAGAATATAGATATATGTTTCTTCCTCCTTGCACTCTATTTTAAGCTTGGATGGATCAATCAAGATCTGACTATCCAAACACAATGTGGAAAAATTCTTATAATGAGGTCCAATATGCCCTAACTCAAAATTTAAAGTCTTTTTTACATCCCCACATAATTCTAGCACGCTCTCCTTAAGCGTGACACTATCCATGAGAGCATGAGTAATTTCAGACTCCTCCAATTTTAGCTCTTCAAGTTGGCTTTTTAGAATTCTTTCAGTCTCACACCACCCATAACTAAGTTTCTGGGCATTCCACGCAACAACGTTTGTATTCAACTCAATTTATAGGCAGTAAATATTCAAATCAAATAGGTCAACCTCTTAAATAAGCTTATGATTCTTATGGACAAGGTGTGTTATTATTTCCAATAGGCTATCCTTATGCTCATACATTATATTTGCCACTCCTACAATAATGCACCATATCAAAATAAAAAAGATCAATAAATAAGGAGTCATCAACACTCCATACTTTCTCTGGCTAAGTTGTCATCTCAAGAAGAGTAGGTTAACAAAATAAACAAAAGAAAAGAAAAATAAAGCTCTATAACTCCAATAACTTTAATAAAAAATTTTGAGACTGTATTCCCCGACAATGATGCCAAAATTTGATAATACTCAAAATACACCTCTAATTGAAGGATAAAGTGGTCGTTACAAAATATAGTAACCTAACTAAGGTTGGGGTTGAATTCAAAGGGAATACGCGAGAAATCCTTCTCGAACTTGCTACAATTACTAGGTAGTGCGGAAAGTAAAAGGGGGGATTTGTTGAAATAGAAAAAGGAGAAGAATTGGTTGCTCTTGGTTGTAAACAATCTAAGATGAATACTAGACTTGTGTTCCTCCTGTATTCTTGACTCAGTAGACTTATTATGCACTGTCAAAACTGCTCACTAATCTCCTCACAAGGTGAATGGCCTCAGTGGTCAAGTGACCTGGCATAAAACCAAACTGATTCTCAGAGATATGTATAATGGTGCGAAGACTCGTGTGAGGATGATAGGTAGAGATTCAGAGCACTTTTCTATTTTGATAGGGTTTTACCAGGGATCGACTCTTAGCTTATTTTTATTTGCCTTGGAGATAGATATTTTGATGCGACATATTCAAGGGGGTGCCTTAGTGTATGTTATTTACAGATAATGTGGTAATAATTGTCAAGACTCAGGGAGGAGTTAATAATAAGTTAGATATTTGGAGACAAACGTTTGAGTCTAAAGGATTTTGATTAAGTAAAAATAAGATGGAGTACTTGAAGTGTAAGTTTAGTGATGTGTCATAGAAGGCTGGAGTGGTTATGAGAATGGACTCTAAAGCCATTCAGAAGAGGGAGAGTTTCAATTATTTGAGTTCTATGATTCAGGGCAATGGTGAGATTGACAAGGATGTCAAGTATTGTATTAGGGTAGGGTGGTTTAAATGGAGGCTCGCTTCGGGATTTCTATGTGATAAAAAGGTGCCCCCAAAGCTTAAAGGTAAGTTCTACAGAGTAGTAGTCCGACGGGCTATGGAGCAGAGTGTTGGCTAGTTAAGAACTCCCATATTCAAAAGTTGAAGGTGGCGAAAATGATAATGTTGCGATGGATATATGGACATACCAGGAAAGATAAGGTGACAAATAAGATTATTTGGGAGAAAGTGGGAGTTACCTCGGTGGATGACAAGATATGAGAAGTGAGGTTACATTTGTTTGGGCATATGATAAAGAGAGGCTCTAATGCTCCAGTGCAGAGGTGTGAGTCACTAGATATAGATGGTTTTAGATGGGGTAGAGGTAGATTTAAAAAATAGATAATTAGGCATAATATGGAGTAGTTACAGCTTACGGAGGACATGACCCTTGATAAGAAGGTGTGGAGAACACAGATTAGGGTAGAGGGTTAGGGGGTGGGAGTGCGTCGATAATAGTAGGGGAGCGTTCTTTTGTGTCTGGAGTTTCCTGTTTGTGGTGTTGTGGTTGTAGTATTAACTTGTGGCTAGCGGTGTTAGTTTATTTTGCATACCGTACTAGTTTATATGCACTTATCTTTTGTGTTTGTTATACTGTTAGTTTATTTTACATACCATACTAGTTTATATGCACTTATCTTTTGTGTTTGTTATACTGTTATCGGTCCTAAGCCGGGGGTCTATCAGAAATAACCTCTCTACTTCACCTGAGGTAGTGGTATGGTCTGCGTATACTCTACCTTACATAGACTTTACTCTATGGTAATACACTAGGTATGTTGTTGTTGCTGTTATTGTAGTATACAGAATTGATAAGTTATGTACCACCAACAGTCTTTTGGACAAGCTGGCAGATTTTACCCTTTACCTTTTGAGTCTCAGGATTTTGCCTTACTAACCTTTATTTTGATCTCAGTTAACTATTACCTTTTGAGTCTCTAGTTATTAGATGAAAGCTAACGGTCATTCACTATATTCCATTATGCACAATAGATCAACAATTAACTCTCAAATTCCTATTGTGATCTTCTTTTCCTAAATACTACTCCTCTTTTGGAGTAAGTAGCAATAATCTAGGTGGGATCTTAATGTTGGCTACCCATTAAGAAATCAATAAAAATGAAAAAATCCTAATACATTTAAGAATCCTTATCTAGAACGACTTGGCACTTCCTCTACTTCATTAATCCGCCAGGGTTCCCACAACCCTAGCTAAGGGAATTAGCCGCTCATAGTTATGAGATCAATCAAGGAATCCACAGACTACAAAATCAATCTCACAATAATGAAAGAATAAATCTCAAAGTCTTAAACTGAATAACAATCCAAGAACAATAAGAGTATAGGATATCCCCCAAAGGGCTACCCTTGAATATGTGAATATATGAATTGATGAATTTAATAAATAAACTAAAGAAAGCCTAAAGGGTATTTATAGGTTACAAGAAACCCTAGAGTTCAAATCTTAATTAAAATAGAAAACCTTAATTACCCATACATAATAGGACTTAAAAATGTCATAAGATTGTTATTGGGATACATAAAAACCCTAGGAAATAATTTTGCGTCGATCCAGAAAAATCACTATTGGTAACCACCTACTCTCTATACCCGTGGTCTGGTATAGGTAGTACCTGCGGTCCTGATACTGGGCGTAGATATAGGGCGCGGGTACAAGTCCTGCAGCCTAGATCTCAGGATTTTGACCTATGGCACCTGCTTTGCCCACCTGCAGTTCGTGGGTCCCATATGTGGTCCATAGGTTGACTTGGTAGGTGTTGGGAGTCATCTTTTCATCTCTTCTTCAATTTTAGAACATGCTTTGATCACGAACAAGCTGAAAATTATCCTGAACATCCATAATTGCACCAAAAAGTAGCCAAACACACCTTTTTTCCTCTTTTTCATGAAATTAACATCCAAAACCTGATTTTTGGCAAAACACTCCAAAAACACCTTAAATCCAAAAAAATAGCCTTCAGTACATGCATATTCTCATAGTTATTAGCATCAAAAGTTCTATATTTCCATATCACATCATGTTTATAGCTTTATTATAGCTTCCCTAAGTCATTTGTGACTTGATGGAGTTGACATTCAGTTACCAGCCAGTTTATTTGGTTTTTAGAGCTAATTCCCTATTTTAAAGTCTTCGCTTATAAGGATTGGCTATTGGGCATAAACTTTAAGTTGACGACCTTGTATGACAACTCTAATAGTTCCATCAGCTTTGGAGCATCAATTTTAGGAAAGGGTGACCTTTGGTTTGGGTTCCAAGGTATTCGAACTCATTTTAGGCTATTGGTCAGGATTTTGTAAAAGTGCACATTAGGTGTAGGGCCCATATTTCATTGAAATGAACCCAAATGGAAATTTTAATAGCGCCATTCAGTCTAAAATATTGAATTTAATATAGTAGCACAGTTCGTTTGCATGGGATTCCGAATGAATCTCGATGGATCAGTGAGTACTTGGAAAATTCTAAGTTTCAATTAATGCATCCGCTAAAGTGGACATTTGATCATTTTAGCGGAGGCCGCTTTAGCATCCAACCAGTCACTTTAGTAGCCAAGACTTTTTGGTCGAGGTTTCTTAAGCGAAGGCACTCCTCTATAGCATATGTCGGTTAAATAATAGCTTGATTGCTTTAGTGGAGGTTGTCCCTGGGGTAGGGATCACTTTATTGTCCTTCTTCCGCTTTAGCGATGAACACTTAAGCAACACCTCAGGGAGCATTTATATTAGCTCTGACCTAATTTTCCCCATTTCTCACAAATCTCAAAATCCAAAAAGCCTTAAAGAGGGTGGGAAATTGGGATACTAATCTTTAATTAATTATAGGGTATTGGTGAGCTCGAAATAATCATTTCCTCATCGTAAACCTTGTATGTTTCCATCTAAGTCTTGATTTAATTCCCCAATTTAGTAAATCCCTAATGTCTTGATGGGTTTATATTCATATCGATTGAGCTTCGAATTTACCCATTCTTGAGGGTAAATGATCCTTGAGCATAGAGGGACATGTTGACGGTTTTGAAAGTGTGATTTCGCAAACGGGTTCCATATGGGATTTTGACTTGATTTTGGACCCAAAAAACAAAAATACAATATAGGTACCATTATTCTCATATTAATGTGTAGATTACCATTTTGATAGTATGGCATCGTGTGAAAGCTTCGAAAGGGAAAATCACCAATTTAGCGGGCATTATTGGGCTTTGTTTGTGAACAGGTAGGCTAGACTTACCTTTCTCTTAGATTGAGCTTAATTATAGTATTGATGTAATATTATGCTAATTTTGGATTGAAAATTAGAACTTGGAGGTATATTTTGTGTGATTTGGATTATCTAGCCAATTAAGGAACTGTAATTACATATATTTGATTTAACTACCTGCTCTTTAGATTGAATTTTTATCAAAGGACCCAATGAGGCTTATATAGCACCTTGTAGTGAGATTTGACACCTTAGTATAGTTCAGAGTGGGATTTTTCTTAGAATGGATCATCTGGGTTAGAAGTAGGCCCCTCCAACCCACCTTAGGCCAAGATTATTATTGTTAGCTCCTTGTAGATTCAATAGGATTTTATATGTTATTTGACTTATATTATTGAGACCGGTGAGGGTTTAGATGGATTATATCTTATTTTAGACATGTACTTGAGAGATATTAAAACCAATTTAAGTTTGGCAAATTATGTTATTAAGACCAATTTATGTAAGGCAAATAATAATATTACTCACGATTTAAGTTTGGTATTTATAGCACTATTTTCGGTTCAAGTTCGGCTTATGAGTCACTAATTTCGATTCAAGTCTGGTATTGAGAGGTTTTTTTTGTTGATTACAAGACTGGTTTGAGTCTGGTGTTACGATATGGAAAGATCCACAGTTATAGTTTCAAGATATAGATAGTTGGTGTAATTACTGTGGTTGCGTCTTTTTTATTGCATCCAGCAGGCTTATGAGGGCCCGTATTGGGTTCTTTACTTTGTTTATGTCTTCTGGGCTTATGGGGACCCAGTTATATTAGAGATAGCTATGTTCTCTTTACTATTATTTTTTATTTGTTTACTTTTATCATTTGGAACATGATTTCAGGTCTGCCCTTTTCCCTTAACTTAGTTTATTTATCTCGAATTTTATTGTATTTATATTATAATTTAGCTTTGTCGGTTGGTGATTCCTTCTAAGTACCTGTGGCATTGATACTTATACTACACTTCTGTATCTTTTTGGTTTAGATATGAGTATTATTTATTGTTATTGACGTTGTGATTATGCTGGTTAAAGTTTGGAGAAGGGTGAGCTCTTGGAGCTGGAGTTGACCTTTTCTCCATCTTTTATTTTTGGATAGTTTTTCTGTTATGAGACTATTGTATGTTTGACTTTGATCGTACTAGTCTTCTTTTAATTAGAGGCTCTTGTACCGACTTTACAAGCTCATGGGATGATATTACTTTTCTTTTTGTCTTTCTTCAATTATGTTATTGTTCTTATGGTTTATGTCTTGAAATTATTTACTTGCATATTTCTGGCATTTTATGCCATTTTCTACCAACTAGCCCATTATTTGTAGTCCTAAGCTATAGTTTGGCTTATCTACTGGTGGGGTAAAGTAGGTGTCATCATGACTCGTGAAATCGGATCATGACATTTGTCTTCAAAAAACACCTTTAAATCATGATTTCAAAATAGAAAAATTGGGACTTTTATTGGTAAAGTTTAAAAATATTTCCTCATTTTGGACCTCAATTTTAACCCATTTTGCATGGATTTTCTCCTGTAGTCTCCCATAACCTTGGAGAATATATTTTTGAAATAAAATTTTAATTTTATCCTTTTTATTTTCAAACCCATTTTTTGAATCCATTTTGATTTCAACCGAAATATGGGAAATATGGGTATTTTTTTAATGCGTGGGTGTTATATTTAAATGTTGTCATTGGTTTTTTAGGCCATTCATGAGGGAAAGGCTCCGTGTTGATGCACTATAGATTGAAATTTTGTCATTTCGAGGTAGGTTATGGTTTAACTTCTTTTAGATTGAGTTGGGTAGTTAATGAGTTAGTAAAGCATGTTATGAGTTAGGAAAAATAGCTATGGAATTTATATTTTGAGACTATTTATACTATTGTGTGCCCGTGTTGGGGCTTATATGCTAATGTTGTTTACTCGCGATATCTGGCATTATGTGTTGCTAGTGTAGAGGTTTTATTTGACATCATTGACATTATTTGTGCATCTAAAGGCCTTTTATTCTAGATATAATGCCCGCACGGGGGCTTATTTACTAATTTACGTCTTATTTGAGCATTGGGTGCTTTTATTATGATAAAATACTCGAGTTAGGGATTGATGTGATATTAATGATGTCTTGTATGCATATTTATTCTCATGGTGTCTAATTGGAGTTGATAATAATGAATTATGGACAGAGTGAGTAGATTTCTAGGCTTACTTGTATATATATTCTATGATTGGATGGATTGGATATCCTCATTTGAGTCGTTGTGAGTATTACATCCTCATTTCATACATATACATTCAATGAGACACTGATACCACTGAAATACCATTTTTAAATAAATGAGACACTTTTATGAAAACCCTCTTTGTGAATATGAGTCAGAGAGGAGAGTTGAGATTGAAATTGATATTGAGATGTGAGATGTAGTATATAGTTTGAAAAACCTCCATGGGTCCTGCTTGGTAGATGCGAGCTCAGTGGGTGTATATGAAAAGTCATGTGATGGCTTTCACTATTCATTCCATTCATATTGCATTGCATACAAAATCTTGCTTATTTTCCCTAGTCTCCTTGATTTATATGTGGTTTTCGTGTGTTTTATCCTTTATATCTATCTTGTTACTGCTTTTGTTTACTTTTATATATATATTTATATATATATATATATATATATATATATATATATATATATATATATATTAAAACTGTTAGTGGAGATGCTGTGAGCTACCATTTGAAACGTTTATGTTTGCAGGTGACGTGCTTAGAGTATATTTACTTATTTTATTTCATATTTTGCTCAGTCAGCTTATGATACCTATTGAGTAAAAAGGAACTATACTCACTCCTACTGTACTTTTTTGGTGTAGATTTTAGCACAAGTACGATACACAGAGATTGAGATCATGCTGTTGATTAATGATATTCAAGGTACTGAATCGTTCTAGTATTCAAGGTGTATTTTTGAATCTCACTCTATCTTATTTATGTCTTTATTTGAGTCAGTGAAAAATTTTGTAATTTCAGATTCGAATTTGTACTAAGCTTGTTCTTACATTATGTGGTTTTGGGTGATTTATGTTATTTTTTTAGATTTTTGTGTATTATGTGTATATTTTGTGATTGGCCTAACTTTGTTCTAGAAGTCTCACTTGGACTTATGTTATTATTGTTTATATTTATTTTATCAATTTTGATGATTGGCTTACTTGTCAAGGTTAGGCCACGAAAAGTGCCATCATGACCTAGGTTTTGGGTCATGACAGATGTCGTCAAGCATACAAAGCAGAGATGTCCTCAGAAGTGCGTATGCCATGTCGTTTATGCAATAATACTTTTTAGTCAAGTCCGTAGCTTTGCTGAAAGATCTAATCAGCGATAAGAATGACATTTTTCTCATGGAAATCGACTGTAGCTGCCATCCTTAACCATACAAAAATCTCTGCTAGGAATATGGGTCGCGTCTAATTGTGAAAATACGAAGGTATGAATAAAGTATAAGATAACAATTTTGACTGCATTTTTCTTATTCTTCCATTATTTTTTATTCTCATGACAATTAACCAACTCATCTCTTAAATTGGGTTGTGCTCCTAGGAAAGTACTTCCTTATGAATCTGCTTAGGAGTGCACTAAAATAGTCGAAATTCTCTTCATTATTAGTGCATCTCAATTTAGTAATAAGCGAAAACTCATATATAGTAAAACGAAGAATGGTATGATTCACGAATATCCATAGTAAATTAATTTGGCCATGTTGTACCTCTAGGATCATAAGATACCTAACAATCAATCCTTCAAAATTGTACTTGGGTATTTTTAGATATAACCCAAAACACATACAATAGAACATTGCCAATCTTTCTTCTTCTAGAGTTTCAGTGAGTTCTGAAATAATGTTGAGATTATGTGAGTCGTTGAACCTTAAATTATGGGAAAGACGATTTTTTACCACCAATTTAATGTCCAATAATAAGATAAAATGTAGAATCAATGTCATCTAGATATGTATCAATATAAATAACTTTCATTGTACACAAAAATATGTGTAATACACTTATAAAAGAAATTTGATATATTTTTTTTATTTACTGAAATAGAATATCTCATAGACAGTGAACAAAGTATCTGGATTTGCAATTCTTATAGTATAATCTTGTAGACACGTAAAATTAATTGGGTCAAATTCATATAAAATTTAGATTTGACCCATATTTTATTGGGGCTAAAATCATTTTGGGCTATAAAAATAATAAGCTCATTTTATTCCTCATCAAGGACTTCAAGGTCCATCTCACCTTGAGGCCTAAACTTATGCCACGTGCCAAGTGACGTGGCATCCCAGTCAAATTAAAGACCAATGGGGCAAGGCCACACACTCAAATGATGTGGCAATCCAAGTCAAGTTCAAAAGACAATAAAACATCACCAAGTGTCCCAAATGACATATTTTTTGCCAATCACAAGCAACTTATCACATGATAAGCTTGAAAACTGAATGGACCAATCAGAATGAGGCAGAAGAGGTTATTTACACTTGGACTGCCTACCCCTTAAAACTATAAATAGGAGGGTTACATAATTTTTTGAGGGCATTCTGCAAGCATTGGAGAAAGCTCTGCATTGACTACACAGCTCTTCAAAGAATTAACTTACGGAGTTCTTCCCAGAGATCAACTCGACAAGAGGAAGTGGTGGCTGACATTCCTGGAGATCCAAACACATTTCTAGGAGGATTAAATTATCTAAAAGTTCGAGAATTATACTATAAAAGGCCATCAAATCCTGAAAAAGCTTAGGAGAAAAGAATTGAGAGAATAACGGAATTGTACTCACTAGATTACTTTAAATAAAATTATTCTTTTTTTAATTTTATTTTTGCTTGCAGTTAATTTTCAGCTTTAACAAAAATTTATTGCGAATAAATTTTGGCACGCCCAGTGGGACAAGTTCTGCTCTCCATCTCTTATTCCTGCAAATAAAATTCAACTACTTCTATGGACTTCAAAAATATGAAAGACGTCTCATGAAAGAACTCTGTTTTATGTTTTATTACGAATCTGTGTGCTTTCCTCTGCTTTCCTCTGTTTTATATTACTTATGGGTGCCGTATTTATGTTATGTAATCTGCTTCTGTGCTTTACTATGTGTTTGTGTGGTATCTCGTGCCTTGAGCCGGGGGTCTATCGGAAACAGCCTATCTACTTCATCAGAGGTAGAGGTATGGACTGCGTACATCTTACCCCCCCCAGACCCCACTAGGTGGGAATACACTGGGTTTGTTGTTGTTGTTGTTATTGTTGTGTCTCATGAAAGAACTCTGCTACTGCCACATCTGATTGGCTTAGCCTTGTTGGTCCCCTCACTTAGAGAAAATTTAAGACCAGTAGTTGGGACGGATCTGAATACTTCACTTCTTTGGAGAAGGCAAAAAAGAGCAAATTTGATATGACGGATGAAGCTGTAGCTCCTGGGGGCAATTTGACGTCCTTGCGATGTGATGAATTCTCTCAAACTGGCATCAATTTTAGTGAATCTAAAGATTTTACTGATTCACCAGCTTCAACAAAGGTCAACGCCTTGATGGCCGATGCAACTGATATGGATGAAAAGTTCCCAATAATAGAACAAACCATTGAAGTTTTGAAGAAATCTGTCGAGGATAAAGATCTTCAAATCGCTCAACTGATGGACAAGTTGGAATCCTTCGCCCCTGGAGAATCGAGCCACGACCCTGCTTATCTACCTGGCTTTACTCTGCAAAATAAGGATATCGATAAGTCACCTAGCAAGACTAAATCTCATAAAGAAAAGCAGTCTACTTCGGCTGCTACTCTAACAGTTCAACAACTGCCTGTAAGATATAATTACAAATACCATCAAGGCACAATATGGCGGTCCTCACAAAGTTTCATAGGATACTCAAAGTCGTATGCTAAGCGATCGAGGGCTTACTGATGCCAATTGTATATCAATCACCAAATTTTCAATAATTTAATGGAAATAAAAATTCAAGGCAACACATCGCTCATTTCGTTGAGACTTGTAGCAGTGCCGATATACATGGTGATCTTCTTGTCAAGCAGTTTGTTCGCTCTTTAAAAAGTAACACTTTTGACTGGTACACGAACTTGGATTCTGAATCATTTGATTGTTGGAAGAAACTAAAAAGTTAGTTCCTAAATTGTTTCTATAGTACCAATCGTACGGTCAGCATGATGGAGTTGACAAATACAAGACAAAGTAAAGATGAGCTTGTAGTGGACTACATAATTCGTTAGCGAACATTGATCTTTGTTTGCAAAGATCAACTTTCTGAAATTTCTGCAGTTGAAGTTTGCATTCAAGGGATGCATTAGGGCCTTGTGTATATCCTCTAGGGAATTAAGCCTCAAACTTTTAAAGAATTACCTACGCGCGCTCATGACATGGAGTTAAGCATTGCAAAATCATAGAATGGCGTCACCTATTTTTTATCCTAGAAAAGAAGTCACAAAATTCAACAACTCGTCAGAGGACCAAATCGGGAAATCTGTGATGACGACTGTGAGTTCTAAGAAGGCCTCCATAAGACAAAAATTGAAAGAGAAAGCTCCAAAGCAACAAATGCAAGAAGTAAAAAGTCAACCAACCCTGAAAGAGTTACAAGTAAGGGTATATCCTTTTTTGACTCTGATGTTCCTGGAATTTTAGACGAGTTGCTAGACAAAGAAGCCATTAAACTCCCTAAGTCAAAGCGACCTGAAGAATCAAACAAATTTAACGATACTAAGTACTGTAAATTCCATCGTATTGTTGGTCATCACACCACCAATGCTTCATCTTAAAGGAAAAGGTCATGACATTAATGCAAGAGGAAAAGATCATCATTGATGATGGCGATATAATTGATGCAAATCATGTTGGCGCCAAACTGCACTATATGAAAGGTTCAATTTCAAAAGCTCTACAAGTCATGCGCTCTGTGGAATCACCAAAATTTGAAGAAACCATCATGCTACAATTTGGGAGCTTTGACCCCATTGGGGTTCCAGCCTTGAAGAAAATAATAAGTAAATTCATGGTGAACGACTTCTCCAATAGAAAGAAGGGTGACACTTAGACACTGAGCGCCGACAAAAGAAAAAAATATCTTCTAAACTCCAACTTTTAAAAGACGACATAAGATCAAATGTATATCTGCTTCAATCAATGGGGGCAATAAATACCAAATTGAAGTACAAAAATACTTCATTACAAAGGGTTGGGAGGAAAGTTACATTACAAGAATTCTTTCCCAAGCCACTCCTTAAGGTACGAGCATAAACTACATGATGCTCCTCGATGCACGAGCCTAAACTGTAAGTCAAAATGCTCCTTAATGCACGAGCCTAAACTGTAAGTCAAAACGCTCCTTAAGGCATGAGTATAAATTTCATGATGCTCCTCGATGCACGAGCCTAAACTGTAAGTCAAGATGCTCCTCAATGCACAAGCCTAAACGGCAAGTCAAAAATGCTCCTCGACGACAAGCTTAAACTGCAAGTCAAAAATACTCCTCAACACACGATCCTAAACTGCAATTCAAACACTTCTGGCCCGCATGAATCTAAACTGTGAACGACTCTAAAAAAAAAAAAATTATGAAGCTTGAATGCATATTTGGAGTCCTTTGAAGATGTCGTCCTTAAAACAAAAGGATTCTTCATTGTCTCTCAAGCAATAAAGTCTTTCCGACAAGAAAAATAATTGTGGTACTTTGAATATTACTTTAGTCTAGCCTTCAATATATTACGGAAGTGATGCGGCCCAAAACTTAAAGTAGATGATGAAATTTATGAAGTACCTAAAATCTGATGAGAAATAGAGTATCGCAAGATTTAGGCTGCAAATTCAAAAAATTACCTGAGAAAATATAGAAGTTTTTTACAAATAAATTTCATGTGAGAAGTAGCTCTGTGAATCTACTTTCCAATGTAAAAAACAGCACCTGATTTCGATACTCCCACGATGATATATGAAATTTATTGTGACGTGCACAAAGCTGAAATAACTAGCAAATCAAGATTAGAAGGCCATTTTTGGAGCGATATCTGGGATGATTTGGATGCAATCTGATTGTATTTCTACATGAGCCATAGCTCTGTGAAATATAATTTTCAATACAAAAAATGGCACCTAATTCCGATACTTTCACATCGAGATATGGAATTTATCGTGACACTGCACAAAGCTGAAATAACTAGCGAACTAAGATTAGAAGGCCAGTTTTGGAGCGATATCTGGGATGATTCAGATGCAATCTGATTGTGGTTTCCATGGGAGACGTAGCTCTGCGAATCTACTTTCCAATGGAAAAAGAGGCACCTAATTCTGATACTCCCATGTCGAGATATGGAATTTATTATGACGCTGCGTAAAGCTGGAAAAAAAACTAGTGAACCAAGATTAGAAGGCCATTTTTGGAGCGATATCTGGGACGAATCGGATGGAATCTAATTGTGGTTTCTGCATGAGACGTATATCTACGAGTCTAGTTTCCAACACAAAAAATGACTCCTGATTTTGATGTTCCTAAGTCAAGATATGAGAGTTTTTGTGAGACTGCACAAAACAAGTAAAAAGTGATGAAACAGAACTGAAGGTCTGATTTTGAAACGATGTCTGGGCATATCTGGAGATAAATTGAGCATGGTTTTTGCATAGAATGTAGCCTCGCGAGTCTACTTTCCAACACTATAAGTCATTCGTGATTCAAAAACCTCCACGATGAGTTATGAAGCTTCTTCCACAGACGCCCCAAAGTGCCTGAAAGCTCAATTGTGAAAAAAGAGCAAAAAAAGGAAAAGAACGGGAGTTGAATTTCTGCTCAGTCTGAATTACAATGAATTAATGGGGCGGTGATGTACTTTTATAGACTCTGAAAGACCCCAGTTTGATTTCAAAAAGAAATTTGCTGAACAAGTAGTCTTCAAGAAGAACTGGGACGTCCAAGTGTCCAAAATAAGTCAAATTCCAAATCCTTTTCGAAGTGGGATAACATCATTATTTAATCATATTAAAATTCGATATAAGACTAATACCTAAATCCTACAAGGTTTGAATATATTTAGTTTTAAACAGAATTTTACACTCCTAAGGAAGGGATTCACATTATTCTACCTGGATTATGATGACTTTGAGGAGTCGGATTTCGACAAAGTGCTCAAGTCTTGCAAAAAGGGGGGCTCCACAAATACTTCAAATCTCTTCTCTAACAGGCCTGACAATTCAAACACCATGACAAGCTTTAAAGTGGGGGGCATCTGTAGACACGTAAAATTAATTGGGTCAAATTCATATAAAATTTGGATTTGACCCATATTTTATTGGTTCTAAAATCATTTTGGACTATAAAAATATTAAGCTCATTTTATTCCTCATCAAGGACTTCAAGATCCATCTCACCTTGAGGCCCAAACTTATGCCACGTGTCAAGTGCCGTGGCATCCCAGTCAAATTAAAGACCAATGAGTCAAGGTCACACACTCAAATGATGTGGCAATCCAAGTTAAGTTCAAGAGCCAATAAAACATCGCTAAGTGTCCCAAATGACATATTTTTGAACAATCACAAGCAACTTATCACATGATAAGCTTGAAAACTGAATAGACCAATCAGAATGAGGCAGAAGAGGTTATTTATACTTGGACTGCCTACCCCCTAGCATTGACTACGCAGCTCTTCAAAGAATTGACTTACGAAGTTCTGCCCGGAGATCAACTCGACAAGACGAAGTGTTGTCTGACATTCCTGGAGATCCAAACGCATTTTTAGGTGGCTTAAATCATCCGAAAGTTCGAAAATTACGCTACTAAAGGCTCTCGAATCACGGAAAAGCTTAGGAGAGAAGAATCGAGAGAATAATAGAATTGTACTCACTAGATTACTTTAAATAAAATTATTCTTTTTGTTTATTTTATTTTTGCTTACAGTTAATTTTTAGCTTTAACGAAAATTTGTTACTAACAAATCTCTGTCGAATTTTTTCACCATTGAAGGATTATTTCGGTGTTTGAATCTATTTTCGTAAAAATCATTAGAAGTATGATCAAATACAATCGGAACAAAACTGACTACTTTATTCATCGAAGAACCAACATTAATTTCTAATAGGACAATGAAGATGGTAAAGTCATTATTAAAGGACCATAAAACGACAACTTATGTTTCATATCTAAGAAACAGTTTAGTTTAAAAATTTGAATGATACTTAAATTAGCTTATTCATCCATCAATTAACATTAGAAAAAATCAGAAAAAATGAAAACAATTTGATCTCAACTTGTTGGATGTTCGCGGTTGTTGGAGGTTGAACATAAAGTAGTGGAAACAAGGTTGTGAAAAAAGTTTACCGATAAATTATTTTTGGGAGAAGGGGATCGGGGTGGGATGGGAAGGGGGGATTTGAAAGATTGAATCGCGCGATTTTGGACGACAATGGTGGAGTACTGAGCGGAAGTGAATAAGTTTGATATGTATCAAGTACTAAGAAAGCTTAATTGCTAAAATATAGGATGTTATGTACTTGCTTGAAACATGCAGGGTTTTATATATTAACGAGTCTCATATTCGGGGAATTATGTAATTTACCTAATAAAAATTGAGTATACAATAGAAAAATTCACTAATTAGGAGCTAATTACTGTTTCAAACACTAGTTTCTTTAAATTATATTTTATACCATTAAGACTGATTCTTCCAGATACAGGGTTATAATACATGTTCATGTATCTGTGTATTTGCATTTCATAATTTTATGAATCTGAGTATATGATTTCATAATTTTATGTACATGTATACCTTAGTTTTATAATTTTATAGTTTGTGTTATCTGAATTTCATAATTTCATATAACTAAGGTTCCGTTTGACTATGAAAATAATAATTTTTAGAGTTGTAGTTGGTGTTGTGTTTGATTGTGAATTTAAATTGGAATTACTTTTTGAAATTTTGTCATGAGTGAGAAAAGGAGTAAATTCCCCGAATGATCACCCATGTTTGGGAAATTGCTTACAAATATCATTTTTGGTTTATTTAAGTCAAGAATATCATTCAACTTTTCTTATTTTCCTTAAAATATACTTAACACCTCAAAATTTTCTCTCTCCTACTTGGAATGCCATGTCATTAACTTTTTTTTATTTTTTTTTTATAAATGTATAACTTAACAAACGTATTTAACTAAAGGTTTATCCTAATTCTTTTTTTAAAAAAATTACACATGATATATTAATCATTGAAGATTAATTTAATTACACTAAAAGCTTGGGTTATTTTATTTGATATTTACTCTTCAAAATTTCTTTTATTTACTTACTTATTTCACCACGTAATAATAGTTTTAAAATATAAGTACTTATACAAATTGGTACAATAATTTTTTTTGTAATTTATTTTATATACTTAAAAATTCTTAAAATGTAAAAGAAATAAAACGATGGATTTCATATTTTAGACACTAATAGCTTGTATGAGATTGCTTATTTCCCCAAATAAGCACTTATTTTGAGTAAAAAGCACTTCTTTTAAAAAGAAGGGTGTTTAAGCACTTCTTTTAAAAAGAAGGGTGTTTGGTAAACTTGCAAAAGTGTTTTTAAAAATAAGCAGAAACAGTTTTCTGCTTCTCAAAATAAGCAGAAACGGTTTTTCTACTTCTGGGAAGAAGAAAAAAATTTTTGCTTCTCAAAATAAGTAGAAGTAGAAGCAGAAAATTATTTTTTTATGACAAAAATATCCCTATCACACATACATATATATATATATATATACCTTATTAGTTAATTAACATATCTTACAAGTTTGATTAATGTTTAATTTTTAAAAAATTTATATTTTATATTTACATCATAATTCTTTATGATTTATATATTATTATTTTATTTTCACTCATTTTCTTTAAATATCATTGATGGTGATGACTAAAGAATATATGAATTATTTTATTATTATTAATGATAACAATTGACAGATGAATCACGTTACAAGATTGTATTTTGCTATCACATATAACTTTTTTCTCGAATATTTAATTTTAAATAAATAATTCATGAAAAGTGACATATTTGTTAAAATGTAGTGTGTGTGTATATATATATGAATATGATGACTACTTGTTCGTAGTAAATTTTGACACCGTAAAAATATATTAAAAAAGACTAACTATTGTGCTAACGAAGGCATTATCACAGAGATCGAAGATGCAGACCAGTCTTTTGGAATACCTTCAGAAATACAAGATAAATGTTCTACAAGTATGAAGACATTGCGTGGTAAAATTAAGGATGAAATTGTTGAGAATTTTTGTTATGTATGAAGGTCTATTTATTTTTGTCGTTAATTTTTTCATATATAGTGATTTAATATAAGAAATAACTTCCATATTTATTTTTGTTTGATTTTTTAAGTAATATTTAAATTATTTAAATAATATATCACCATTTAATTTTTGTAATGTATTTTATGTATATAAATATTAATTGAAAATTTTAGAGTATGTGCTTTTTAATTAAATTAAAAAAATTAATTAAAAATATTATAATAGATATATAAAATAATTTTCTCTGTAATTTTATTTTAGTAATAAAAGTCTATTGATAGATGTCCTTTTTGGTCATTTGTCTCAAAAAAACACTTCTTGAAAAAAATTATCCAAACACAATTTGATTATCAAAAGCACTTTTTGAATGAATTTACGAAACACAAACTGTTTTTTTTAAAAGCACTTTTCAGAAAAGTCATTTTATAAAAGTGTTTCTCAAATAAGTAGTTTTATAACGGCAATCCCAAACGGGCTCTAAGTTTGTTATATATATGAGAATAAAAGAATAATATTCCCTTTTTTGAAGAAAAGAAAAATTATGTAGTCTTGAAACAAATAAACCTTTTTGAAGAAATATTAAAAAAATGATACCTTCTTAAGTACTATTACAAATGGATTTTTAAAATATTACTCAATCAATTATTCTTTACTTTTGATGGATTTAGAATGAAATATGGTTATAAATTAGCGTTTAATTGTATAATAAAATAAAATATAAATATAATTATCACAAAAAAAAAAGTAAAGAAACTAAATTAAAAATAGTAATTTCTTTTCTAAATTTTATGTCTTATCTTACGGATTTACTTGTTTTATTTATGGACAATTACTTGTAAAAAATTTGCAAGAAAAAAAATATTCTTTTCACTATATATTTATCAAAAATTATCTTGCATAATAATTTGCAAGTAATCTATGTCCAAATTAAACTTTTCAGGTAATAATACATATTAAAATTTTCTTATTGAATTTTTTTGGCAACAAAAAATACCGTAGATTTGCCATTAATATTTTTAAATAATAAATTATATTTTTTTTATCCCCTATTACTCTATATTTGTAGGTAATATAATATCTTTGGAATATATTAATCCAAAAATTCTTTTGTATAATTCAAAAAAGTGGATTTTATTCTTTTATTCTCATATAATAAAAAATTTAATTTCTAAAATATAAATCCGTCGCTTTTATTTCTTTTTACATTTTAAGAATCTTTACTATATAAAATAAATAACAACAAAAAATTAAATGAGTACCATTTTTTATAAGTACTTCAGTTTTAAATATTATTAAGTGTTGAAATAAATAAGTAAATAAAAGAAACTTTGAAAAGTACATATCAAATAATATAATTCAAGTTTCTGTGTAGTTAAATTAATCTTCAATGATCAATATATCATGTGTAATTTTTTTTAAAGAAAGAATGAGACTAAAACTTTTAGTTAAATAAGTTAAATAGATCTATTTATCTAAAAAAGAAAGAAATTTTAGTGACATGGTATTTCAAGTAGGAGAAAAAAGGTTTTTGAGGTATTAAGTATATTTTAAGGAAAATAGAAAGAGTTGGTGATATTCTTGTCTTAAAAAGAAACAAAAGTGATATTTGTAGGCAATTTCTTTATTCATGAGAAAAGTGAAAACAAGTTTACTTGTTTTCTTATAACATATTTGCCGGAGTTAGTAAAAACTCAATAAATACACAAAAAGATGAAATATCAAAATTAGAATCACAAATAGATAGTTTAGAATATATATATATATCAACATGAATTATTCACAATAAAATGAATAAAGAAGAATTTATAATAGATGAAAAAATATATGAAAACTACGAAGGATCAAAAATAAAAATAGTATTTTCTAATCTAGGACGAAGCTATAAGAAAATAGGTGAACATTTATATCTAATGTTAGAAAAAGAAGAATTAAAATTAGAAGATAAATTGACAGCAATGGTAAGAATAGAAAAAGAAAATGAAGAGATAGATAGAAAAAAGGAAATAGAAAAAATAAAACAACAAACTACGGACGAAATACGAAAAATAGAAGAAACTAAAAATAGTAGGATTGCTGAATTAGAAAAAGAATTACAAATGTTAAAAGAGTTGTATGAACAACGACAAAAAGAAAAAGAAGAAAAAGATAGAGAACAGAAATTACTAAACGAGATAAATCAATTTAAGGAAAAATTAGAAATAAAAAATAAAGAATTAGAAATAAATAATATAGATGTTGAAGAGACAGAAACAGATAACTATGATTCTGAAGATAGTGAAACATATACAGAAATATTAACAAATACAAAAAATTTAGAAATCAATGAAGAACAAAAAGAAATTAATGAAGAAAACTTAGAAAATACCCACACAGAAATAAATACTCTTGATAAAAAAGAAAATGAAAATATAATACCTAAAACAACAGAAATAAGAAAACCTATATATTATAAGAATAAGTTTAAAAAATATAACGAATATGATAAATGGATACCAAAACAAATAATTAATAAAAATTATAACTTTTTAGACCTAGACTGTGTAATAGATACAGAAAAAACAATACAATTATGAATAGGATATATGACAAAACAATTATTAGATAATAATATAAATATAACAGATGCACCGGAATATATAGAAAAAACGCTAATAGGATCAGTAAAACTATGGTTTCAAATTTAACTGAAAATAGCAAAAAAGTATTAAGAACTAATAAACCTATAGAAGGAACATCATCGACAACAACTAAACTAACACCTATAGAATTATTTAAAAAATATGAAACAGCTATAAAAGATGAATTTGGTAGTACGACAACAATCGAAGAAGAACAAAATGAAGAAAAAGATACAAATAGGAATTTAATGTTAAAATTAGCAATATGTAATATGTGTTATATAGATGAATATACTTGCGCATTTAAAGAATATTATTACAAAGGAGCATATAGTATAGAAGAAAGTAAAGAAATAAGAAAATTGTATTTTAATAAATTACCCGAGCCATTTACTTCGAAAATAATAAAAAGTTGGGAAGAAGCAAAAATAGTAGATACGTTAGGAGCAAGAATAAAATTTTTACAACAATGGTATAGAAACTTATGTGAAAAATATAGAGAAGAATTAAAAATGGAAAAAACATTAATAAGAAATTTAGCATGCTGCAAAAATAAAATAGCACCCCAATTTGGATGCGAAGAAAGATATTATAAGAAAAGAAAAAGACATAAGAAATATAAAAGATATAAAAAATCAAAATATAAATATAAGAAACCAAGAAAAAGATATTATGTAAAAAATTATAAACATAAAAGACCATATAGAAAGAAGAAATGTATAAAAGAATGTACTTGTTATAATTGTGGAAAGTTAGGACATTTAGCTAGAAAGTGTAAATTACCTAAAAATCCAAAAAATAAACAAATATCAGAAATAAAAATAGATAATACCGAATATATGCAGATAGATTATATAGATTATGAATTAGAAAGCGAGGATAGTATATATGAAATTTCAGAAAATGAAACATATAATGAAATAGATAGTGAAATAGATGAATCAAATGACTGAAGAAGATATAAAAATAATAACAAAGGAAGAATATTTAAATGATGAAGGAACGGAACAAAAAATAATATTTGATAGAAACATATTTGATGAAATAAAAGGAAAAGAATTAGATTTAAGTGTAGAGAAAATATTTAAAATACCGACAATAAAAATTATTTTTACTAGGAAAAAGGATGAATATTATGTAGTATGCCAAAAAGAACATGTAATAAACTGCAGATATGCAAAAGGAAAAGCTAGTATACCACTGGTAACAAAAAGAATAATTAATAAAGAAATAAATGATATAAAAAGTAAAGGAGATCCAATAAAATATGTACACCTTGGAGGTACAGAGATATTAATAAAGGCATGTTTTAGAGAAGGAATAGATACACCAATAGAATTATATTTAGCAGACGATAGAATTATAAAACCTATAGAAAAAAGTATAATAACTACCGTAAAAGGAAATCTAATATATCAAAAATTAAAATTTATAATAAGTGCAAATTATTCAGTAGCAGTAACAGATAGAAATATAGATAAATCACTAGTATTATATTGGAAAATATCAGGAATAGAATTAACCCCAGGAAGTAAAATATTCACAGCAAGATGTAAAAATCTATATGTATTAACAACAAAACATAAAATAACAGGAAAAAATAAGATTAACAAAATACAAATAGAAAGCCCATTCGAACAAATTGTAAAAACAATAGATTATAATGATTATACCTATAGAGACATAGATACAGAAGAAAATTTAGAAATAGTAAATGATAGAATAAGTACAACGAAAAGAATAGCTAATGAAAAACCAGAATTATCAAGCTCATCAAAAAGAACAAGTTATGAAACAAATTCAATAAGTAATTTAAACCAATATTACATAACAGGAAAAATAAATGAAAAAGAATATCTAATACTTTTGAATACAGGACAAGAAGAAAATTATATAGCAAAATATCTAGTAAAAAATGAAGAAATAAAGACTGATAATGATATGTGCCCAGATCTACCAAGAAGTTTAATAAATAATAAAAATATAGCAGAAAAAGAAATAAAAATAGGAGTTAGAAAAATAAAAATAGAATTTGAAGTAAAGGAAGAAATGCAAAAAGCAGATATAATATTAGGAATAAAATGGTTAGAACAAGTAAAACCATATAATATAGAACATACACAATTAGCCTTAACATATAACAAAGAAAAGTTATTCTTAAAAAGAGCCTTAACATGAAATGAAGATATATGTATTAATGAAGATAGTAGTAGAAGGATATTACAGTAGATATTATACGCCTATGATAGATACAGGAGCAGAAGCTAATTTATGTAGATATAATTGCTTACCAGAAAGTAAATGGGATAAATTAAAAACACCAATAATAGATAAAGGATTTAATAATGAAGGAAGCTTAATTACTTATAAAGCTAGAAATGTAAAGATACAAGTATGGGATAAGATATTAGCAATAGAAGAAATTTATAATTATGAATTAACATCAAAAGATATACTTTTAGGAATGTCATTCATAGATAAATTATACCCACATATAATAACCAAAACAGACTGGTGGTTTACAACACCATGTAAACAGAAAGTAAGAGCAAAAAGAGTTAATAATAAAATAAGAAAGAAAACTGATTGGATAAAAGAAAGTGAAAAAATTACACAAAAGTTAGAAAATATAAAAAACACTGAAGATACAATAGAACTAGTAGTATTTTCGATAAATAAAACAGAAATAACTATATTTTCAATAAATAAAATAGAAAAAATTCAGAAAAAATTAGAACAATTATATAGTGAAGATCCATTAAAAGGATGGGAAAAACATAAAACTACTATAAAAATTGAATTAATAGATAAAAATAGCATAATAACCCAAAAACCATTAACATATAATTTTGATGATTTAAAAGAATTTAAAATGCACATAGATGAATTATTAGAAAAACAATATATAGAAAAACCAAAGAAGAACATTTAAAATTATTAGAACATTTTACAGATATAATAGAAAAATCGGGAATAAGTCTAAGCAAAAAGAAAGTTGAAATTATGAAAAACCAGATAGAATTTTTAGGAATACAAATAGATAAAAGTGGAGTAAAAATGCAACAACATATAGTACAAAAAATAATAAATTCGAAAGAAGAATTAGATACAAAAAAGAAATTACAATCATTTTTAGGACTAGTAAACCAAGTAAGAGAATATATTCCAAAATTAGCAGAAACTTTAAAACCACTACAGAAAAAATTAAAAAAGGATATAGAATATAACTATGATGAAAAAGATAAAAAATAAGTTCAAAAAATAAAATTACTTTGTAAAAAATTACCAAAATTACAATTTCCAGATGAAAATAGAAAATTTATATATATAGTAGAAGCAGATGCTAGTGAGTACAGTTACGGAGGAGTACTTAAATACCGATATGAAGCAGAAAAAATATAACACCATTGTAGATACTACTCAGGTACGTTCAACGAGACAGAAATAAAATGGGAAATAAATAGGAAAAAATTATGTTCATTATATAAATGTTTATTAGCATTTGAGCCATATATTGTATATAACAAATTTATTGTACGAACAGATAATACACAGGTACGCTGGTGGCTAACAAAGAAAATACAAAATTCAGTTACAACAAAAGAGATTCGGAGACTAGTTTTAAATATATTAAATTTCACATTTACAATTGAAGTGATCAGTACTAACAAAAATGTTATTGCAGATTACATATCAAGACAAAGCTACACAGACTGAAATAATAGAAGAAGATACTCTAGAAAAAATACTTAACACCCTAACTACGCTTTTAATGAAAGTGGACAGTATGGGTAATGAGATAGAAAAGCTAAAGACTAATGAAGATAAACTGAAGTCTATAGCTACAAATCAGCTAACTCAGCAGTGTGCAGAGTTAAGTCGATCGGAAGACATTAAAGTTCCAGAGCTAGAAGGAGACGTTGGGACACTCCATAAAACCCATAACATTTATCAATCTACTTCTGCAGGTACAAGCAAAGGAGTTAATCGACCAAGATACCAGAATATAAATATGAATAAAATATTTGAAAAACCATTTATACCAAAAACACAAAAAGACCACTTATTCATACCCCCACAAGTTAACACATACCGAGATAGCCTAAACCAAGACAAAAAAGTATACAACTACACCGCCCAGAAATACATAGAAAATATATACAGAGTACAAACCTTTCTAAACCATAACCCCAGAGCTACAAACATTAAAGAACCAAATACCAACTATATAACCCAAAAATTACAAGGATATAACAAACTAATTGCACTACCCAAAACCAACTCGAGCCTAGTTAAAATCTGTTTTGACTATGGACTACTAAACACCATATATACTCAAGACGGAGAAGAATTAACAGCTATGGAAGAATTATACAAGATATTCACCACCTACAAAAGGATAACAAAAGGAAATTTATTTTATATAAAGTGTTATACTGCACCGACAGAGATACTATATGATGAAATAAAACCAGTTATACAAGTTGTAAAGATAGGACTAACTAGAGATATGATCATACCAGAAGATATTACGCAGCAACCGGAGATACCCAGAATTGAGATACTAGATTTTTATGCAAATAAACGACTTATTGGACTAGCTACGATCATTCAAGAACTAGCAAATAATTATACTAACGGAAACCCAATATGGAGCTATTATTCGAGAGATCATCAAATGATTTACTCGAATTCAAAAGAGCTACGACAAGCAGATATGGAAGATGTAAGACAATGGATAATGACACTACTCAACCTAGAAAAATAATCTACCGCAAGAGCAATAAAAAAAGGATTTATTTCAGATGGACTACTAACAAGATATTGTAAAATAATTGGACACAAATACCCAGATCATCAATGTTCAAGATGCAATGGAGAAGATAATATTATTCCAGAGGTACATCTAGAATAAAAATCAAGAAGACAAAATGCCAGCTGGAAAGATAAGATAAGGAACAATAATAGAGCAGATACGACAACAACAGAATCAACGGAAGACAAGATATTTGGACCCCTTTATTGTACAAATTTTTCTTACGATAAGATTACAAGTAATAATGTAAAGCATTTATGACCTTTCTTAGCTTTTTAGGGTAGGTAGCATAGTAGCCTAACCCCTTAGCCCCTTTTGTTGACTTTTAGTTTTTAGTTTTAAAAAAAACGTGTGTAAAGTTTGATTGTAAAGATTGCTTTTCGTTCTATAAATAAAGATGGCAGAAGGCATTGCAAAAGCAAGCCTTCATGCGTTGAACCAAGCATTCTCTCCATTCCACAACAAATACTTTACTCAATTAATTAAATAAACATATTTCAATGGAAAAAGCAATGGAGCAACAAACTTCAGAAATATCAAAACTACCCGAACAAGTATATTTATTTATGATTATGAATAGCTAAATTCATAATTCCCAACAATCATGATATGATAAAATAAATTCATATTAGTTACTTTATAGTAGAATTATTCGACGAATAATATGTTAAGAAGTTTATTAACAAAGAGAAAACGGAGAAAAATCCCTAAGGACTATGCCATCCTAAAGGTGAAACCAATGAGGCAAGAAGCCGTGGCGGGGAGTAACCAGAGTAGAGCCGCTGTTTAAGGGAAAAAGTATCCGAATTACCATGTTAATAGTGACGGAAGAACATATTATTTAAGAATAATCTAGTATATAGTAAGCTAAGATGACCATATTTTGTTATGTACATGGTTGAAGGAAATATTTTGAAAAAAGCAATTTTATGAAAATGAATGATTATTTATCTGATGTGATGGTAGATAAATTCAAAATACTTATTTTGTATGCACTTAGAGATATAAAAGTAGCAGATATAAGAAAAATCTTATTAGAAAAAGCTTTTGGTAAATATTACATGACTAGAGTAAATTATATACCATATCTACCTAACTACTCTTACAAATACTTACGACGATAAGTTACATGAAATTTTTAGAAAAAGATATAAGAAACATACAGTTACTAGAAAAACAGATAAAAATAAATATAGACGAATACATGGAAAATAAAGATATAAAATACATAGAATTTCTTAATAAAAATATGCAAAAACTACTAAGGCTAAAACAAACAACTACAAAATATTATAATAAAACCAATTTTAAAAGATAGATCATTTAGATTATCTTAAAGTATTAATCTTATATATACTTAAAGATATAGAAATTATAGATATTAAGAAAATAATATTAGATAAAGTAATAGACTACGAAATTGAAACTACAAATTGTCTAGAACAGTTATACGAAGAAATTTACCCAGAAGGATATTATTCAGATTAAAAAATGTTAGAATATATTAGACAAACCAAAGAAAATCAAGAAAATCTAAATAATGAAATTAATTATAGAAACCGAATTAGAAAAATAATGGAAAATCTAAAAGAAAAATTAATATGGATAGAAAAAACCTTAGAAAATTTAGAAAAAAATACATGTGATAGTTTATATAATTTAAAAAACTCACTACGAGAAGAACAACATAAAATAATAAATAACATTGAAAATCTAGAATTAGATATACATTACAGTACAGATAAGATAAATTATTATACAGAAATTTGTAACTTTGCAATTACTACAGGATAAAATAATTAATGAATATATCTTACGAAAAAAGTAAATCATTAAAAGATATTGAAACAAAATTTAAAAAATATCCATGCACAAATAAAAATAGATTCACTATAAAACTAATAAATCTATTAGATCTATTAAATTCGCACACCCCTACAAAAAGAAAGAAATAATATATAGGAGTGTGAGAGGACTATGAAATGAAACAATCGAAAGATACAAAGAGAAAGGAAAATGGAGGAAACAGCCAATAACAAACTTCTTGACATTTCTTTACTCCGCAGACCTTGTATGAAATAATGAAAACCAAAGCTACAAAACAGTAGTACAACAAATCAATGTTTATTTTTCCCTAAAAGATCCATCTAATCAATATTTATCTCAAGTTTAAATTTCTGACAAATTGTCACATAATTTCTTTTCATCTGTTCAGAAGCGACTCAATCATATTGAGGGTTATAGCTTAATATATAAACATAAAATTTATATTTTTTAAGATACATAATTACATATAAAATTCTACTTAATAATGAGTTGTTCCCCTTTTTTATGCTAAGTAAGATTTACTAATTTGAAATTTATTTTTCTATCTTATTGAGACATAATTTACGTGTAAAACTTTATTTAGCAATGAATTATTTGCCTTTTTACAGTAAGAAAGATTCTATATAAAGCTTTACTAAAATCTCTTCTCATTTTTTTTTTAAAGATAAATTATTTTTTTTATGCTAACAAAAGATTTCAGTAAATTTTATTAATAATGATATATTACTAGTCATATATAAAATTATGAGGCTCTAGCCTAATGGACCAGATAGGGGTGGACAAGATATGGTACGGTATCGTATTTGAAAATTCGGTACAGTAATTTCAATATTTGGTTTTTAAAAATACTATACCATTATCATATCATATTAATACGGTATGGTTCGGTATTTTGATGTTCGATTTCGATATTTTGCGGTATGATAATCGGTAACCATAGTTTATTTAACTCCGACAATATATACTCGCAAATAGAGTATTATTAAGGGCAAAATTAACAAATAGCATACTTATCCTCTTAATTATGAGTTTCATGAGAAAATTGAAGAATAAGTGTCTTTTAAGTCTTGAATGAAGGATTGGTGACATTGACCAACAGATAGGGTCAAACATTATTAGGAAACTTGATCGAGTTAATTTTGGACTTGATTAATATTTTCAAACCTTTCTAATCTTTTCAAAAATACAAATCAACCCAACTCACACCCTCTTTAATCCAAATCAACCACTCTCTCCTCTCTCTCAACAACTTCTCTCAACTCTCTCCCAACCAACAGTTCTGCAAAATTTCTCCCTTTAACCCCCGACGATAAATAGTTGGGCTTCGAGTTTCCCTCTTCAATTCAATCAACCTGTCTCTCATCCCTCTCTCGACAGCTTCTCTCAACCCTCTCCCAACCAACTGTTCTGTAAATTTCTTATTTCAATCATCGACGACTTCAACATATGACTATAAATAGTTGGGATTCCAGTTTCTTTTCGACTTCAATCAATGTGATAGCCTTGCTCTCCGGCCACAACAACTTCAAATTTTTCATCGGTCCTTTTCTTCTTTCACAAGTAAAAATTTATGGCCTTTTTAGTTTTAAAGAAAATGAGGAACTTGAGTCAACTTCTCTTATAGTATTGGTTAACAATTTTAATATTTGTTGCACTAATTTCAAATGCGGTCTGAATAAAATCCTAATTTCTGATATTTCTTCTCTTCTCTTCTCTTCTCTTTTCGAAGTGAATTATGATATTTTGTTGTTTGTTGTATTTTTTTGAAGTTTGATTTTTATTGTTTGTGTTTATAAAAATAAAAGGACAATTTGGTTTGATTTGTTCTGTTCTTGTTCTTGGTAAAAATGGTGAAATTGCTGTTTTTTGTTTAACAAAATCGTGCTACTGTTTTCTCCGATAGATTACCCATCTGGTGCAACATATTAACCATCTGATGCAATAGATTCATGATATGATGCAACAGATCAACCATCTGATGCACCAGAGGAACCATCAGATTACAATTCTGATGCAACAGGTTAATAATCTAATACAACAACTTTACCATATGTTGCAACAGATTAAGCTTCGGATAAAAAAATCTGATGCAACTAATTAACCATCTGGTGCAATGGAAGAACCATTAGATTAATGATATAATGCAACAGATGAACCTTCTGTTGGATAAAATCCTACCAACTCTTCCTACAGAAAAAGTCCAAGACTTGATTATTTTAACTGATCATTCATCTGCCGTGATAGACGACCCTATGTTGGAAGAAATCTAAATAATATTGACCGTTGATAACTATTCCAACAGATCACTCATGTGTTGCAACAGATGTGTGACCTATTGCACAGACTATTCATCTTTCTCAACAGATGAGTGATATATTTTATATTGTCGCAACAGATTACTCAGTCGTTGCTACGGATTATTTAACTGTTCTAATAGATCACTCATATGTTGCAACAGATGATGTCACAACAGTTGTGTGATCTGTTGAACAGATCATTCATTTGTCTTAAAAGATGAGTGGTATGTTTTGTATTATTGCAACAGATTACTCATTTGCTGCAGCAGTTTGGTTATATGCTGCAACAGATATACTACCTGGTGCAACAGATCGGTGATCTGTTGCAACTGTTATTTTATTATTTTGCTTGTTTGATTTACTGTTATCCTTTTTTAACGATGCATTAATCAACAATAATATATTATTTTATATTCCAGTTAATTTTAGATAATATAGTTCCCAAAAGAACAAAAACCGAATCAAGTCCAACTAAAGGAACAAGTGAAGTAGCTAGGCTATATCCACCACTCCATGAGCTTGCTTTACAAGTGTTATCTTAATCGGGAGCAGAATATAATGAACACGGGGAGGAAGAATGTTTCAAAAGTGATGATGCAGATGCTAATAGACCTTCTACCAAAGAGCTGGTCAAAGCCTTCAGCATTGATCGTTATCCTATGAGAATACAGTGCAATGGTACCGCAGATTTAACGGGTGATTTTGTGGTTAAGTCAGCCATGGGAAAATCTTTTAACACCTTCAAAAAAATACTTCAAGAATAAAAATTGGATGCTTATTTCAGGGACAGCTACTTTGGGAAATATCTTGATTTGCCAGAGGACGACAATGCTCGTTTCTAAATAAAAATGGTATATTTTCTTAAGCGTAGGTTTATGTATGGAAATAAAGATAAGATAGATGAGGTGTGGATAAATTACTGTGGCATGCCTGTTTGTTTTGGTTGGAAGGAGTTTGTCATAGTTACTGGACTAAAATGTTATCCTCCTTCTCAAGTTATACCTATTCTAACCTAAAAAAAAGCACCCCGCATACCCAAAAAAGGCAAAGATAAGTCATGTGATCGTGATGACCTGGTGTCCATTATTGGTCCAAGCTTCAAAAATAAAAATTTGATAGAAGCGTTGAAATGTAAAGGACTTTCAAAGAAGCAGAAGCAGTCATTATGCTTGGTTTGGTTTGTACATAATATTCTTTGGGTGAGAAACATTAACAACAACATAAGCCTCGGTTTAATAAAGCTCTCTAAGGATCTTGGGGTGTTTAACAGCTATCCATGAGGTATGAAAGCTTCAAAATGACTGTCAAATATTTGTTGACTCCGTTAGCGCCAAAGACAGTCAACTTATATGGCTTCCCATGGGCTTTCATGGTAAATGTTTCTTTCTTCTATTATGATATCATTCATTTTTTTCGCTCAATAATGGTTTTGATTTATTGGCATTATTTTATAGGCTTGGGCGTTTGAAGCCATTCCTTATTTGAGATAACAAGTGAACTATCACGAAGGAGTTTCCTGTCCAAGAATCTTGAGATGGTTGTCGGCTAAAACTCATAAAAATGCAAAATTTCTTGATCTCTTCAACCCCCCGAAGGATGCAGTAAGTATAATTATAATTAATTTTTTTTTAATTAATGTTTTTTTTGAATGATCTAATCATCATTCTAATATATGTAATGATTTAGGTTAGAATGTGCATCCGTCGCTAGTTTCGACCAATCGAGAGTTGAAGATGCCATTTTTCTTACTTTACGATATGTGCAAACTTTATCGGACCCTAAGTTCATCGACAGAATAAAAATGGAATTATTTGGAGCAACAACCATTACAAGAAAAATAATTTTGGAGGGTGGGCTTGTTGTTGTTGATGGAGTTGGTGGTGGTGGTAATGGTGTTGCTGTTGGTTCTAATGATGCTCCTCTTACTGTATTTAAAGCAAATAATTATGAGTATGATCATACTGGTTATACAAATTTTGTCTCTCCCAGCAAATATTATGCATGCAAATATCAAGACCGCAAGGCGAAACATGATGTAGTAATTAATATTATTAATGCATTAGCTGCTTCTGTAAAGGAATTGACATCTAAGAGGGGTCTCATTCCATCAAATAGGGTTTTATTTTCATCCGCTCCATTAGAGATTAGGGCTAAGAGGAGAAGGAGAGTGATTTCCAGGGCATTATCAGGCATCCAAAAAAGCAAAATTACAACTCCTCTGTCTGCGTGTTGCACTGAGCAACGTGCAATATCCAAAGAAGAGCAGCACGAGCTGAAGAAGGTAAATATATTATATGTCTTCCAACTGACAAAACAAACAAACACATATCTGTTTTAACAGATGACACATCTGCTGAAAATTATCAAATTGATATATACATCTGTTGCAATAGTTGACTAACCTATTGCACCAGATACTTTATCTGGTGCAACATATGTCTTGTCTATTTTAGCAAATCAAACAGCTCTTTATACAGCTTTTATTTATATCAACAAATGACCTATCTGCTGCAACAGATTATTCATATGTTGCAACGGATGGTTCATCCGTTGGAAATTATCACACAGGGTCTTCCTCATGTAGAAATTTATCCCAACAGTTGATTCATTGTTGCAACAGAAATATAATATGTTTGGGATAATTTAAAATAAGAGGAAGACCTGTTTGATTTGCTAGAAGAGATGAGTTATCCTTTTCTATTTTATGGTATCTCCGTGATTAGCATTGACTAATTCTGGCTTTCCAGGTGGATGTAGAAGAAGCTACTGCTGAACAACATTGACAATATGCTACTCTTTTTATGAAAATACGGAGAACAGAAAGCGCAAAAATTGTACGCAAGCGACAATGAAAATCTACAATGAGCAAAGCCGAATTACATAACACCGAATGAAGAACAACTTGTCCATACTGAGTAGATCTTTATAGCTTGAGCCTGTCAAAGCAATCCTTGGCAGTATACTTAAATTGTTGTTAATGTATTTATTGAGATCTGTACCCATAACATTTTTTTTACATTTTATTTATTCGTTGACTTATTTCAGCTAATTTATGAAGGCTACGATTTATTTTATTTTTTCTATGAATTTAATTTATTCCTTAGATTTGAACTTATTAATTGAAAAGAAATACTAGATTCAAATATTTTAACACATAATGTATCTGTTGCAACAGACGACACATCTATTAGAAAATTCAAACAGATTTAGACATATATTGCAATAGGTAGGTGATTTGTTAGAATTTATCAAACAGTTCTTTCCACTGTTGCAACAGATGGACTTTAGATAAAAACATCAAGATAATGCAACAGATGACACATCTATTGGGAAAAAAAATAGATTTAGACATATGTTACAACAGATGGACTTTATCTGTTACAACAGGCGACACATCTATTGGAATAATTGAACATATTTATACATATGTTGCAACAGGTAGGTTATCTATTGGAATTTATTAAACATGTCTTCCCACTATTGCAACAGATGGACTTTAGATAAAAATATCGAGATAATGCAACGGATGACCAACCTATTACAATAGATAAACTATATGTCAGAACAGGTAGGATAACTATTACAATGGATGGAGAATCTGTTACATTATAAAAATTTAAATTTTGTTGGACAAAAAATTGCCACTACGTTTAAAAATGTTAAAGTGAATTGAAATAAAAAAGGCGCAACCCATCGACGGTGTTCAGTTCAAAAACCAAAAATAAATAGGCATCAAGTAGACATGTTCATTTTAAAGACTTAAAATAAAATAGGCATCAAATCTGTTAGTGTTAGTCCTGGCACATTTCGCTGACTTGCCATAACTTGGCCCCCAACGGTTATTTTTTTCTCCCCATTGTCTTATATATTCATCTTCCTCCTAAAATTTAACCCTAAATTCCTAAATCTTCTTCTTCTTTATCGTCATCTTCTTTTATCTATCCAAATTCCTCAAATTATTACTTTCATTTTTTCCAACTGACCTTGAAAATGTCGAGCGTATCTTCCACTATTTTTTGTGATAAAGATTTTCGATATTGTAAGTGTGGTCATGAAGCTCTGTTAAAGACTTCTTGGACTCAACAAAATCTGAGTCGTAGGTTTTTTACTTGTAAGATTTCAAAGGTAATATTTTTTTATTTAATGAATTGATTAATTATTGACTTGTAATTATTTTATAATTGTGTTCTCTTTTTATATAGAAATTAGGTGAATGTGATTACTTTGATTGGTATGAAGAACGACACCCTTCACAAGTAAATCATGTAATCTGGGGTTTGTTGAACAAAGTCAAGGCTTCTGAAGAGAAACAAAATCAAGCAAGAAGATACTACATTGTTGCCATTATTGCTACTGGTTTGATGTTGTTGTGCACATGGATATTGAAGCCTAATTGCTAAAATTTTCATGGTGGTGTGTGTATTTTCTACTGGTTTGTTGTCGACGAGAACATGGATATTCAAGCGTAACTATTAGAAAATATCAAAAAGATTTAGGCATATGTTTTAAAATTTAGGTCATCTGTGGAAATTATCAAACAGGTCTTCCCACTGTTGTAACAGATTAGACTTAGATTATTAGATTATTCATAGAAATTATCAAACAGGTCTTCCCACTGTTGCAACAGATTAGACTTAGATTATTAGATTATTAGATTATTCAAATAGGTCTTCCCACTATTGCAACAGATTGACAATCTAATCTATTGCATTATAAAAAAACTCAACTTTCATCAGAAAAAAATTATTGCCACTACATGTACATGTAATAAAGTGAAGAGTGACTTGAAATTAAAATTTTCTCTTTCACAGGCTCTTCTATATACACAGGCTTCAAGCGTCCAATTAGTTCCCCATAAGCCCAGACCTCTTGTAGGGTTTGCCACAGCATTGTCGCACAGAAAAGTCATTGGCTCGGCCATTTTTGTGCCAGTCAGAAAACATTCGATGTGTGCAAGAGCGTGCGAGCCACTCGCTTTAGCGGCATCATCTTTTGGAAGGATCATTTTCCTGTTTTGACCTTTACAATATCATGATTTCTTCATCAACACTTCCTTTGGAAAATGATTCATCAGTTTACTTTCCCTCAACAAGATAGGCAACAGCACCATCAGTGGCTCCACGAGGAGAAAAAGATCAAAATTGTCAACTAAAGGTACGTTGGAGTTATAAACGTTGATCTTTCCCTCCTCGAGTAGTATTTCAACAGCTCGATAATGCATGCCGTTCACGCTAATGACTACAAGAATCTTTTTTGGTCTAGCTCTTGCCATGTGGATTTGGTCTGTCCCCTCTAACATATCTTAACATTTCTTATTCATCCAAGACCAATGTAGGAACTAGGAAATCAAGTCCCACGCCAAGGGCTGATGCCTCTTCATTGAGTTGATCGTACCTATCCTTGAGCTTCTTGTAGAAGTCGAGGTCCATTATCCTATCAACAACATCATAAGCTGTCTGGTATGTTAATTGTCTTTTCCTTATGAGGTGGAGAATTATGTCAACATGCTGTGAGATAAGAAGTCAATTTTTAAATAGGTTAGTAATTGTAAAGATGCAATGGATGGTCCATCTATTGCATAGGGTTCTCTGAATCAATAACCCAATGAACTTATGCAACAAATGGATTATAAGTTGCAACAGAACCACAACCAGTTGCACCAGTATACCTAGTTGTTGCAACAGATGTGAAATCTGTTGCATAGCTTCTTCTTCATAGGGTAGATTAGAAGGGATAGGTTAGGAAAAGTAAACTTGCCTTGTCCTCGTAAGGCATACACATATCAGTCATAGTCTGGAAGTCTTGGGGGGAAAGGGGAGGCCTGGGGTAATCTAGTGCACCTGGCTTGGCATTCTTGGCCTATCGCAGATCCCTTTTCTCTTCAACGCCAAGTTCCGCGTATATGTCCACTTTCTTGACTGGCCCCTGAATTTCAACAGCTTTTAGAGATAGAGGAATCGCAATTTCTTTTGATTTCCAAGTGGAGAGTACGTCTTTAATTGCTCTTTTCTTTCTCCTAACCAACGTTATAGGAGCGTGTGGCTCCCTCACCTTCTTGGATGGTATGACACACCTCTTGAATTTGAATTCCTCGATAGCTTTAGAGATAGCCTCTATATTTTCAAAGAGTTTATCCTGTCTGTCGTTTCACTCATCGCATTTGCAACGAGAACACGAGGGTAAAGATGGGTGAGAGGGACCTGTGTAAGGGCAAAAATAGGTGTTTTCAAACATATTTATTCTTTGGTAGAAGCATCAGCATGCCTACCACCAACACAAACAACTCTATCAGAAGAAGCACCCGGATCTGCCTTAGTAAAAGGTTGGTCATGAAGAGCCTCAACATTAGGCTAACCTTGCTTAACTGCTCTTTTTATGGCTGTTGCTCCAGCCAATTCCTTCTGTATTAACTTCACCGTTGGGTCTGCAATAGTATCAACATGACCAAGAGTAACATAAGAAGTCATCACCGACTCCTCCTCCTCAGTAGGCATGATCCATGGATGCATAACTTATAAAAAAGAAAAAAATACAGATGCATTTAAACCATATAATATAATAATTTTTACAGTTGGGCTATATTTAAAAAAAAAAGACCCATCCGTTGCATAGTTTATAGTATATGGTTAAAATCCATTTGAGTCTGGTTTAGAGAAACAGAGCAACACATGGATAATCTAATACAAAATATCAATCATCTGTTATAACAGTTGTACAAGACGGGTAATCTGTTATGCAACGGATGATCTAGACGTCGCAACAGATAAATGATATGTTATCAGATTAAACATTTATTGCATAATTTATAGTAGATGGTTAATTTTTTAGGAGTTGGGTTCAGAGAACCAAAGCCACTGATGGGTAATCTGATGCAAGATATACCCCGTTGCAACAGATGTCCCATCTGGTGTATCAGATATAACATCTCATGCACCAGTTATAACATCCGTTCAATATCTTTCTTATCTTTGAGTAGAATTATTTTACTTGAAGAAGACGTACTGCATCATCCGGAGGGTTAAAGAGATCGGCCTCCTTAATATTGGTGTTGCTCTTTGCAGCCAACCACCTAAACATCCTTGGATGAGAAACCTCATCCGGATAATCCATTAACTGCTTTCGGAGGGGAGGAATGGCTTCAAATGCCCAAGCCTAAAAAGTGTAAACAGGAAGCAAGCAAAAAAAATCATAATAACTATATTCAATATAAATTAATGGATGATTAAAATTAGTGATTAATTTTACCATGAAAGCCCAAGGAAAGCTGTATAATGTGGTCCTCTTTCTCTTTCTGACTCTCCAGTTCCTCCTCTTTCTTACTTTCATTTTCTTTATCACCATCTACGAACCCTTGTCGACCTCCCTCAACATTGTTTTCACATCTTTCCTCAGCTTCACTTTTCCCTGACTGAGATTGTTCAAAAAGTTCCTCTGAATCCCTCTGTACTGTAGCCTGTTTTTTGAGCGGTCAGACGTTGATCCACTTTCATTTTTTTTTCTTTTGAGAGACATATTTTACCTACAGACAAAGAAAAACAAAAATTACATTGCAATTGATGTATGCATAGATTTTAAAAAATACATTACAAACACTACGAATACCGATATACCAACAGCCACCACCACAAACACCACCAACCAATGCCAATAAACAAACAAACACCACGAATACCGACACCACCATAAACACCACCAACCAGTGCCACCACGATGACCACAAACACCACCACCACCAATAACAACAACACGATCCAACTATACCACGACAGTCAACGGAACATTGCGATAGAAAATAGGGATTTCTCGAGTTCTTCCTATGATTTTACCATCAAAACTCAAAATTGTAAACCCATTCTCAAAGATAATACAACTAAAAGTTTTATTTTTTATCATTAACTTAAAATCTCTTATTTTTTTAGAAAAAAAATCAAATATAGAGCTCTTCTCAAACTCTGTTGCCTACGAAGACAAAGAAAACGACTGATACAAGAAAGAATGATGTCGAAAATAACTCCTAGGTGGTTGAAAGTGTGAAAAAAAGTGATCTGTTGTGGAGGGTTGGGCAAATTTATTGAGTAGTTGTTGTCTGTACTATATTGTTGAGTGAGAATGAGAGAGAAAGAGCCAGACCTAGAGATTTGAAATGATGAAACATTTTGTATGGGTTGATTTGTATTTTGTAAAAGAATGACAAGTAGTTTTGAAAATGTTAATTTGGTCCGAAATGATCTTAATTATTTTTAAAATCATAAAATATATGTGTAATTTTTAAAATTATATAAAAACAATTAAAGTTGTAGTTGACCGAGTACTCTAGGAGGTGACCCTATGAAAACTCACCCCCAGTCCTAGATTAATCAATTTAGGAGTCTAACTTATGAACTCAATTGAAATTGTAAAAAATAAATTTTCAACATGTTGCGTCAGATTTCTCATTTGTTGTAAATTATCAATCAGATTAGGTAACAATAGATTGCGAATTTGATGTAAATTATCAAACAGATCAAGTCATCTATTGCGACAGATTACCTATCTGTTGTAAATTATCAAATGGATTGTTATATGTCGCAATAGATTACCCATATGTTATAAATTATCAAATAGGCACTACCATCTGTTATGGCTGACCCTATGAGAACTCACCCCTAGTCCTAGATTAATCGATAGTTTACCCTATGAGAACTCACCCCTAGTCCCAAATTATTCAATCAAGGTATTAGTACCCTAGTCCTAGATTAATCAATTAAGGTATTAGTCTAACATATGAGGTAGTATGAATCAGTTCAGCTCAGAGTGATCGATCACCGACTCTGGTCGGGAGGAATGCAGTACCGTTTCATCATGCAATTGACAAAAGAGTCAATTGAAGTTGTAGTTGACCCTATGAGAACTTACATTCAATTAAGGTATTAGTATAACATATGAATTCAATTGAATTATATATAAATAAATGCTCAACTTGTTGCAATAGATGTCTTTTCTGTTGGATCAAATCAAACAGATTATGTAATCTGTTACAACATATTACATATCTGTTGTAAATTATCAAACAGATTAAGTCATTTGTTACAATAAATTACCTATCTGTTGTAAATTATCAAATGGGTTGAGTCATATGTTGCAATAGATTACTCATCTATTGTAAATTATCAAATAGGCATTGTCATCTATTGTAGTTGACATTATGAGAACTCACCCCTAGTCCTAAATTAATCAATTAAGGTATTAGTTAGACATATGAGGTAGTAAGAATTGGTTCGACTCAGAGTGTTCGATCGACGACTTTTGTCAGGAGGAACGTAGTCCCGTCTCATCATACATCTGCCAAAAGACTTAGTTAAAGTTGTAGTTGAGCCTATGAGAACTCACCCTAGTCCCAGATTATTTAAATTAAGGTATTAGTTGAACATATGAGGTAGTAAGAATTGGTTCGTCTCAGAGTGATCGATCGATGACTCTTGTCGGGAGGAATGCAGTACCGTCTCATCATGCAATTGCCAAAAAACTCAATTGAAGTTGTAGTTAACCCTTTGTGCTCATTTATCCATCCCTAATTCCACCTAGATAAATGTAGGTACTATTATTAATCTTAACATTAAGTTAATGAGATCACATTTCAACTTAGAGTGATCGATCGATGACTCAGGTCGGGATGAACGCAATACTAACACCATACAAATGCAACGACTCAATTGGATTTATAATTGACCCTGTGAGCTCATTCATTCATCCCTCGTTTCACCTAGATCGATGTAGGTACTATTATTAATCTTAATATTAAGTTAATAAGGAGCTCATTCTTTCATCCCTAGTTCATCCTAAATCAATTGCAATGAAATCCGTTGCAACAAACAACTGAGCTATTAGAGAATTTCATACAGATAACAATATCTGTTGCAATAGATGACATTTCTTATTTAATTATCAAATAGACATTTGCATCTGTTATAACGGATGACTGAGGTGTTGGAAATTTTCAAACAGATATTGATATCTATTGTAACAGATGACGTTTTTTATTTAGTTATCAAATGACATTTCCATCTGTTGTCATAGATGACTGAGCTATTGGGATTTCTCAAACAGATAACTAAATCTGTTACAACAGACGACATATCTATTTGAAAATCTTTTTATTTTCTTTTAATTTTAAAGCAAGCTACTGTCCGAGTAGATAAAGTAGTAGTACTACTAAAGGCGGTAAAAAATATTTCTTAGATAACTCATAAATCTCATTGAGTAGTCTTGTCCTGTCTTTTCAATGTCACCCGTTTTCTTCCTCGTGCCCCTCAAATTATTAGTGAATATTAATTAATGAATATTGAAACCCCTAATACTTCTTCCTTTTCATATTGACTTGACACTCCCATTAAGAAAATATTAATTAGGGGTTTATTTTACTACCAAATTAGCCTTATTAATTATACTTTGTAAATATAAATTTGAATAAATACACTTTGTTTAGTCATTTAATATTAAGGGTAGTACATCTAGAAATTAGAATTATCTCATCTCTTCCCTCCTCTCCTTTAACCCTAAATCTCTCATCTTTTTTCTTTCTATCCTCTTTAGGGTTATCACAGCCTTTTTTTTCTCTCCTCTTTCTCAAAAATTTTTGTTCAAATCTAAACCGATCGATATCCATATCTTATAATCCTTGACTGAAATTGTTGTTTTGACCCCTTTTTGACATTGTATGATATGATTCACTATTGCTTTTTCATTCTCGTCTTCTTCTTGCAACTTTATTTACATCTTTTGTGTATTTAATTATCATTTTTCCATATCATATTTATTTAAAAAATTTGAAGGAACTTTTAATTGTTGAATAAACATACCGAGAATTTTTATTATAAGATGTGAAAAAAAGTCATCTATTGGGAGAAGTTTAAAAGCCTTGTTGGCAGTATCATTTTTTGTATGTATTAAGTTTGTTTCTTTGTTGTTGATGCTGTTATTGATGTTTTTGGTGGGGCTGGCATTGTTGGAACTTGTGGTGTGGTGTTGTTGGTGGGTTTGGCATTGTTGGAACTTGTGGTGTGGTGTGGTTTAGACGGTGGGTGCATCTTAGCTTAAAAATAGTAGAGTCCAAACAATTAACACAAAAAGTAAGGGAGAAAAAAATAAAAAGTTTAAAGTGAATAAGAAGAGAAGAGTTGGTTACCAATATTTAAAAAATATGTGCTGAGTGGAAATTGAACTCAAGACCAAAGAAATAAATAGCCTTAAGCACCCATAAACAACAACTAGGCTAACCAAATAACTCTTACTATGGGTGCTCATTGATTAGATTATATACGTTTTTTTTATTTCCACATACATATATAAAGTTCGATACGAGTTCAGTCTGTGCTCGCGCACCCGGAGGACTCCATGTGGGTTCGTCCCTTGTTGTTGATGGTGTTGGAACATAGGATGCATGCTTCTTTATAGTTGATGATGTTGTTGGAACAACTATTGTTGTTTTCTTTGTTGTTGATATTTTTTATTTATTGTTTGTAGTTTATGCTGCTGTTGATGTTGCAATAGATGGAGCAACTGATGGAACAAATCAAACCACCAGCAAGGCTGCTATGTATTCCAACAAACTCTATATTTGTTGCATCAGACTCTATGTCTGACGCAACAGACTCCACATCTGACGCAAACTATCTGGGATTTATGTGTTGTGTGTGGTGTTACTTAAATAAAACTGGTGACTTTATTAATATGTAAATTAAAAAAATAGATCTAAATACAACATTTTATCTTTTTGTTGTATTTTCGAAAGAAACAGATTGGTAATCTGTTGCAAAATATATTCCACCTGTCAGATAACTTACAACATATGGAAAATCTGTTGCAACAGATGTATATATCAGTTTGCTTTTCCATCAGCTGTGGCATCTGTTGCAACTTGCTAATCATCTGTTTATTCAATTTTATCGAGAGCAATAGATTTTTCTAAACACTTCTTGGCCAAACTCAATTTTTGCTCTTGGACTGCTTTTCTTTTTTTCTTTGCATCCTTCAAGCTGGCCTCCAAATTCAATTTTTGGCCTTAATCCAATAGCAAAAATTTAGTTTGGTTGAATGATGCAAAGAAAAAAAGAGAAGCAATCCAAGATTAAAAATTAAATTTGGCCAAGAAATGTTTAGAAAAATTGATTGCTCTCGATGAAATTGAATAAACAGGTGACTACCAAGTTGCAACGGACGCCACAGCTAAAGGAAAAGCAAACTGATATATCCATCTGTTGCAATAGATTGTCCATATGTTGTAAGTTATCTGACAGGTGGAATATATTTTGCAACAGATTACCAATCTTTATATTTTGAAAATACAACAAAAAGATAAAATGTTGTATTTAGATCCATTTTTTTCTAATTTACTTATTAATACAGTCACCAGTATTATTTAAGTAACACACACAACACATAAATCCCGGATAGTTTCAGCAATATTGCATTAAATCCTGGATAGTTTGCTATTACATTTTATCCCAGAATTTTGAATTGTGATACATATGTTAAGCAGTGATACATATGCTATATGTATCACT